>NC_143567.1:48970000-49295833 GCF_054136105.1 Typopeltis vanoorti
GTTAAGACGACAGTCACAATTATTGATTATTTTATCGACAGTTTGTGTGTTATAACCATTAGAGATAAAGGTAGATCTGATAATGAATAGTTCTTTGTTTAGAAGAGAATCTTTAGAACATTTCTACAAACCTGTCATATGGTTTGTAGAAATAAACGCTCCCCACTTGATTGACTTCCACATCTCGACCTATTGATATCTGTGGGATAAAGTGGATCATCGGATATGGCCAAGGGACGACTGCCGCATAACAATCTAGAACCTCAGTACTTGTTTATAGAAAGAATGGTCCAAAATTCCCTTTGATCGCTATTGTAAACATTTGTAAAGTTTGTCTTGTAGGATTGTTGCAATAATCGGAGCGAAAGGAGGTCCTATATTTTATTAAGGTGGACGTCGTAGCTGTTTGTTCTTCTCACTATGGGGTCCACTGGCTTCGTTCCAAGCAGAGTAAATGTGTATGTTCAAATGCTATAAATGTAAATAAAAATTAAATAAGTCATTGATGAGAGAATGAGCGAGAAGCTTAAGCTGGGTGAATTTAGGTGGTGAAGTTCATGCACCGTGTTCGTTTGGCCACAGTAGCGATTCAACAGTAATACAGTACACAAGCTGTCATCTCCCCTGCTCCCAGCACTGAATTAGTCGGTCTCATACTGTGGAATGAGGGAATGGATGTCTTCATGGCGCTCCGGACTTTCACAAACATAAAACGAACCTTGATCTCTATTTTAGTTAGGTGTACATCTTGATATAGACAATAATTTGGGTCTTCCTGGATCTCATCCAAATGGCCTTCTTAGATCAACATAAATCTCCTGGCGGAAGCCCAATAATAATAATTATTATTTATTTATTGACATAATTGATACACAGTCAAAACAAGATATCATTTAAACAACAATTTGACTGGTGATACAGAACAATTCAGATTCTATCCAAGAATCTAATAGTCCGTCAGGTAGCGTCGTAAAATATGGACTGGATTAAGTAATGCTGTTTTTTGTAAGTCGTATTGGGTAATTTCGTTGATGATTAATTGCTGAAAATAGTTCGATAGCCTCTTTGAAATTGTACCAAGTGCTCCGATAACTATTGCGACCTTGGTGTGCTTAAGCCACAGCCGGCCAACTTCGATTGCCAGATCTCGATATTTAGAAATTTTTTTTTTCACTTCTTTGTTGTTGATGTTGTTATCACTGGGTACTGCGATGTCGATAATCCAAACGTGTCGATGTCGGATAATTGTGATTTAAGGTCTATTGTGTTCCAAATGCCGATCAGTTTGTATTCTAAAGTCCCAGAGAATGTTTGCTATTTCGTTTTCCAATACAGTCTCTATTTTATGTTGCCACCAGTTACCAGAAGTGGGAAAGCCATATTTTTTGCATACATGCCAATGAAATATTTTGGCCACTTGATCATGACGCTATTTATAATCAGTTCGGGCTATCTTGCTGCATCCGCTGATTAGATGTTCTACAGTCTCATCTTTCTGATCGCATAATCGGCATTTGCTGTTATTATTGATGTTCAAAATTTTTGCTTTGATTGCATTAGTTTGTAATGCCTGTTCTTGAGCTGATAGAATAAATCCTTCTGTTTCCTTTTTAAAATATCCATATTATAGCCATTGCCACTTCTTGTTCACGTCAATTTTGTCCTCAGTATCTCGAATAAATTGGCCATGCAAAAAAGGTTTATTTTTCCAGTGCACATATCGGTTATTGTTCCTTTTTTTTTGTAGACGAATTTGTTTCCTGCTGCTTTTAGAAGGCCTTCTTGTGTAATTGCTTGAAGCATTTGAAGCAGAGCTATTGTCGATGTAACTTTTTAAGCTAATTTCTTCTTCTTCCAGAGGTCTGTCCCACTTGCAGCAGACCCCGTCTACGTATTATCCTTGGTGGGTACCAGTCAGCATCACTTCGTGAATGTAATGCATAATACATAGTCATTAATTTTCTAGTTTTGCGGTCTAATTTGTCTAGATCTTCTTTTGTCCAATCTATTATCCCAGCTGTGCATCGGATCACTGGTATAGCCCAAGAATTCATTGCTCTATTTGTGTTTAATCCATTTAGTTTTACTGAAAAAGAGAGCCAAAAGGCTTCACTTCGGCAATGCAAAATTATTCAAATTAAGTGGTTATTGATATAATGTTTGATTCAATATCCACTTAATTTGAACCATTTAGTTTTGTTTTCAGAATATTTCTAACTATTTTGGTGTATTCAGCTGCTGCTTGTTGTTTAACTTTCGAGTGGAAAATATTACTAGCTTCTAATGTTCCTAGATATTTATAGTGTTCGTCAGCTGAAATTGCTTTTATTTTAGTGTCTTTAATTTTTCCTCGTTTAATAGATAAAATTGCGCATTTATCTAAATCAAATTCCATTTTCATATCCTGAGTAAAAATGCGAACTATGTTCAATAAAAAGTGTATTTGCTGGGCCGATTTTCCATATAATTTCAAGTCATCCATACACAGCAGATGGGATATTTTAATATTATATTTAGGAATTTCATATCCAAGATTTTTTTTGTTCAGTATCATAGATAAAGGTATCAAAGAAATGTTGAAGAGCAATAGTGACAAGGAATCGCCTTGGAAAATTCCACTTTTAATGCTGATATCTCCAAGTCGTTCATTATTCACTATTAAAGTTGTTTTCCATGATTTCACAGCAGCCAGAAACGAATGTATGTTTTTGCTAATTTCATATATTTGTAGTGATTTTAGGATCCAGGAGTGTGGGAGGGAATCGATACTGCTTTCGTAAAGTCTATCCATACTATGTTTAAGTTAGTTTTCGTCTTTCTGAATTTCTGAGAATCATTTTATTAATAAGTATGGCTTAAGGACAAACATAAATCATCTACGTAAGCTGCAGGAAATATGAACAGTGCTGCACCATTTAGATAGTCATTTAAGAGATTTGTTGCTAACACGACCAGAATGCGCTACTTAATCAGAATATAACGCAATGCAGGTACGATAATTAATCTCTCGTTATGTAGGCGAGATTGGCCCATTATGCGCAGTATTTCATATTTATTATGTCGTTTGAATTTCAGAAAATTATATTATTTTAGCATTCCGGAACTTGAGTTGCGGAATAGTAAATGCTATTCATCGTTGAATAAATAAACTGAAAACATGTTGATATCTATATATAAGTAACTGTTTATTTATTCATATAATATATTTATAACAAAATTAAAATGATGACTGAATCCTATTGGACGGGCTATAACTATTATTTTGAAAAATAAATCCTTCTTCTAACAGTGCGCGCGCGCGCGCGCGCGTGTGTGTGTGTGTGTGTGTGTGTGTGTGGTAAAAGTAATCTCATTATTAGTTAAATATTTCCAGCATTTAACTGTCACTCCATCAAATTAGATGAATATAGTGTGTAAAAATCTCATGTCATCTGCCACCATTGGCTTGTAATGTGTGAACATTCCATTACCCTTTGCTTAATATTTAATACGTTTGTATTTGTGTTTACAAAAATATTCCAAAGGAAGCGCAGTGATCTGTGATTTAAAAAGAGCATAGTTGCATTGTATTTTTTCTAAGATGAAGTGAATAACTAGTTATTCACTTCATAACGGAGGTCTATAATGAGGTGCTGTCTTTAGTGTCAACTAAAGACAGCACCTCATTATATGTCTCCCGTTATTGTTATATGATAATTAATGCCGAAATTTAGTTCCGAATGTCCAGTTCTCCGCTTTTTCTAAGAAGTATTCTGGATTTTCATCACATACCCCTGTAAATCGTGCTTAGTTTGAGATCTGTCTATCGTCAAGGGTTGCAAAGCAGGAGGTACTTTGCAGTCCACGTCAACAGAATACGAGCAAGGAAGTTAGAATTCTGTGTATTACTACGTAATAGGTCTATCCGTTTAATTGCGTGAAATTCGTTTCCCAGTTTCGAATGAAATGAAAATCGTATGGATTATTAGAACTTCTCAGTGTATTTAAAACTTCTATTGTTAATATGGATTACTAGAACTTCTCAGTGTATATAATATATAATAACTTCTCAGTCTAGTTAAAGTTAATCTCTTATCCTTATAAGGACTGTCTTAAAGGGGCGATGCAAGAATGCTTTTCATCTTCCCCGTTATCTGTAGAGGACAGTGTAGGGATAAGGTTATTGAGCTATTAAAGCTCTGATCATGGCAGGAGGGTAACAGCAATAGCCGAGACTCAGTTAGAACTTCCTTGGCTACAGCATTCTCATATGTAAAGGTAAAGCCGTCTCTAAAAATTCGGACGATCCCTAGACCACTCAATCGTGGGCGAAAGACTGTCCATCTCAGCGTTGGCTCCACTTAGTGATGGCCTTCCACCCACACACCACCACCGAGAAGAACCGCTCATATTACGAAGAAAAGCATTCGCCGACAAAGCCCCTCAGCGGGCCGTGCCGGAGAACACTTTCCCCGGAGACTCAAATTGCTCCCTTAAGGCAAAAACCTTAAGAGAGCGTACTCATAACTCTCGAATCTCTGCGCCCCAGGGGGTAACAGCAACAGCCGAACCTCAGTTAAACTTCATTGATACAGCATTGCCATCCATTTCCCTCTAAGGGTATTAATCACCGCATCTCCAAAGCTAATCTGATAGTCCTTATAAGGACTATAAGATTAGCTTTGTATTTGTCCTTATAATATTTGTTATTATATTATAAGGACTGGCCTAAAGGGGCGAAGCAAGAATTCTTTTCATCTTCCCCGTTATCTGTGGAGGACAGTGTAGGGATAAATTATTGAGCTATTAAAGCTCTGATCATGGCAGGAGGGTAAAAGCAATAGTCGAGCCTCAGTTAGAACTTCATTGGCTACAGCATTGCCATCCATTACCCTCCAAGGGTATTAATCTTAATCACCGCATCTCACGGTTGATTCCGCCTCACCAAGCTAATCTCTAGTAACTAGTAACATTACTGGCTTAACGGGTGAAGCAAAAGCTTTTCATATTCCCGGCTATCTTAACAGAGACTGTGAGTGGAAAGAGTTTATGAGCTATATTGCTCGCCCTGATTGGGCTAGGAGATTAATCCTCAGTGAGGGGGTTTAGGATGGCTTTAGGTCTTTTGTGCTTAGAATAGTCCGTTGCATCATAGTCAGCGGCCAGTTTGATCAGTCTGTTAGGATGCACACTTGCCTTTGAAAAGAATTTGGTTGCTATAGTCCGCATGAAGGTGTAAATATAGGGGACCTCCGTGTCGCGGTGCAGTTGGACAGTTCGGATGAACCATGGAGCGCCCAGGATCATTCTAAGACACTTGTTCTGAATGCGTTGTAATTTAATGATATTTGAGTTTGAAGTATGGCTCCAGGCCGGTGAGGCATAAGTGAGTATTGGACGAACCATCAGTTTGTATATGAGAAGTTTGATTCTGGTGCTCAGTTTGCTGTTTCTGTTTATTAGCGGATAGAGCTGGGCTATGGTTTTGGATGTGTTTGCACAGAGAGTCTTGATATGGGACTTGAAAGTCAGTTTACTGTCCATTACTACACCAAGGTACTTGATCTCTGTTTTCCACTGAATTTTTGTGTTAAAGAGGAGAATATCTTCTTTGGGAAGCACTGATCTTCTAGAGAATAAGACGGCTACGCTCTTCTGAGGATTCACCTTTAGACGCCATTTGGCAAAATATTGCTCTATTTGCAGTAGGTTTTCTTGCAGTTTCTTGATGGCTAGGTGAGGCTTTAATGATCTGGCCAATATCGCTGTGTCATCAGCATAAAGAGCATTAATTGAAGATAATGGGTTGTGTGGTATATCATGCAGGTATAAGGAGAATAGGATTGGTGCTAGTAAGGACCCTTGTGGAACTCCAGCCAAGATGTGTTTCTGTGAGGACACCACTCCACTTAGTCTCACTTGCATGCGCCTATCGCAGAGGTACGTCTTTAAGAGTTGAATGATTCCGATTGGGATACCGAATGATATAAGCTTGTATAGTAAACCATAATGCCAAACCTTGTCAAATGCACTGGCTAAGTCTAGGAAAACAGCCCCAGTGCATTGGCGCCAGTTAAAACCTGTGATGATATGTTCCACCAATCTGTGTATTTGTTGTGTGGTACTATGCAACTGTCTGAAACCAAACTGCTCCTCAGGCAGGATGTTTAACAGGAGTACAGAATCTTGAAGCCTAGTAAGAATTACCTTTTCAGCAATTTTTCCGAGATTAGAAATGAGACTGATTGGTCTGTAATTCTGTGGCAGAGTGGGATCCTTTCCAGGTTTATGAATTGGAACAACGTATGCCAATTTCCAGTAGGAAGGGAAATACTTGTAGTGAAGTATGGAGTTGATTATGTTTACCAAATGAACAATAGCTTTGCGAGGTAGAAGTTTTATAACTTTGTTGGAGATGCCGTCGGGTCCAGGAGCCTTTTTATTTTTGAATTTCTGAATAATAGCATATATTTCAGCAGGTGAGGTGGGTGTGATTTGAGTAGAATGTGTGGGAGCAGACTTGAGTGAATATCTGATATTACGGTGTATCTTGTAGATATGACTAATGTCAAGGTGACTGTATGCAGGTTTGCATTGATTTTCAAGATGATTCGCTATTGCCTCAGCTTTATCAGCATCGGTGTGGATGAGACCTGAATCTGTTTGCAGAGGGGGAAGAGGTTTATTTTTGTTCTTGATCTTTCGGATAAGATTCCATACAGAGTGGCTGTCAGCGGAGATGGAGGTCAGTTTTTCTTCCCAGAGTTGAGTTCTATGAGCTGCGAGTGCATCTCTCACTGCAGAATTTAACCTATTTAAGATCCGTTTATCTTGTGGCGCCCTAGTGTTATGGTATCTTTTTCTAGCCTTATTTTTTTCCCTAATCAGATTCATAGTATCTTCAGGCAGGTGGTTGGACTTGTGGGTGGTTGCAGGGGTAGTAACTGCTGTACAGGCTGCTGTAATCTGTTCTGTTAGATTTTTGACAGCTATGTCAATTTCCTCTTTTGATTTAATGATGGGAACAGGTCCAATATATTTCGGGAGCATCTTGGAGAGCCTTTCCCAAGGAATAAATGAGTGAGGGGGTGGGGATGATTTTTCAAGATTTCCTAATTTTAACCTTATTGGATTATGATCTGATGATAAATCATTGATTGTTATTAGATTGTATTGGAGTCTGATGTGCTGCAGTATGGCTATGTCCAATACATCGGCCCTACCATAGGTGTTGTGATGGGTGGGATCAGCTGGGCCTATTACGTGAAGGTTGTTGAAATCAGCATAGTTCTGTAGTATCTGTCCATTTTTGTTAGTGGAGTGGCTATTCCAGGTAGAATGCTTGGCATTTAAATCACCTGCCACAATGGTAGGCTCTCCAGTGTCAAATATGGCGTTCAAATCAGAAGGTAGTAGTGCTTTTTGTGGTGGATGGTATGCTGCAAAAATTTTTAATTTGCCTACTGAGCTCGTGAGAATCTCGATGCCAGTGATCTCAAGATTGGAGGTAGTAGGAATGTTTATGGAGTGATGAGAGATAAACTTTTTGATGAAAATTGCCGTGCCTCCACCTCTGTGGGTTGATCTGTCAGTTCTATACGACTGATATCTATAGATTTTGGGATTGTCAGCTGGTCTTAGATGCGTTTCATTTATTAGTAGAACATCTGGCCGATGTCTGTGGGCAAAATTTTGGAGTTCTAGGATCTTATTTCTTAAGCCGTTTGCATTCCAGGCTATTATCTCTAGGGCTTCTGGTTTTAATTTTTTACTGTTCATTAGTGAGCGCTGAAATTATAACTTGAGTATCTTTTAGAAATCTGTTAGTAGAACTTTGTGAAGGATTAGATCTGCTGAAATCTAATAGCATATTTGCCAGGGACGCAGCAATGATAGCTGTCATATTTGGGTGTGATGTTGACTGTTGTAGGGATGTCTGTTTAGGGCGGGTTACATCCGCATATGTCCTGGGCTGCCAGCTTAGAGTCGTTTTTTGAGGGACCTCAGTTTTCAACAGATGGGCTTCTGAGTTTTTATTCTGTACTTTAGGAGACTGTGAAGTAGCCGCAGATGTAGGTGAGCTGATGGAAGGAGAGAATTGTCCCTCTTCAGATTTCCTGTTACGTGGATTGTACAGACATCCTCTGTAGTTGGATGTGTGAGGACCGCCACAATTGGCACATTTAGCAGGGGTAGATTTTGATTTAGAACAGGTGTTGGTTGGGTGACCAACCCCACACTTAAAACATTTAAATTCGGCCCTACACATTTTCTGGGCATGCCCAAACTTTTGACATCTATGGCATTGCCCAGTAGAAGCTCTCTTCCTTAACGGTTCTACCGAGATTTTTAATCCACAGATGGTTGTCAAGTCATATATGTGTTTATAGGTTTGACTGATCTCGATCAGCACTAATGGCATTGGAGTCTTGTCCCTCCTGGTCATCCTGCTGACCTTGATAGGTGGTAAATCACTTGAGTGCAGGTCTGTGGTGATTTCATCGGTGGAGACATCCTCAGGCACGCCTCTAATCACAACCTTGAGATTTTTTTCCGAACCAAGTGAGAAAGTATGGTACTGAATTCCTCTGGAATTTAGTTCTGCTGTTAACCTACGATAGTCTGTGACAGTTTTAGGGTGAATTTTTACACCATCTGTGATATTCTTTGCATTGTTATATGAGATCTTCAGGTTGTTCATTATGCTCTTTAGAGTCATCCATTTGTTCTTCTCACGCAGGATAATCGGGGGGATCTTTTCCCTTGCGGAGGTAGGTGAGTCTGGGGCAGAGCCATCTTCTTCCATGACATCTATAATTGGTGTTTCGGAGGTCACAGTTTTGCGCTTTTTGCTTGCGCGAACCTCCTGGAAACCAGTGTGGTCAGTACGGGAATGATCTTCAGCCGTTGTGGTTTTTTCCGTAGCGTTGTCTTGGAGTAGTTCAAGAAGTTGAACGTCGTCCGTGTCAACTTCTTGGATTTCATGAAACCTTACCTGGCCATTTTGTGTGTAGCAGATTTCCAATATGCTTGAAAATAGCCAGGAGCTGTTTGAAGGTGAGTTCCTCGTACGGCAGGTCTGTGGTTGGACCCACGTTTTGTTCTGGATAACAGGACATGCTTTCCATTTCTGTCTACCGTATTGTGAAAACAGGTAGTTTCTAAAATAATAACTGATGTAATGAAACAATGGCGATGCTGATGGCAGTAGGCCTAGCGTATCGCCGTTGCTTCGGAAAAAAGGTTAACTTACCTACTGAATTAGTTTTTATGAGCCTATACAAGAACCAAACCGGTTGACTATATCAGTAGGACTATTCACTGTCAGTAAAAATATTTGTTGAGTTCATTAAATCACATTTTATATCAAATATCAGAATCGCGAATCAGATGTATGAGCACTAGGCAAGACGCCATTTCCTCATCTTTTTCTTCCCAAGCTAATCTCCTTATCCTTATAAGGACTGGCTTAAAGGGGCGAAGCAAGAATGCTTTTCATCTTCCCCGTTATCTGTAGAGGACAGTGTAGGGATAAGGTGTTATTGAGCAATTAAAGCTCTGATCATGGCAGGAGGGTAACAGCAATAGCCGAGCCTCAGTTAGAGCTTCACTGGCTACAGCATTGCTATCCATTACCCTCCAAGGGTATTGGATTGAATGAATCAGTCACCGCATCTCACGGTCGATTGATTTATTCGATAAGAACATTTCATTATGCTTATTTCTGATTTTTAATTTCCAGAGGTGTACTGTTATATTTCATGAGATTTTGAAATATATTTAATAAAAAGGTGTTTAAATGCAATAATGGCATTTAATGTTTTTGATAACCTCTTTATATTAATTAAAGGAACTTTGGTTAATAAGAATACTATTTTACATAGAAAATGATATGTAATGGAATCCTTATTACATAAAGTTGTTTTTGGAGATTCGTCATAAAGCCTCTCGTTTGCGATTACCAGAGAGCTACTGAATATCATTAAAGTCAATATTATTTATCCAGCATGAGAATTGATGAAAGTAACTTGAACGATGTAGAGATAATTAAGGTGTTGTCCTTTCTTGTTCGTTACGATTAAATAATATTTCATCAATTTGCCATGCGACAGTAAACAGATGTTATTTAAGTCATAAAGGATGATGGTTAATATTCATTCGCTTCCGATTCCGTTATTGTGGTATAAATCTTTGAGAGGAAATATTCGTAAAACAAAAGCCTACAAAACTCTAATTATTTATGTATTTTCTTGGATATTTATATCAATTTCCCTTTTATATTTAATTTATTATACTTTTCTCTTCAGTTTTTTTTATTTTTTATGGACATTTATATATTTTTCTATTTTAATTAATTATAAAAATCAATAAAAAGAAAACTATCCTTATAAGAAAATTAAGATACAATAAGAAGTTATTATAAAGATAACAGAAACATTTTCTGCTGACTGGAACATGCAAACAAGGTTTGAAAAACACCAATAAAGGATGAACAAAACTAGATTATGTGAAAAATGAAGATATTAGAACAGAGTTTGGTATTCATAATTTAAATGAAAAAAAAAATAATAATAACTATAGTTAGAAATATATACTACCAAGAGAAGTGGATAAACACAAACTGGAGAGGAAGAGAGTGGGAGAAGAAAACCAATTAAAAGATCGAAAGATCAGCAAAACCGGAACAGAAAAGTGACTAATCTTTGATGTGAAGAATTTATGGATTTCTGAAAATGAATGGAGTCTTAATACCTGCTTTGAAATGATTTATTTAAATAATTATTACTATTTAAATTAAGAGGATATTAAATCCCACATTATTTCAAAGCCGAATAAGAAACTCAAAGATCGGAATCAAAGAGTTACATGTCCTATATAATAAACTATAAAAGTTTCGGCGGATTGTAGCGTAAGCTAAAGCGAAATAAGGGAGTTAATCGACAGTCAGATGCGGTGATTAATACCCTCGGAGAGTAATGGATGGCAATGCTGTAGCCAAAGAAGTTCTAACTGAGGCTTGGCTATTGCTTTTACCCATCTGCCATGATCAGAGCTTTAATAGCCCAATAGGTCCTCGAGTTACGTCGGAGATCCGTTCCTACGGACCGATGTAAGGCGATTTTCGATGCAAGTCGGAATTACCATAGCCGAAGCTGCTTACCTAACCTAAAACACCCTAAAGTCATACGTATATATCAAGAAACAGATTAGGCCATCACGTTTTTTCGTAATCACAGTCGATTTCATTGGCGGCAATCTTTTCATTTGTTCAAGGATGCGAACTTTATCCTTGATAATAGTCCAGAGTGTGGTAGGACTTAAGTTCAACGCGCGGCCGATGTTCGTTGGCGTTTCTCCCTTTTAATAATGTCTAATTTCACTTCTAATGTAATAGCTTTCCTTTTCTTTGACACACTGCCATCAGAAGAGTCTTCCTTACGGTTGGGAGCCATATTGAAAGGTAAAAAGTCACAAAAAACAACACAAACACAAAAGTGAGAGAGTGGATGTAAACAATGCATGCGGTACCCAAAGAATGTATGCTGGGACCCAAGCGACGCCACATCCCCCAAACGCCGCATTCTTTCGCCGCGCTCACAAACAAGTTCGCCCACGACGTTTGAATTTTACGTCGCGCTGCTTCAAGTCGAAATTAATTGTTTAAATTATGGGATTACCGCCGTAAAGTCGAAACGACGCATGTCGAGGACCCCCCTGTATATATGATTTCATCAAAGATAATACTATGATTTCATCGTATCTGCTTTTCAAATGGTATAACTTGAACGAACAGTTCAAGCGAAAAAGAAACTCCTCTTATCTTATATATATATATAGCACAGTAGATATTTCTATTGGTTATTCTAATATAGTGCAACTGATTATTCAATTATAATATATAAATTATAGGTACACGGAATACATGAATATTAAAGTTGGTGAAAAATGAGAACTGATTTGCGTTGTAGATTCAAGTAGCCATATTGAAGAAATGACGTAGTCGATTAGTCAAAATATGAAATAATTCATATAATTTATCTAGATAAGATATCGATGAATTACAATAGATTTAGGTCGCTATATTGATACCATATAACCATTCGGATAAATACTTCATAATTTTTAATAATAATTAAATTCATAAATTTATTGAAACCCTAACTCGTCTTTCTTTCATGTTATTCATAGACTAGGTTATTGCATCATAATAGATAATTCTGGAAGAATTTTCTATAATCATCTCAATAAACTTCATAAGTGAATGTATTATCCCATATAACCTCGAGTCCGATGAAGGGAAAACGCAGAATATTTTTTTTATAAAGAAAGAGATAGTCGACAAGTAATCTTTGAAAATTGCTCCTTAGGTGAGTAATGCCCAGCAATTTATAACATGCGGTGCTATTTATCGTAGCAAACGGAAACAAGCCGGTAATATTGTAGCGAGTTATGGATAACATACCGAAAGAAAAAAATCTGATATCTTCGTATACCGTATAAATATAGCTAGCTTGTATGTGTATGTGTGTGTGTGTGTGTGTGTGTGTGAGAGAGAGAGAGAGAGAGAGAGAGAGAGAGAGAGAGAGAGAGAGAGAGAGAGAGAGAGAGAGAGAGAGCTTAGGTTACAAAATGTGAAGTTAGAAGTGGAAGGAAGACAGAGAGTCATTTTTTGCTTACTGGATAAAGTGCGAACTTCATATGTTGCCTTGGGCATAATTCAGGAGTGAAGGAAGAGATGAAATAAATGCCCAAGCGAAAACGGTGCTGGAATGAAATCCTTAAATTGGGTACCATCTCGCATAAACCTTACAATGAAAGGCCTCCCTCTTTAGTTTACGCCTATATGACCAGAAGTTACGCAATTCAACCGGAAGTCAATGAATCACCATTTATTTGAAGCTATTATTGTAGAATATTTATTTCTCCATTGGAAACATACCATCTATTTAATAGAACAGTTACAATGTTTTATCGAAAAGTGTGCATCGCAATATTAAACTACAACATCCCCGCATGATTTTTAACATTTTTGAATTCTTGTCTCAAACAGCCCGAAAATGATTTAATTCACGCCATTAATTCACGGAGGCTTAAAGTCATCTCTGATAATCGCATTCAATCTCGAGTAGGAAGGAAGGAGAGAATTATAACTAAAGCTGTAACATAACTTGGAAACAATAAGGTGGTTTATAGGCTGCATTCTTAATCGACACACTTTTAAAAGCTGACCATTTCAGGGATTATAAACTCTCGTACGCAAGTAATTTTAATGAGGACATCATTTGCATCTGTGGAACTAAGAAAGGTTCTTTTGAGTTTATTGTTTCTGCTTCGATATTCACTAAACTAAAACTTCTATATTCACTAAAATTTGTGACAAAGCACAAATGAAATTAAACAGTCCACTGTTACGTTTAGATTGTTTCAATATTTCTTTATTGAAACAATCTAAACTTTATTTTATTTATATCATTTTCTACTGCGTTAATAATAACTGTGTGTAGTTACTTTTTTCCATGTTGCTCTTAGGAGGTTCGTAATCTTTCCGACCAAAGGGCTTCATTTATACCGACTGAGCTACGGAAGCTCAAATCTTCATTTTTAAATTTAAAATATTTAAATTTAAATAAATAATTTTAAAATGTACAATATTTCTATATATTTTAAATTAAAGTTTGAAACTTAAGATTTCTTGAAAATATTTTAAAATATCTAAATTTTCTTTAACTTCTTTTGAAATTTTAACACCGTTATTTTATTCATATATACTCGTATATTATAAGATGGGAAGATCAGCTTAAAGAATCGAAAACACGGGGATCAATCGACCGTGAGATGCGGTGATTGATTCATTCAATCCAATACCCTTGGAGGGTAATGGATGGCAATGCTGTAGCCAATGAAGTTCTAACTGAGGCTCGGCTATTGCTGTTACTCTCCTGCCATGATCAGAGCTTTAATTGCTCAATAACACCTTATCCCTACACTGTCCTCTACAGATAACGGGGAAGATGAAAAGCATTCTTGCTTCGCCCCTTTAAGCCAGTCCTTATAATAATAATAATAATATATATAAGATATGTTTAATTTTTTTAAAGTTCGATATTTTCAAAAATAAGAACATAATTCTTGGTAGAGTCCTCTAAAAAGATGCATTTTTACACGTATATTAAAATTGTCAAGTAAGACTTTTTTTTTAATGCGAAGAGTCACATCCATCGAAGTATTCCGTGTTTCTTAAATCTGTTATGAAATGAAAACACCATTTTTATTCAAAATGATCCCGTCTTGGCATAAATTGCGATTTGAAGTATTTTGATGTAATTTTTAAGTTTTCTTTTCTTTTATTTTATTTACAACAAAAAAGAAAGAAAATATTCACTTGTATTTTGACTTTTTTTTTTTGTACGTTTAACAAATATTTTTATAAATCAATATTTATGTTTCGTAATTATTTATTTGATTTTAATAAAGAGTGTTATAAATAAATTAATATCCAAAAATTATAAACGGATTTTAATATATACAATACGAGGACATTCACACATAAATTATAATTAGATTTCATTGATTATATAAATAAATATATAATCTATAATTCATTATAATTAATAATTATATAATTAAATTTTGATAATTATGTAAATGAATTTTTAAATTATGATCATAAATGTAAAAATGACTACAATACCTTTTATTTAATGGCATAAAAGAAATTAATGAGTTGGTTGTGTATAAGTATCAAATCGTGGATTGATTCATTCAATCCAATACTCTTGGAGGGTAATGGATGGCAATGCTGTAGCCAATGAAGTTCTAACTGAGGCTCGGCTATTGCTGTTACCCTCCTGCCATGATCAGAGCTTTAATTGCTCAATAACACCTTATCCCTACACTGTCCTCTACAGATAACGGGGAATATGAAAAGCATTCTTGCTTCGCCCGTTTAAGCCAGTCCTTATAAGGACTATCAAATCATATTATACCCTAATAACTTGATTATTGGGTGTTGTGACTGAGGTATTACTATACACTAGTAACTTGATTATTGGTTGATGTAGCTGATCTTTTACACTAGTAACTTGATTATTGGGTAGCTGATTTCTTGATCGGTATCAGTAATTTTAAACTTTTTTTTTTGGTGAGACCGATTTTCTCTAATTTTTAGAATCAAAATTTTAAGCCATGTCTGCAGCTTAGGATATAGGATATATATTTGTATTGCTGCTATCAGAATTCATAAAATTACATACTGTTAATAAGTATAGTCGCCAAAAGAAAGTAAATAGTACTAAATTCAGCATACCTCAGTTTCTACTGGACAAAAAAATAAATCTGGCACTACAAGCAAAATGCATCACATTTGTTAGTTTACTACTATTGAGTATAATAAAGAATGCACTCATCACAGGAGTTATTTGTTCTGTAACTTCTTTATAAGATATGTTTTTTCAGACTCACACGCAGTTCTAACATAACAATATAAGATGGATATGTGCAGAAGGGTTCGTTTCTTTTTTTTCCTTTTCTTTATAAATTAAGATATTTTTAAATAAAATTAAATATTTATTCTAAGATATATATATATATATATATAAAGGCAAATGTGTAAGTAAAAAAATATCACCACCGATGGTTTTACTTATATGATTTTCCATATGTTTAATTAAATTACTTATTATTTTATTTATTACATAATTATTTACAACTGTACTATAATTATATATATTTTTTTTTTGTTTTTACTGCAGATTAGCTGATATCATCAAAGCTATAAAGTCAGATTTAAATCTTCTCCTTCTAAAACCGATTCTCTTTCAGTAATAGAAAATCGACCGGTTCTGGAGCAGCTACTGAATATTACTAATTCATCAAATCGTACAGAATTCGAGCAAAAAAAGTCGCATTTTTTTCCACATTCCACTTCAATATTCAAAGCCAGAATACAAAGATAAACGATATTCACCAACCTCACAATATATCCTGTGATACTATAAATGGTATGAAGTAAAATTAACTTTAATCTGATCCTCTTTTCATGGGCTCGTTACTACTTCCGTTATCCATGTTTAAACATTTCACCAAAATATGTTTTTCTGAAATAAAGTCATTTTCCCAGTTCATTTAAAATTTCCACCCAATTTCAGGAATATTCTCCAGTGTGTGCAAGTGAGTGGAAACAAGAAATTCTGCATACTACAAGAGGAGGCGCTCTGTCTTCAAGATCAGCCTACACAGCAACTCGCAATAGCTGACAAAAAGAAAAAAGATACCGAAAAAAGCAAAATGTCCAAATTCCAAAAAATTATCGTAGTGTTCACTCTACAGTCGTGCTTTCTGGCCTGACAGTAAGTTTGATACATTTACTCATCAACAAACTATGACTGTATTTGCTTGTCGCAGTACTCGTTAATGTTTTATGAAGTCATATATATGATCCTCAGAAAGCAACCATTTCTTTTAGGCAGCAGACGAAACTTCTTGACTAAGTCTGCACGATTTTTCGCCTTCATTACATGAATAAATTAAAAACAAATTTCCTGAGCTACTTTGACAACACTTTCGATGCCAGCAGAAAACAAACATTCTATATGGACTGTGTCTCATCATTCGCATCCAAATAAATAAATGGGGTTTCCTCCTAAATTTGGCATTTATTCACGAACGTAGATAACATTGCGTGCACGTGTAATTAGACTTAATTTTGGCAAAATATTTGCAATGCTAGCAATTTTAGAAAAATATAATTTTTATGCATTTTTTTGAAAAAATATAATTATTTATTAGAACATTTCTACGTCTTTTTTTTTTTCAGGGGGGAAGGGCTGCTTTTGCGAGACTCTCATAGCCGCTGTTGAGATTTCATAATTAAGGAAACAACAAATTGCTCAATGGATCATTTTTTCCGTTCTTTTTTTTTTGGGGGGGGGGGGGATCTTGCACAAAATTGTTTTTCATTTTTTTACAAGATCATTGCACGAAATTGAAATTGCAATTGTAGTATAAATGAACGTTAATGATAAAAATCAAACGTCATTGCCCTGCCCCTGTTTTCGCTTTGTTCCTGTGTTTCTTTTGAGAACTAGAAGTATATGATAGTGGTTAGTACAGTGTCTTTGAAGTTATGCAATCCTATTGTGATAATTTATTTTGATCATTTTTTTCTGGCCTAAATGTTCAACCGATCTGGACTAATCTAGACATTTAATCGCATTTAAAATGCATTTATCCAGACGAACAGTCCTTGTTTGCCTTAGTGTAATTTTTCATTACAAGCTGAAAAATTGTATTCCTTTAATACGTCATTTCACCCATACCTCCCCCCCCCCCCAAAAAAAAAACACAAGTAATGTTCAGAAAAAAATGTTTCCCGTTGACAATAGCACTAATATATTATATGTCTTGTACTACTTTTCTTCGTACTGATTTACACTACTGACTGTATATGACGATAGACAATTATTAGGAAAAGAATGAACTAGTTTTCACATGAATTTGGCAGGTGTAACATATGTTTTGCGAGGAAACGTTCTTTATCAATGGCAATGATAACACAGTCCAACACAATTTTTGCTGACTTTTATATGAGATTTGTTTTTTACTAATTTGGGTGCGCTGATTTCAAATATCAAACCCATTTTTCTCTATCACGTCAGGTTTTTCCTCTATGGCATTTTCTTTTTGCTAATTTGTAAGTTTTTGATATTTTTAAGGAGGCAGTACTATTTAGAAGATCAAAAAAATCGATTTTTTAATATTATTTTCTGAAAGTATGTACTTTTAAAAATCTGTTCCTAACTTTTTACCAAGAAATTCGAAAAATTCCCGAAGATATAGCCTATTATTCAAAGCGATGCGCAGATCAGAATCGGAGCGCTCACCGCTCTCTCGCTTGTTAGTAAACGAATAAATGCGTAAAAACCTGCAACGGTACGTACTGGCGTTTTGAATGCGAGAGAGGCCGATAATTAGATACATAACTACTTAACAATATTCATTAAAAATTACAAGAATATTTATAAAAAAATAACAATTTTACTTACACATGAGTTTCAGGGAATAAATTTTTGTTTGTAGCAATTTCTGCTGTGTGTTCTGTTTTGGCCATTACTTTGAATACTCCAACAGTAGTCGGCCATCATGTGAGAATCCCATCTTCCTTGGTACCGATCTTCCATAGTTTTAACTCTTAACAGGTATAAGGTGTTTTTGAGCTATTAATTAAAGCTCTGATCATGGCAGGCGGGTAACAGCAATAGCCGATCCTCAGTTATAATAACTTCATTGGCTACAGCATTGCCATCCATTACCCTCCAAGGGTTCGGATCTAATCCATATCTCCCAACAACCACCTTATAGTATGAAAAAATTTGATAATTATTATACAAAGCATATAAGAAAAATATTATGGTGTTTTATATATAAATCAAAATTTTATTTTGAACAAAATTTTGTTCAAACACCAATTGGCTTTGTAACATTAAAATAACTAAGATAGATATTTTCTGTTTATTACGATAATATTAATATAATAAATGTAGGTGAAGAAAAATCAAGATTTAAAAAAGAAAGAAATCAAAAAACTCATATTTGTGGATGGCATTAAGAAAAGCTACTGGGATACCATTGGATAACAAATGGATTTGCTGAAATAAGTAAAAGAAGAAATTTTATCCACCCAAGATCTAGAAAACTGAAATTTGCTTCTGTTAGGAATAGGTTGGTGGCGTTTTTTAGACTGAAAATAGAAATGAACATCGTTGAGGTCAGATGTATATTTGAAGGATTTCTTTATCCCCATGTAATATATTTCTCTTTACTTGCCTTACGGTTATGTTGTGAAATTGGGAGAGATATAGGAGAAATGCAGTAATAGATTCTTTTTAAGCTATTTCGACGATGAGAATTTCACCCAGTTATTCTGTCATTCGTGTTTTAAGTAGCCTAATCAAATACCAATATTTGGACACCCATCGGGTACAATTATTAGAACTGTTGCAGTAAGATGACTTCACGGCTGACAATCTTACCTCAGTAAATAACAATAACAGTGATTTATGTGATTTGTTGGAAGTGGGTGGAGTACTTACTGTGCTGAATAACAGTGGCAAAAATCATTAGAAATTTAAGAATATATCACATGCTGGTTTTATGCCAGTCGGTCACATCTTTCTTCCACTTTGGTGTTCTTAGTAGGAAAATTCGATAAACTGATTCCATTTGAACCAACGCATCTGCAGATGTTTTGTCTGTAGTTAATGCAATGAATGCGCAATAGATATGTAATAGAAATATGTCTCAAGTCCGGCACAGTTACGCGTATACTGATGTGATCATTACGGTACATATCTTAATATAAAAATAACATAAAGAAATGGGATATATGATATCTGTATTCCTTTCTTTACATTTATGGTTTTCGGTGACGTCCATTAATGAAGTGAGTGTTTATTTTGCATTGTGCTTTCAGAGGAAAGTATTACCACGTCCATAGTGCTATGGAATGGAACACAGCTCGTTCAGCAACAAATTATTCTTGCAAAGCATATAGAAGACGTCTCTATCATTAATATTAATCGGATATCGCAGGCCTAGTTTCGCAAAAATGTTAATGTGTCCGTTATTCAGCCAACAGTTTCGAATTCCGCTGTGATTGATTGTCTTCCGATAGTTCACGAATTTTATCGTGAAAACTACTGCTCTTATCATAAATCAATACAACTTAACGAAGAAGAAAATGAAAATCGACAATTCACTGAAATACAAAACAACTGACAATTGACATTTATGTCTTTAGGGGTGAAGCAAGATGCTTTTCATATTCCCCGCTATCTGTTGTGGTTACAGTGAGGGTAAAATTTATAAGCCCTGAATGGGCATGGAGATTATGCATCGCTATAGGAGGCTAATATAGTTTTTTGGTCTTCTATATTTGAATATGTCCGTTGCCTCGCATGCTTCAGCTTGCTGAACCAAATCGTTGGGGTGTGTGGACGTCTTTAGAAAAAACTTGGTTGCTAAGGGTTGTAGAAAAGAGAAAATATAGGGAATATTTGTATCTCTATGAAGTTGATTGTTTCTAACGTACCACGGGGCGTTCAGTATCATTCTCAAGCACTTGTTATATACTAGGGGGCTCCGTCCCCTGATGCCTACGGCGCCCAACCCCTCGTGTTCGGGACTTGTAGGTGGTTCTCCTTGGATTCTGATGACTCGAATTTTGAAGACTCGACACTCAGGGTAGCCCTTGAGTTTCAAAACATTTCAAATAATTTGACAAAAACGTTACACAAAATCGTTACAGCCTACATCCGTTTCAAGCCGACGTCACATCCGTTTTCAATTTCAGCTTATCATTTTATAGTATAGAGTAGATATATATAAAACCACAACGGCTTATACTATTAGAAAGTATTTTTTACAAAACATCATACATCCCCTTCTTGGAGATGTGTTTTGGCATTAAGGGTAAATATTAAGATTAGTGATCAGAGCTTGCTCCACCTTTACCACGAGTTGCCTTGGTCTTGCACTACCTGTGGGATCAGCTAGTCTTGCATCAATTGCAGGCGCAAACTTGACATTTTGTCTGTTTGCTTACTTGGAAAAAATGGAGTAAAACCAGGTTTAAAATTGCTTGGTATCTTTAACATGGCTTATACTATTGTTTAAAGAATGTATTAGAATGGAAAGCTTCTGAAGTGTGTTTTGGTTTTTCGTAATTGCTGTCTATAAATATAAATTTCACACCTGCAAACACATTAAGCTTCTCCTCGTCTGTTCAAGGTTCATGGGAATCACTTTTCTCATAAAAAGGGATAAAAAGATCAGATACGATGAGTCGCGATTAATCGGATTCATGAACCAGATGATACGAAGAACCCCAATGCCATAGAACATCGTGGACGTTTTTTTTTTCGGACTGTAATGGATTCTTTTGACCTGATTCGGAAAATGCTTATCCTGGTTTACGTTTGACGTTTTTCTTTAATGTTAAGGCTCTCATCTAGATGACTTGTTGCAGTGAGGTAGCTTAATTTCCTCGTGCAAGCACGAAATTAGGCAATTACTTCATTTCACCTTTTGTTGGCCTTCAGTCAAAGTGCAAAAGCGGTTTGTGTACCCTTACTACCCCTCACCGAGAGAACTGATCTCTAGGGACGAATTAATGTCAATTATTTCTAGAAATGAAATAACTTATTTTAATGCTATCTGAGTGTTTTTCTCAGCCTGGGCAAACAGATCGAAAGCCGGGCGGCTTACATTAGAACTTTATGGGGAGTAAGAAAGTACTTCTGTAAAGTTTTCTGTAAGATCAGATACATTACATGCAACAGGCTGCCTGATCATTGCGCGATTCCGATACGTGTCATTTCTTTTCTCCTTGTTGAAATTTTATTTAAGCGAAAATGAACATCAGAAAGAAAAATGGCACACATAATGTTGACTCGTTTTTATCCAAGAGTCTGTCTTAAAAGTAACGTGTTTCACCTACTGCGTCATCCCAATGACGAAATGGTGTGTAGAATTTGTGGAATAATAAAAGAATGCGATCCAGAATGAGTCTCGCGTATTAGAGTTGCTGTCTTTTTATAATGATAGTCAGAAAATAAGCGACAGAAACAATTTTGTAAGTTTTACTCATATGCCACTTTGTGATTTCGACACATAGGGCTGATTGGTCTTCAAGCTATTCCATGATTTGCTTCTCTAGGTAGAGAATAAGTTAATATCTTAGTCATTGTTTGCAAGGAATGTGGAGACTTTCATTCAAAAAATTCTTCCAGTTCTGATTTTATCTGAACAAATTAGACAACCTTGTGGTTGAATAATTTTTCGACTTGAGAGTGTTTTTCTTCCACAACCAAGAAGAATGTGTATTAGAATCCTAGTAGTGCGGGTAATAATGCTTGTATAAGTTTTTTTTTTCCGTTTTTAAATGAATTTCATCATCCAGTATGAGATTATCATACTTCCTATTAGAGCCATGAAGTGGCTTGCCCTTAACCCACTCATGCCACTGTTCATGCGATAGTTTACAACCTTTCTTCGTGGATGAGATACATATTAACACACACAAGCGGATATGGATTATCCATAATAAACTTCAAAAAAGGTTCACTCATAGGATATAACACTTCAAGGAATTCTCACCCTATATTTTGCTGTTGCTATATATCACTATAAAATACCTGTACGATATGGTGCAAAAAAAAAAAAAAATGCAGTACTGAACTTTGACACTCCTTTTTAGTACACGCCTAAAGAGATATGCCGTTCGACTGCATGCATATTAATAGAAGAACACGTGTAAAGTCTTCGCAAATGGTCCAAGCTTAAGATATTTCGTGCACAGGTATTCCAGCAGGATGCAGAAATCTGTCACACATCACGTGGTTCTAGAGCTTGTTTATCAGAACACTTCCACGGGAGGTTCATTTCGATGTTCACAGAATTCCCGTACCCTTCACGTTTTCCTGATCTCACATCACTTGATGCCTTCGTTTGGGGTATGTTGAAGGAATGGATGTTCCACCATAACCATCCTTGAAACCTTGTGAACCAAAGGATAAAATTACGCCATGTGTCTAGCAGATGTCCCAACCCTTGTTCTCCAAGATGACAGAGAATTTTCGCACATACAAAACCTGTCTTAAAAGACAAGGTACCCATTTCGAACAGGGAATCTACCGTTTTTAATGCTTTATTAAAATTTATTATTTTTAATAATGATTAAAATCTGGATAAGTCATTTGTTGTTAATAAATGTGTCATTTAATAATGGTATCTATTCAGTAACAAGACGACAACTCAAATTCATTTTGATTTCTGTTATCCATTATTATTCAGTGGACATTTTGAGAAAAACTATTCATAAAAAAAATAATCATTACAGGAATGTCATTTAATCAAACCATGCGTGTTATATCATGCAGTAATTTGCCGTTGAAGTGCGCATTATGTTTGAAACTTTTGTGAAGGAAACATTTAAGGAAAAGCAGAACAAAACTGGATATTAAAAAAGAGATCGAATCTTTCTGCTCTTCTGCCTAATAATACACGTTGCAGTAAAATCTGTCTGATGCTCACGAACCAACACAAATTGAATGTTCATTTAAATCTCATGATGCATTTTTCTCTGTATAACGCCGATGACAAATGAAAAAAAAAATGATCTTGGCTGATCACATCGAACATTCCACTCACTTTATTCTGGTAGTTTTTTTTTTTAGTTAGCCGTTAAAGAACGGAAGTAATAGAAAAAAAATGCGATGGGGGAGAAGATGATTGAAAGAAATTGAGTTAAATAAAGTTCACAAAAATTATTAATTTTATTTTTTTATTTATATAATTTGTTTCAATTAATTGAAATAAATTTAATTTTAAATACATCCACTTTTTAAATTCATTCTTAACTATTTTCGGTAGTCAATAATATGGCAGGAAAAAAAACAATTTAGTTTAAATTCCAGTTTAGTTTAGTTAGAATTACAATTTAACTTGTGTAGCGTTTTGAACCTTCCTTCCATGCGAATTTTATAATAAATATCTCGGACGGCTTTCTCATGTGAATACGATTATCCGTAAATACTTCTGTAAAAAAGTAACGTTGAACTTTTCGAGCTACTTCAGACCTCCAATAATCAGTGCGATGTTGTCACACCGACCAACGATAATCATCAATCTCTTAAAGACTTTCGATTCACACATATTCGCAATCAGATTCAAACCAAAGTCTAGTCATTTGGATAAAGGATTTCAAATGATTATTTTTTTGACGATTTCTGAAAGAGAGTTTCCGAAATATTTCGAATATGTAAATATTCGAAAATAAAGTAATAACAGTTGCCATCAAGTTTGGCAACTGTTATTACTTGTTTTCAAGTTTCCTATTTTATTCCCGTAATTATCCTGATCATGAGAAAAAATATTTTCACGAAACTAATTGGGAAATCAATAAAAATTGCGAGTTTAGCTTGATCAGTATGCGCATGCGCACAGAGCCGAAACAATTTGGTTCGCATGCGCAAAAAACTGCAGACTGTGTCAAAAACATGATTTTAAAAATATAATTGTCTCTAAAATACCTTTTAATCTTTTGTAGAAATTACGGGGATGTATATTGCTTTGTTTATTTCTCAATCCCAAATCGGAATTATAAACTCTAATACGATATTTCAAAAACCTGCATATTGTATTCCTGCGTACAATAATATAAACCGGTATGTTGCGCTGTACATTTTTAAAGGATAACATAAGATTTTGTTTTACAGAGCCGCCTGCTGCATACAAAATAAAACGTCATGCAACTGATATTTTCTTGCCTCCATTTTATTGTTATTACAGATATAAATTTCTATCATTACGAGCATGCGCAGTATTTTGTTATTATTGCAATTCATCGTAGATTTTTTCCAAAGCTGCATCACTGTAAAATTCATTCTTGTATTAAGTTATTTTTTGTTCATTTTTCCCTTTGTGTTCTGATTTTTGTGTCATTTAACGATAGCATCTATTCAATAGAAAGACGACAGCTTAAAATTGTTTAATTCCTATTATTGATTAAAACTACTCATCCAAAAATTATTATTACAGCAGGACTCTCACTGAATCAAACCATGCGTGAAATATCATACAACAATTTTTTTTTTCAGCTGAAGTGAAGGCTATGTTTGAAACGACTTTCTGTACCATGAAGGAAACATAGAAGAAGAAGAATGAGCATTAAAAAGAGATCATATCTCTCTCTACTACATTGCTTAATTGTATACGTGCAGTGCAATTTAAACTGTATTGACAATACAGTTTAAATCTAGCAACATGCATATTTATGCTACATACGATCTGTTAGTTATATTGTATGATTGCTGTAGATCATGCTTTGTCGTAAACATGGTCAATGTGCGCCTCCATGTGCAGCTCCATCTGCATACATCCAACTTGTAACTGAGCTCTTGCATTTTCAGGGTAGCCACACTTTGTTTAACTTTTATAATGAAGCCACTTTTGATATGTGTATGGGTAAGGACAGGACTATAAGCTTGGTAGAACATTGGTCTTTCCCTTTTCTGCTCCACCATTTATTCAGCAAATTATCCCATATTATTATTATTATTATTATTATTATTATTTGATTTTAAAACATTTGCCTTTAAAACACCATTAATCTTTTGTAGAAACGATGTGTTTATCTATTTTATATCTGAAAATCAATACCGCATGAGACACCGGTAGTGGAATAAATCTTAATATGAAGTAGTGATATATGGAGATTTTAGCTTTGATTCAAAATAAATAAAGTGAATGAATATATTTCGAACTACAATTTCTAATTGTAGTTCGAAATATATTCATTCACTTTATTTGAATATATTACTATTCTTAGGAACATGAAATACTCAAAACAAAACACACCAATATAAATGTGTAGTTTGAGAGTATAAAATTAGATGGAATATTTTATTTATTTATTATTATGACCTATGATTACTTCTGCTCTCATTCATATATCATTAATTTCCAGTATTGAGACCACGTGTTTCTAAGCAGAAATAGATTTCGTAAAAATAAACACTATAACACGACACGTTTCGAAGTCGTCGGACGTACATCATCAGAGGCATAAGACTTGCATAAAGAGACTAAAAATTTTGACTTTCGTCTCCTTTGTTTTTATTTTTCTTGCGTAGAAGGTTGATTTTTTTTTTTTTTTTTGTTTAAATTATATTTCTTGCTATTGGAAAAAAAAAAAAAAAAGATGAGGCTTCATTGAATGCAAGCGTGTCTATGATCACCCATAATTTTACCGGTAGAAATGTTGCTAATTCGGTGTGAATGAAGAACGTATCCTGGTCATTTTTTACCACTGAAGTATTTGATAAAATTGCCTGCGATCTTCGTATTATTTATTTTGCATGTCTGCTGATCCACTGAATAAATTATACGCTTTTTGTGTTGCTTTTAAGCCATCTCATTTCTAAATTACAACTAAAGATAAATGATTATTTTTGTCATGAATCTTCTCCACAGTCTTTAAAAATAAAAAATAAAATAAAAACTGAAACATAACCTTGGAAAGCTTCATGTCGTATCTAAGAGCAAGATTAATTGCTGGTTCATTAAACATCTGCGTGTGCCCTGTAGAGATATTGCATTAATAATTTCTCCTTCGTTTATTTTTATTTCTTAAACTTTGGGCTTTATTTTCCTGCTGGTAATAATGTGATGCGCTCTTTTTTCCCACTAAACACTATAAAAATTATTCTACTGAGTATTTTGATTTTTTTTTTCACTTTACTTTTAACATTCTCATGTAGATTGAAAAGTAATTCATACGGACAATATATTTTCTCATTATTGTCATCATTAGTAGACGTAGTTCTAATTCTACATTTGTATAGAAACATGCGGCGATATTGTGAGCAGAATTGTATGGAAATAATTAAAGAATCTGTTAATGAGTTAACTCAGTTATGCAAAGATTCGAATTTTATTATAAGGACTGGCTTAAAGGAGCGAAGCAAGAATGCTTTTCATCTTCCCCGTTATCTGTAGAGGACAGCGTAGGGATAAGGTGTTATTGAGCTATTTTAAAGCTCTGATCATGGCAAGAGAGTAACAGCAATAGCCGAGCCTCAGTTAGAACTTCATTGGTACAGCATAGCCAACCATTACCCTCCAAGGGTAATGGTTGGCTATGCTGTATACTTACTCACCGCATTTCACGGTCGACTCCCATTCATTCGAATTTATTTTATTTTTTTTTTAACTAAGATCAAAAGAATTTATATAATTTTATGTAATATTATTTTTGGTATAGTAATATACCAACAAAATTTTAATTCATTTCTAAAGGTTTTTGCTTTATTTTGTAATATTTATATATAACTATTATAAATTCTCACAATTTTATAAAATAAATTAAAAATATGTTTTATACATGAAGTAATGATATTCTTACTAGCTGGGTATTACAAATTATGTATCCAACAACTTACATAGGAATGACGCAAATATTTGTGAACTATGCCATGATGCTATGAAAAGTATTCACACCATTAATGGTACTAAAATAAAGGACACTACCGTTGCGAAAACACAGAAATTAAAGTTTTTTTTTTTTTTGGTTTAGAATGCAACGAATCCGATTTCAAAATTTGTTAAAGAATTTTTATTTATTTATTTTTTTATTAGTTTTTTTTTTTTTTTGCTAACATAAATAGCCGCATTAATCTAAAGAAATTAAGAAGAATGGACGTAGTGGTTTGTATTAAAATCGCTTTTAGAAATTATTTTAGAGGATTATAGAAAATCACCATCGGCAGTAGCGGGGGAGGAAGAGGATCAAGGTGGTGAGAAATGACGATCGAATTCTGCTTCTTTCGCAGTTTTCAATGGTTTTCTACTTCGATGTGCTTTCTCTTCTTAAACACCCTCGCTATAAAGGATATACCGATACCTTTTAGGTATACAGAAAACTTACCACAACGGGAATAGTTTTAAATGCCACTTCACATCCTCATCCATTACCACAACATTACGAGACAGAGCATAAGATACACGTCAATTAAAAAGAACGAACTGCACATAAAATCTCCCGAGTCTTACATCCACCAAAACTTCCACATCACCCAATAAATAATAAGACAACAAATAAGGTTTGGCATCCCACACAACTACCACAGGCCATCGAGTAGTTTGGCAGCAAACAAAAATGTCTTATACTGATCATAACTGATTTACAAGAAAGTTTAAGGAAGACTCACAAATACTTAGGATCCCCAACACAATGTAACAAAAATGAAGGCTTAATCTTAAAAAGCACACCAAGTTTGTATGCTTTTATTAAAAATCTAACTGCCACGGACCTAGGATACGACACCCGCAATGCCACGGAACGTGACAGCAGCAATTATCAATCGGTGATGTCAATCGGTTATACACGGCCAGGAAAAGCGGAGGACGTGGCCCTTTATAGCTCAGGCCTTTTATAGCTTGACTTGCAAAGTCAAGCAAAAGGTAGAAGAAAAGGGTGCGTTGAATCATTGTATTAAGGAAAGCACTTTTTTTTAAAAAAAGTTTTATATTATTATTTATCGCTTTGCTTCGAAACGATTAAGTTGCCTGCAATAGACAGATAGATTGGCTTTCTATTGCGGGATCTTCGCCATCATTAATACACAAACGTTGATTATATGGTTTATAATTACTAACATAAAGTAATCGAAAAAAAAAATGTTTTCTTAACAGACTATACATCCCTAAGCTGGAAAGGTTTCCTTTGTGAAAGCGAAGTTATTTTAACGTCCAATAGAGAATTCCTAATAATGTATTTGTTTATACCGATAAAATGATATAATATCATGAATATAATACTTGATTTTACTTTGTAAAAAAATGTATTATAATCATTCAATATAATCGGTTTTGATTCTTAACTGCAGGAACATAAATATATACGCCATACTCCCTATCCACCCACCCCCACACACGAACCAAAGCGTCACTGGGTTCTGTGGTCACCTTTGAATATAGCTTGAATTTTAACTGCTCATTCTTACCAAGGATAGTTGCCGAGCAGGTACTACCTTATCTGGCGACAATATGGCTGAATGGTTTTAAAAGTATATCCATGCATTCCCTCGCCTCCTAATCCTCCTGATTTAAATCCCACAGAATATATGTGGGATCATGTGGAACGCACCATCTGCCGACAGAATCCTGTGCTTTGTTCGAGAGACGTTTTGTCTAGATGGTTCAGAATATCTGAAGACTTCTTCTGTCATTTAGTGGAATGAATGCCAAGACGGATACAAGCGATTATCTCATCCAAAGGAAATCCAAAATCGCTACTAGGTAGGTGGCCATAATGTTTAGGCTCATGTGTGTAAACAGTCTTTTTCTCTTAGAGAAATAACATTAGTACTCTGTAAAAAATAAAGTTTCGACAATAAACACTATATTGTCTTTCTAACTACTATTCGTAAAAGATGCGAAACCAGTTTAACAATTAACCAACAGATAGCTCAACTTCTGTGATTGTTATTCGGGTTGCAACAATAATATTACATTTCATTGTTTCGTTGCCATCAAAGCTCGGACCTTAAAGTGACATTCAAAGTCTTCTGAGTTAAAATGCGGGACGCACGTCTATCTGGGCCAGAGAAAGAAAATATCCTGAATAACAAATCTTTCCAGGTAACTTATATGGTACGTTAATCGTTACATCTTTTATTTCGAAAGTGTTTCTTTTTCTGGGTTAACGATAACGAACTGATTTCAATTAGTAATTTGAGACTACACAATCTGAAGGTGGTTTTACATCGGTGCTTACTGCTATAAATATTACGAGAAAAATAAGCAATTAATTTTGCCAAGTTGCATATAACCATCTAATTGGAACGATTAAGACGAAGATAACAGCGACAACGGATACATTACGCAGATAATATGGCAGTAAACAGTGAATCTTACTAAACATACTAATCTTAATTACTAATCTTACTTAGAAATTTAAGTGATTTTGATATAAATCCCCGACTTTCTATCTCCTCAGGAAATTATGCATTTGATATATTTGAATATATTTATTATATATTTCATTATATTATATATTTAATATTCATTCACATAATAATGTCAAGAGTATAATAAATTTACGAAAAGTAATTATATATCATATGATAATGATGCTTATAAATGTTATATTGTAATAATTACATTCATAGTTTGCATTTCTAGTTCCATTGCAAACCAAGATAACTTCACTTCTTATGTATTTTCTCGTCGCTAGATGGCGATACTGTAAATTGTATGGGAAGCTGTAATTGGCCACATCCGTGTAAAAACATGGCATTACTAGATCTAGCATTAGAAATACATGAACATGCTCTCATTTTATCACACTTTTTTTTTGCTAAATTTATATTAATTACAATTGGTACGTCCTATTTATTTTGTGAAATGTATTTTTAATTGTATTTTCCTGTCTTGTAATTAAATCACTTCATTCTGAACGCGAATTTTGTTTGAGAAACAAAATTCGCGTTCAGAATGTCAGTTGATATCAAAATATTCCGAAGACATTCCTGAGTGATAAATATATAATACTCTTTATTATAAAAATAAACATTCTTTATCAATAAGAGATGCATTTTTCGTGTGTAATGGAAGCTAAAGTGCTGCCAGTCAATACGTAATCTATTAAATACAATGATAAAATATAAACGTCTCGCAGTACATTTGCCATTGTCTCATTATAGTTGCAATTAAAACTGTCAGACTCTCTTGAAAACTTCACTTTACATTATTGGTGCGACATTATTCGTAATATTGTCTGGCATTTATTTATTTTATTTATTTTTTATTTTTTGCAAATTTCTCTTACAATACAGACCTTTACTCTTTTTATATATGGGCTCCTTTTTCTACTAATTTCCATCTTATATTTCTTTCACTGCATACACCCATTATTTTTCATTATTATTTTTTTATCAATTAATTCCACGTTGGTTGTCATTCTAACTTGTTAAATGACTTTGTCATCTATTTCATTTTCATACATTCAGTTATATTATCATTTCTTTCATATCTTTCCCTTTTACAATATCAGCTTAAAAGAGATATTTTGTGTAAATTTTCATTTTCTTTTATCCATGAATGCAGCAAGTGGTAAGTCGACGACACAGCTCTGATGAATTTTTGAAACTTTACTTTTCAAACTAGATATCTCGAACACTTCCCCAATTTCTTTAATTATGAATAAAAAATTAATAACTTGAGTATTATTTTTTTAATCCAGCACATTTTCTCCGAAGTATATAGTTCCTCAGTTTATTTGTGACATTTCACTCGACTGTATTTTCCAACTCTGCTCAATCAGAATGGACTCCTTGAAGAGCGTATTTCATTTTTTAGCAAACTTCGCCGTTGCGCATCCCTGAATGGTTGCAATGGCCTTAAAAAATCTCAAAGAAATCCCCTTTGCATTTTCTCCATTTCTCGAATATTTCCATAATTCATGTTCTAACTTTCACGCAGACAAATGAAGTCGTAGAATGAGACGCCTGCGGACAGTGTGCGAGTTTTGAATAAAATATTCAGTTAACAAATAATTCTGTTTTTTTTTTTAATTTACTATGTACGTTTTCAACTTAGGCTTTTAATAAGATGATTATTATATTGAAATTAGTTGGATCACATTTTAGAATTAATAATGAAATGAATGTTATTTAAAAGGAGAAAGCAGAAGTATTTGCTTAATGTGATCGAGAATGTTTGGTGAACGTCGCTGGTTCGTAGCATTGCAGAAAGATAAGTAATTTCTTTCAATTGTTTACTAAAAATACTGATTTAATTTATGTATACGTATTTGTATTTTAAGTACTCGGGTTACACGGAGTTATTTAGAATAAGAAAGTCGTGTATATCTCATTAATGTATACTGTGCATTGGTGACTGTTAAGTTCGCTGATTCTATGATCAGATCCAGCACTCTCAAACTTCGCGTCGCTTCCTTACATGCTGCTTCAGGTAATCATCTCTCGTCAGAGGTAAATTCTATTTTTCTTTCCTCTGTGACCACTTTTTCTTCCAGCATATGTTCCCATAGTCGAAATCCCCATAATACTTACTCGACCTGCACATATCATGCTCATAGGCGTGCATGTCATTTACATTCTCCACAGGATTTGGCAGCAACCAATTGCACATATCGTACTTTTGGACTCCATCTCACACAGATAGCCTCATACGAACTTTCATCTGCATTTCTGTCCCCCCCTACAATGTATTTCTACTCTTTTTGGCTTCAGTTCATATTCTCTTAATAGCAACTCCCCCCTTTTCCCGATCTTCTTCTTTCTGTCCTCTCCGAAGATACCATATCCATTGCATTCTTTTCCTATGACTATATCATTCTCGGTCAAACAAGTCTCACTGCTGACTATAACTTTGGACCAAGTTTGGCTAACCAATGCCAAAAACTTCTCACCCTTAATCGATTACTTCGCATCGGTATACCTAAACTGCAAGGCTCCTTAATCTCACCACCTTCTTCACATGTTGTGTTGCTTAGCCCAATAAAGATAAGAATGGAGGTGCTACATTTTGCATCACATGATCACTCTCATACTTACTAATCCTCTACGTTGCATGTAAGCACGCTCACCTGCTTCCCCCTCTAAACATTATACTTTCCCCTCACTCTGCACTTCCAAACAATCACCGAACAACATTTTCTCAAGGTTTTGACATCAGATACATTCAAACAAATCCATCCGCCTTGTATAAATCCTTCCTTCCATCAAACTGACTCTGCACATTCGTAAAGTCCACACTATTCCTGCTGCGCAATCTTCCAGTGATTCATTCACAATCATTGCTTTCCGTCTCAGTTAAGGCCTTTATCACACTGTAGCAACAGACTCACAACTTTCGATTCCTGGTTCTTTTTTTTTCGCATGCAGCAGCAACTCTCTAATATCTTCTCGCATACACACTTGTCACCTTCTTATTCATTTCGACAAACCAAAAGGAATATCTATTTCATCTTCACGCACTGCATCGTTCTCTTCTGGAAAACTTCATGTCAGTGCGCCCTCTCTCATCTACCGCCTGGTCATTCTCTTCATTTTTCACCGTTTCATTCGTACTCATACCGCTTTTAACCCCAAATATATTAAGAAAATGTATGGAAAACTACAATCGGTAAGTTAAGTTATGAATCTTATTTCATATATCAATTTAAATAAATTACAAAATGTTAAAATTTTTAATTTTGTAAATTTACTTAGTCCATCAACGGTACCAATCCCCTTAGCGGATTACAAGGTTTTGTTGGTAGTAGTGTTCTCATTAAATAAATGAATAAAGAAATATATATATCCGCGAGGTTAGTTGAGTGGCTAGGCGCTTCGCAACCATATGTCTGGGGAAGGAGTATCCTAAGTTCGATTCTCGTCGGTGACATGACGAACTTAAGGATCTTCCTCAGAGAGCTAGAGAAATGAAAAAAGGCATAGAACTTACTTAATATCACTGACAGTCCAACTCAAATCTTTTAAGGAAATATAAGTAAAACTACAATTGGTGTGTTAATGAGTATATATATATGTAGTATATATATATATATAGAGAGAGAGAGAGAGAGCAAAACATTTATCTACTTGGAACTATAATCTGAGCAATAATTGCTCAGAGAGCTAGATATATGTAATATATATATATATATATATATAGAGAGAGAGAGAGAGAGAGCAAAACATTTATCTACTTGGAACTATAATCTGAGCAATAATTGCTCAGAGAGCAGATATATGTAATATATATATATATATATATATATATATATATATATAGAGAGAGAGAGAGAGAGAGAGAGAGAGCAAAACATTTATCTACTTGGAACTATAATCTGAGCAATAATTGCTCAGAGAGCTAGATATATGTAGTGTATATATAGAGGGAGAGAGCAAAACACATGTAGTATATGTAGAGAGAGAGAGAGAGAAAAACATTTATCTACTTGGAAATATATGTAGAGAGAGAGAGAGAGCAAAACATTTATATACTTGGAAATATAATCTGAGCAATAATTGATATCAGAGAGCTAGATATATGTAGAGAAAGAGAGAGCAAAACATTTATCTACTTGTAAATATATGTAGAGAGAGAGAAAGCAAAACATTTATCTACTTGGAAATATATGATCTGAGTAATATGTAGTATATGTAGAGAGAGAGAGAGAGAGCAAAACATTTATTTACTTGGAAATATATAATCTGAGTGATATGTAGTATATGTTGAGAGAGCAAAACATTTATCTACTTGGAAATATAATCTGAGCAATAATTGCTCAGGGAGCTAGATATATGTAGAGAGAGAGAGAGAGAGAGAGAAAAACATGTATATACTTGGAAATATAATCTGAGCAATAATTGCTCAGAGAGCTAGATATATGTAGAGAGAGAGAGAGAGAGAGAGAGAGAGCAAAACATTTATCTACTTGGAAATATATGTAGAGAGAGAGAGAGAGAGGGAGAGCAAAACATTTATCTACTTGCAAATATAATCTGAGCAATAATTGCTCAGAGAGCTAGATAAAATGAAGAAACAGTATATGACTGATTATTACTGACAGTCCAAACGTTTCTTTAAAAAACTCATATTTTAAGGAAATATATGTAAAACTACAACTGGTGTGCGTGATAATAGTTTGTGTTTTAAATTTTTTAGAGAAGTTTCTACATTTTAATAATTGTAATGATTTTAATATTTTCATAAGAGTTTTATATAAACTTTAAGACAAATTTGGAAATATTACATTCGTTTTATTCTTATATTATTTTTTGTATTAATATTTTCATCTAATATCAAATCGACCATTTTGAACACAATTAACTTTGTGTACGTTCTTCTCACTCATGACAACTATGCAGTGTTTATTATTATTATTATTATTATTATTAGAAGTTGTTTTATTTAAAAAGAAAATAAAAGCCTATTTAAAAATGCCACGTTCGAGCAACAGACAACCGTATTCAAAAGTCTATAGTTTTAAAATGATTTCTTCATGCAGAATGAGAAAAATTGGCTAGAATCTTTTTGATATAATATAGACATACACCGAAAACAGAAAATGTAATATTACATATGTAATAATTAAATATAGAAATATTACATATTACCATTAATATGAAAATGAATCATTTGTTTAATGATATTCGCCAATGTGAAAATTTTAAAAACTCGCGTTTTTCCCACCTCATAATATTAATTCAAATATGGACTTTGATATACTTCGCATTGCTGGCTAATATAATGAAAAGTTAAGGTCTGCTCGACTTTAGCTTTTGCAATTAGACATTTTTTTGTTTTACATGTTACAGCTGATTCTGCTTACTTTTATTATTATTATTATTATTATTATTATTATTATTATTATTATTACCACGTGTACATCCATGTAGTCAGAAGACTCATCGTAGGAGACCCTATATTGATACATTACCCTTATTTACATCAATACCTATCATACTTCTTAACTTTCTTCACAGACGAGGCAATGCATTCCACCCATTCACCATCCTTCAAGCAAAAACACTAGTCGAACACCCTTGTTAACCATACACCTAAACAATTTTCGGGGATGGCTCCTTCTAATTCTATTTTTACTTTCAATTATTTTAATATATCTTCGTTTATTTTAATTAACTGGGATATGTATTGTAGCTGTTGTAAATTTAATTTCTCAGAAATATATTATTTGATGCGTATGTTATTGAGAATGTTCTCTTCTGTGTTACAATGTGACACTGCGAAACTACATCTTGACACATGATTCGTTTTGTACTACATTATGATTAACAACACTGTTAATCAAGCCGTAAGATTTCGTTTCCTTTTCACTTTCATATGATCTTTCTTATATGAAGTAATAACTGAATTTTTATCAAGACTATCGTTTTATTATTAATGGATCTTTTCTTTCTTAGTGGTGTTTATTTTACTATAATGTTTAATATAAACATTGAACTTTGTAGGCTATTTTACGTAACCGATAATGTCACCTGATCACAAGGAATTTCTACAGTTTAATGTTATTTAGAATTATCGAGTGATCCACACACACCTGTGCACACGCGCTCATACTCCACAGCATTGGTGTTTCTGTTTTCTTAACATGTACTTGAAACAAGTTGGTAAGGACCACATACAGAAGAGGGTTGACAGAGATTTTGTGCTCTGAGATGAACGACATGGGTTTACTAAGGGAAGGTCTTGTTTGTATAATTTGCTCACATTATATAACTCTAACACAACCGTGACATTGTTATATAATGTGAGCAAATTATATAACAATGACTAAGTCAATGGTTACACCATGAGAAATTTGAACTTTGGTACAAATGATTGATACAAATATATCATAAGGCTTCTGACAAGATTAAACATTGATGGCTCTTGCATAAATGGACAATATGGGATTGGAATATAAACTACCATTTTGGATAACAGGATGGCTGAGTGATAGATATCAGAAAGAGGTGTAGCGGGAATGTGAGGCTTCAAGATTTAAGGTGGCCTGCGGTGTACTCCAGGGATCAGTCCTTGGTCGATTGCTAATCAGTCTTTATATTAGTATTATCATTTTTCTTCTTGATAGATAATTATATTCACCTCTTTTGTCACAAAATAAAGTAGCAAATTTAAATGTGTCCAATACTTCTACTACTACTACCAATTCGTGGATTAGGCCTACTGGGGATACCACGTTAAAAAAAGCGCGCCTAATACTCTACCTCTGAGGTAGTGTGGAAAAGAGTATACCTTTTATCACTTTTCTTTTCTATTCAATTCTCATTAAAACAGCGAAGAAAACATAATTCAAGATGATTTTATGACTCCTAGCTTTCTTGTTTGATGCGATATATGTTCGTCAAAATAGTTAAATATGTACCTTTGCTCCAATTAACAGCTAATGAACTTCCTAATATACTTAGCTATACTCGATATAATCGGAGTAGAGCTCAGTACCTAATTATAAAAAGGGGAATAAAATTGAATAGAGGAATCATCCCACTGAGTGTTCCTGGTAAGATTTATCATATTGCATACTTTTTCATAAGTATGCAAGCATACGTATGGAAAAGCTAAGAAAAATACATATGAGACCGGCTAACTCACCTTTAGGCGAAAGATACCAGATAAAGGTTCCTCACTTCATAGGGGAGAGGAGGGGTATAGAAACCAGGTCTTTCAAATCAAAGGACTTCGTCTATACCAAATGAGCTACGGAGGCTCTAATTAGTAGAATTAGTTTTGTTAAATATGCATAGTGATATTAAGTATGCAATTTTTATGTTGCCCACAAAAGGTTATTTACAAACCTATAGTACATTTCTTACCGTGCCATGACGTAAGGATTTTTTTCTATTTTTAAAATTTATATATATTCTTAATTTATGTTTTACATAGTCCAGAAAACGTGAAAGACTAAACATGGAATTTTTTCAAGCCACCTCTTGCCAATAAGCGAGGGCTCACACCGGGCGAAAAAATTCTTCTCCCACCTAAAGACAATCAGAAACATAAATATTAAAAGCTGAAATCTAACCGAAGCCAACTGGTTGGAGAGCGGATACGCAAACCTCAGGCACCCAAATTGGTAAAATTGTACAATAAATACATTTGAATGGCAGTTTCCCCATACCTGCCTTTGCAGTGATGTATTCTGTTGATCCTAAGCATATAAAAACAATGAAAACAAAACATCCGCCTAATTGAAACCCTCTCAGAAACCCATTTCAAAGTTGTAATCACGAATTATGTAACCAGTTGATAAAACCTGCATGTTTAAACAAATATCTGAAAATGATCGCAGAAAAACAACAGGGAAAAATAGGTATTCAACTACTTTTTCTCTTTCGTAATACATAAATCACCTCCTGCAAACAGCAGAAGGAAGTTTCATCTCCTAGAGAAGTATTTCGTAACATTGGATTATGAGGCACCTTGGAGTTTCTTAAAATACCTAGTTGGACAACAAGACCTTTTATTTTGCCTAAAATAATACAGGTTTAAAATTCTATTACGAAACGTTTTTATAGCTACGCAAGAAAAAAATTCTTTTAAGATTGTTACTTCTGTCTACTCTCACGTTCTGTAGTGTTCCTTGATAAATTTGTGTAATCACAAGTTTCCCTTCCAGTTTTAAAATAAATGGATTGTCCACAGTTCTGATAATGTTTAGCTTGTTTGTCTAAATAAATATATGAATAAGATTACATTTTTGTTGCTTGCTTGCTACGACTACGATATAACTCGCAGTTGACAGTCTGTATTAGTACGCCAAATAGGAGTTATCTCGTAGGCAACGTTACAACATATTGCCACTGGTGGCAACTTTACACGTTAGGTCAGTAACAGTCAACGTGTACATTTATCTTCTAAGAAAACATTACGCAAGACTCAACATATTAAATCAGGGGTCGGCAAGCGGCGAACCAAACGTGCATTTTTGGCGATCCATAAAAGTTTGACCATGGCATGTGGCCCGTAAAATTTTATCATCAAGAAAAGACGTTATATAGTATATAGTATAGATATTCAAGAGGACGTTATATCTACTCACCTTAAGTCCTTATAAGGACTGGCTTAAAGGGGCGAAGCAAGAATGCTTTTCATATTCCCCGTTATCTGTAGAGGACAGTGTAGGGATAAGGTGTTATTGCGCTATTAAAGCTGTGATCATGGCAGGAGTGTAACAGCAATAGCCGAGCCTCAGTTAGAACTTCATTGGCAACAGCACTGCCATCCATTACCCTCCAAAGGTATCTGGCATCCAAATTCATAACACCTTATAAGGACTGGCTTAAAGGGGCGAAGCAAGAATGCTTTTCATCTTCCCCGTTATCTGTAGAGGACAGTGTAGGAATAAGGTGTTATTGAGCTATTAAAGCTCTGATCATGGCAGGAGGGTAACAGCAATAACCGAGCCTCAGTTAGAACTTCATTGGCTACAGCATTGCCATCCATTACCCTCCAAGGGTATTGGATTGAATGAATCAATCTCCCTTCATAACACCTACTCAACAATTGACAATTGACAATTGACATTTATGTCTTTAAGGGTGAAGCAAGATGCTTTTCATATTCCCCGCTATCTGTCGTGGTTACAGTGAGGGTAAAATTTACGAGCAGTTTGCTCGCCCTGAATGGGCATGGAGATTATGCATCGTTATAGGAGGCTAATATAGTTTTTGGTCTTCTATATTTGAATATGTCCGTTGGCTCATATGCTGCAGCTTGTTGAATCAAATCATTGGGGTGTGACCTACTCAACCTACTCAACTGTAATCTTAAATAAAAATATTATACATACTTAAAATTGGTGTCTTATTAATAAAATGTTTTCATTAAATATATTCAAAATTTCTATTTGTAATTACTTAAATATAAATTGAAATAAAATGTTCAATTATATTAAATATAAATAAATAAGTTATTTAATCATGCAAAGGTAATATGTTTTTATATAAATTCGCTAAATATCAAACATGCCTAACAAACTGCGGTTTATATCATAATTCATTGTTAAGAACAGTTTTCTCAAGAAAACTAACTCCACTGTAGGTTTCTTGAAAAATCTATTACAATTTCAAGGCCTTTTTTAACTGGGATGAACATTAACATTTTACACAGTATCGATGAAAAGAAAAGAAAACTCAAGTAAAGAAAACTTGACTGATACAGAAGACTTCCATTGGTTCGTTTGTTCTTCTATCGCATGGCATATATTTATCCGTAAATCATGTCAACCACCAGGAGGCGCATGTTTTCTTTTTCCAATACGATCAATCTCTACATCGGAACTGAAACTGAACTCTTCACTACTTCCAAGAAAGACCTTTTTTTTTTTTTTTTTTTTTCATTTCGCCGATATCTATCAACTTTTAGTTTTATTTTATGAACTAAGTAGGATCACTGTCAAAGTAAATGGATCAATCAGACAGAGCAGTATAATTTTTGCTTCCTAATCTGTGGGAGTGTTCATGATTACTGTCGCATTCTCTTTATCTACTCTAAGGATAGGCTTCTATTAAGTATGCATCAAAGGTTCTTAGACACCAGTTCAGGCGGCACTTAAGCTGCTTTTACGTTCTCAAGAGCTCATTGCATTTCAAAGGCGTCCGAGGATTTATAAAATTTACTGCTCATATAGCAAGGATTAGGATGAGGTTACAGAAATCGGGATAATGAATATTAGTTTCGAATCCTGCCGTCAGTATGGATGTTTAGGTGGGAGACCTCCGCTATGCTTATTGGAAGACTGAAGCGACTAGAAAAACAAAGGTTCCAACAAATGTTGGGTTACCTTAGTTCAAGATTTCTGTATCTTACTCCTTGGTCTACCTATTTATATAAAAAATGATATTAGTGATTGCAGTAATTTACTTAGCTACTTATTGAAAAAACAATCATTTTTTGTTCTCTAACTTCTACATTTGCACATTTTTATATCTTATCTCCTGTTTTATTCAGTCTTTTTCGAAAAATTTAAATGTATTCACGATTAACCAGTCAACCTCTCAACCGTTACCATTTATTCAGGTAAGATAAATGTGGCTTTATTTCTTTCATTTTTTTTTTTCAAATGTTTGTTTGTTTATTATTATTATTCACATCACGTATACAAATTATACATATTATACTATTCAACTTGTATAATTATGACAATATTTCACAATACAGTTCAATGCACAGTACAATGTTACAAATAAAATTCAATTATTACTATCATATTCTGTTGGTACACACTTATTTTGGCTATTATTTTATTATGGTTAATAAAAAGTTTTCTCATATATGCAAGTAGAATATAATATATTTCAAATGGTTTCAAAGTTATGATACGTAATTGGTTTAGAGTAATGTAAGTTAGTTAATGCAAATATGTGTAACGAAGGGCCGTAGCCATACTGGTTTCTAGAAAAGTAATTAGCTTAAAACAGACACTGAGGGTCCGGGAACTGCATCTAAGAGGGCTCCCTTACCAGTTATAATAATGCACATGTTGATATTTTAATTCCTAATTGAATGAACCAATTTGTAAATCAATACCTTGATTGGTTACTATATATGAGTTATAATGATCTCTTATACTATACGTTTAAAATAATTGTCAACATTCTTTAATCCCATAAGGTAGTTTCTCAATCTTTTTCTGAATATTCTGAGGTTACAGATTTAATTTCATTCGGAAGTTTGTTATAGCTGCTCGTCGCAATGTACGCGAAAGATTTATGCAAAATTTCTTTGTTAGCCTTAGGTACTTCCAGTTTCTTTTTACATATAACAGACAACCATAGAGATATAGTTTCTGAAATGGTAGAATATTATGAACGATATACAAATCATTGGTTGAATGTACAAAGTCGGTAGTAGTTATGGCTCTAATTATTCTGTTTTGTATTCTTATTAATGGAAGTAGATTGTTATAATAGTCTCCTCCCCAACAGGTAATGCTATATTGCAGTGAAGAATTTACCCAGGAATAGTATAAACATCTTAAGAATGCTGCATTTACAAATTTTTTAACATAATATATTCTTTCATTATGAACCTAAACTTATTTGTTAAGAAAGTGGTGTGGAAGTTCCACTTTAAATTGCTATCGATATGGAGGCCCAAATACTTGACAGTTTTTGTTTTTTTTGATTAAGCTACATCTACAATTTAGAGTATCACTACATTTCCTTTCATGCCATTTTATAGTTATACTGTGATCTAATTTGTCTGTTAATGTAAAGTACATATATCTCGTTTTGTCGGTATTAATGTTAAATACGTTGCTGCTAAACCATATACTTAGTTTTAACATATCGCTATTAATCCGATTTTTTAGATTTTCAAGGGTTGTTTCGGTGTATACTAAAGCCGTATCGTCAGCAAAGGATATCATTTTACCAAAAAGTTTGTATTTGCATAGATCATTAACATATATTATGAATAGGATGGGTCCTAGCAATAAAATACGGAGTCCCTTGTGGGACTCCGTATTTTATTATGTTTGTTGTGCTTGTAAACATATCATGGCTGGTATATTGTTTTCTATTATTTAGATAGAATCTAAATCAGCCATCAGTAATTCCCCTAATGCCTTATTAATAAATAAATCAGTCATTAGTAATTCCCCTAATGCCGTATTAACAACCTTATAGTCCTTATAAGGACTGGCTTAAAGGGGCGAAGCAAGAATGCTTTTCATATTCCCCGTTATCTGTAGAGGGCAGTGTAGGGATAAGGTGTTATTGAGCTATTTTAAAGCTCTGATCATGGCAGGAGGGTAACAGCAATAGCCGAGCCTCAGTTAGAACTTCATTGGCTACAGCATTGCCACCCATTACCCTCCAAGGGTATTGGATTGAATGAATCAATCACAGCATCTCACGGTCGATTGTTCATCCGTATAATTCGTTCAATCCGTATTAACAACCGATTACTGCAATAAAATTTAAGGTTAAACTTATATATTACTAATTTAGGTGTGAATACAAAATTACAATATATTCGACGATTTCCTTTATTTTTTAAAAAAGTAATTATTATCTTTACATCATTTATTACTTTCTTTTTTTATTTAGCAATATTTAATAGGCCTTTGAAAAAAAAACACAAAGGTTTGAGACAGATAGATAAGAAATTAGATTTTGCTGTCCTGATGTCAGGAAATTAGCATAACCATAATGGCTGCGAAATTTTAACCGAATGCTAATTAAGCTTGGAAAGAATGAAAGTCACTCGAAGGAGATTCTAGGAGATATAATGAGGTAAAATACTGTTCAGGTAAAATTTCAAAATAACGTATTTCAAATCTCAAGGATTAATATATAAAACTGGGAGTATTCATCGACACTCGGTTGCGTAGAAATCAGCTCATAATGAAAGTCTCCCAAAGGCTTAACGAATAAATTGTACGCACAAAACTATTATATTCAGAGACTACAAGGCAAACAACTGAATACATCAGCGCCCCCAAATTCTTATAGTTATAGGTTATTAGAAAACTTCATGAGACAATGCGCCTGATTTAGGATGAGTCACAATAAAACAACATGGTAGTCATGGAGTTAGATACGTAAACTTGGTTCATTCCTATAGTGTAGTACTGTACACCTGGATCATAGTCATCAACTTTTTCTTCCCTTGACAAGGCTGTGACTCTGCTCACCGGCAGGCAGAAACTTACCATTGTTCTGAAACTTCATTCCAGCCACCAGGTGGTCATCAGAATCCATCCCACCTGTGCTTAGGACAAACTCTCATCAACAAGAGCAAGACCTCGGAAGGATAACTGGTAATTAGTTTACGGAATTAACAACGCATATAAAGTATATTAATTAAAGGTAACTTTAATGAATAACTTCTATATTTCGGCAATGTCACATTGCCATCTTCAGGAACATAAAGATATGGTATGTGCACTCAGGAAATAACACAAAGCAAATGAGGAAGAAAGCAAAAAACTAATATTGTTCCTAAAGTCCTAATGGTGCTCTCTTGCGGGCTAATTTGGTAGTCTTGGCAGTTGGGCTGAAGTTCTCATAATGAAAGTCTCCCAAATTTGGGGCAGTTTCATGCACCCAAATTTGTTGAGGTTAGGAACGTTTTTTAGCCAAAACGCTCACATGCTACACTGGCAACACACCATCACACATAAAAAACTCAGCCCACTTTAAAGCCAGTATAGAAAACCTCACACTCCAACACACTGACATAATGGTCAGTTTTGACGTTTCCTCCCTCATTCACTAATGTCCCACTCAAAGAAATCCTTGAGCTCATCCAAGCCAAGTTTCCTCCCGATATCTCAGCCCTATTTCAGTTCACAATGAACTCAGGCTATTTCGTTTGGCAAGGAAAGTTCTACAAACAGATAGAGGGGACAGCCATGGGTTCACCACTTTCCCCACCCTTGGCCAATTTCTTTATGGAGACATTTGAAGAGAAAGCCTTAAACTGCGCCCCACAAAAACCCACTATTTGGCTTCGTTATGTGGATGATGTGTTTGCTATTTGGCCACATGGCTCAGACACACTCCACTCCTTCCTAGCACACTTAAACAACCAACACCCCAGAGTCCAGTTCACCTTAGAAAAAGAGGAAAGCAACACCTTCCCCTTCCTAGACACTTTAATCACCCGCCAACTTGATGGATCTTTGATTTTCTCTTTTTACAAAAAACCCACCCACACTGGCAGATACATTCACCAGCAATCCCCCCCCCTCACAACAATATGGGGTGATAAAAACACTATATAACAGGGCAAAATTAATCTGCTCAGATGACAAGACCCTGACTATTGAGCTAAACCACATCCTCAACACTTTCTTGGCTATAACCCCAAAAAAATCCAAAAAATACTAAAACCTGTAAACCACAACCCCCCTCCACAATAAAGATTACACCAAGTCTATCACCATCCCCTACATCCAGGGCACCTCTGAGAAAATAACCAATATCCTCAAAAAATATGACCTTACTTCCTGTTACAGACCATATAAAAAGTTGGCATCCCTTATCCGCTCTACCAAAGACCAACCACTTTCCCTAAACCTACCTGGTGTATACCAGGTCCCTTGCAGCTGCAAATTGTCTACTTTGGCCAAACAGGCAGAACAACAAATATCAGGATTTCAGAACACCAAGACTACATCCGGTTTCACCAGTACAGCCGCTCTGGGCTGGCAGACCATGCCTTAGATACCCACCATAAAATTCGTTGGAAAAAAACAAAAATAATTCATCGCAGCAAGTTTAAATACGAAAGATTATTCAAAGAATCTTCAGCAGCTCTAAAAAACGTTCCTAACCCCAACAAATTTGGGTGCATGAAACTGCCCCAAATTTGGGAGACTTTCATTATGAGAACTTCAGCCCAACTGCCAAGACTACCAAATTAGCCCGCAAGAGGGCACCATTAGGACTTTAGGAACAATATTAGTTTCTTGCTTTCTTCCTCATTTGCTTTGTGTTAGTTCCTGAGTATACATACCATATCTTTATGTTCCTGAAGATGGCAATGTGACATTGCCGAAATATAGAAGTTATTCATTAAAGTTACCTTTAATTAATATACTTTATATGCGTCGTTAATTCCGTAAACTAATTACCAGTTATGTCTAACCAACGTATAAGTCTTACTACTCGGAAGGATGGAATACATGTTGGTAGCCAAAGTAATTTTCTCTTTCATCTTTTCTAGATGTCGACCTGATTGTCATGAACACATGAACGTGTTATTCGCACGGTAGTGTTGAATGCAATTTTTTCAGTCTGCCTTCTCCAGGAAGCTGGTATTAATCTTAACCTTGACTACAGACACGGTAGTGTTTGCCATTTCTTGTAACTCCCTTCTCTCTTTATTGTTGGATTAACGCGAGCGGCATCTAGAACGGCAAGGAGACAGGCGATGTTCATTCTGCCAAGTGATATCGTCTAGTTAATGGAATTTACTTGAGTCCACTACCTTCGGAAGTTGGCAGCTATAAGAAGCTAAGACCTTGCCGTGTCAGCGTAATATTGGAAATGAGGATTACGATGACACGTGGTCCTCTTGATTGCCTTTCAATTTTATTCTCCTTTACGCTTTTATTTTTTTTTAAATTTCTGTTAACACTTGCAAGAAACCTGCCTCGTTGGGCTTGTGAAAGTTAACGTTTTTTTCTTTGAATTTAAGAGTTTGCGCTACTTTAAATAGATCATTTAAAGTACTAAATTAAATAGGCATTTGTAAAGTGTTACAAATAAACGACTTGCTGATGCAAGATTTTTAAAACGTGTTAGAATTCATTTTCTAGTCAGAAAAATAAATGAAAATAAACTCATCTTCCCATCCTTTAAAGGTGTGATTATTTTAAAAAGTTCAGTTTAATAAATTTCATACGCACTAAAATATTTAACCGTCCATTGCAGCATATAATTTCGGAGCTGGCCTTAACAACTGACTTAATTAAAATTAAAAATAGACATATATATGTTGAACAAAAAATACACAAAGGCAGAAAATTAGTCCAAACTCTGACCTGCAATCCTTGAAATGGATTATTATTATTATGTAACACCTCCAGGGAGTCCAAATACACATCGAGGGAGGACATCTACTCTATGCGTTTCCGTCTCCACCAACCGCACCTACCTTCATCATCTACACCAACGCCATCTACTCCAGACCAACATCACTAATATTTTCACAGACAATCACAAACATCATGCCTATGGTGGAATTCGAAACCGCGGTCTTTTGGCTGGAGATCGGATACGCTAACCTAACCACTCGGCCAACCAGGCTGGCCGAGTGATTATAAACGATTTTGGTGTTAGGCTGATTCTATTTTTTTTTTTTTTTTGTTAGATGGGCGAAGCAAGAATGTTTTTCATTTTCCCCGTTATCTGTAGAAGAAAATGGATGGATGGCGTAATATAGAACTCTAAGATCACATAAGAACTCTGATCATGGTAGGAGGGTAACAGCAATATCCGAGCCCCATCATTGGCTACAGCATTGTCATCTAGTACCCTCCCTGGGTGCCCATTTTAGTCGCCTCGTACGATATGCATGGGCTACAGTAGGCTATTCTTATCCCGGCCATCACACGGGGTCCATTCTAATATCTACTTACTCTCTCCAATAATTCTTTGTTTGTTTGGTGTCTGTTGGATTAAAAGATGTACAAAGAATCTATTCTTATGATACCAAAAATTATCTTAATGGATAAATACAAATCTTATCATGATTAATATTTTACTTACGTGTTAGCTTATAAACAAACTGGGCAAATTCTTATTATCCAAAAATATACGTTGCAGTAATGACAGACTCGATATATGGTACAAACCTCTTCAAAAAAGCTATGTTTTATGATGGTGGTAGTAGTGACGTTATTTCGCTTGAAGATTAATGGAATTTACTTGAATCCACTATCTTCGCAATTTGAAGGAAGTTGGTAGCAATAAGCTAAGTTCTTGGCGTGTCAGAATAGTATAGCGTAATAATAATGATAACAATAATAATATATTTTGTCTCAATGCCTTCACTCTCTAAAAAAAAAAAAAAAAAGACACTTACTGCTGGAATTACTCATCTAGACTGTTAAAAAATCGGCACACATACGCCTTTAAATGCTTAACGGTTCTTCCCACAATACGTCAGTCTACTAAATGACTCTACAATCTTTCATTTCCCCCTTTGTTTCGAAAATAAATCAATAAAGTCGATATTTATCGTTTTCGTGTTAAAACATTCTTTGCTTTGAAGATTTACTCGCCTGTTTATGGAAATCCGTAATAGGAACTTCCACCACAGTAAGTTCTCCGAATCTCAGGGCGCGGTATTTCAAATATGTTGAAAATATTCAACAACTGAGAGGAGACCTCCACATAGCCTTTAAAGGAATGCGGAGAACCGACCAGGGCTTCTGACCTAATGTCCAATCCTCACCTTCTCGTGGTGCACCCTGTTGGGAATCTACTTGGATACTGGACGAACGAGGATGGGCTGGCAATTTGGGATTTAGCCGACCAAATTGTATTCTTATTGGTTAAACCGAAATAAAAAATGATGGTACAACATGACAAAATTTCATGCCGGCTGGGGCGTCGCCCGGTTAAACAAGGCCTCCGTTGTTTTCGCCAGGGAACCAGGGCGAACAGCGAAAAGTCAGCTACTGGAACAAATCTGAAAACAAACCCCAACTCAACATCACCAGAGTTAAAGATCGGTACTATCAACGTAAGAAGCCTGAATGGCAAAGAAATGGAGCTAGCTGAGGAATTAGATAAGTACCAGATCGACATAATAGGGATGACTGAAACAAAAAAGACCAAAACTGGTGAGATCTTTCTGAGCAATAAATACAAAATGTTATATTCAGGCAATGACAATCAAGGAAAAGAAGGGGTAGCCATAGTATTCAACACTAAATACGAGGCTAATCTTCTTGAATGGCAGTCAGTCTCAAGTAGAGTAATGTGGGCAAATATGAGAATGAGGAACTGGGCAATGAGACTTATTTGTGCCTGTGGTCCCACAGAAGGTTCTACTAAGGTAGAAGTGGAGGAATTTTTTGAGGCTTTAGAAAAAGCAACTGACACAATGAAAAAGGAAAAGTTGGTCCTTGTTGAGGATCTAAATAGCAGAGTAGGAAATGATTGTGAGACAAACAAAAATATTTTGGGAAAATTTGGAAAAAAGAGCAAAGCTAATAATAATGGCAAATACCTGTTGGATTTCTGCTCAGGACATGGACTGGTTATTACTAACACCATGTTCCAACATAAACATGTGCACAAATTCACATGGAGAGAAGAGTTAAGGAATAAGAAAAGTCTCATTGACTATGTTATTGTTGATAGTGATCTTTTCTCCCTGGTGCAGGACACCAGAGTGTACAGAGGATTTGAAATTGGAAGCGACCACTATTTAGTCTTGAGTAAGATAAAATTGAATTTCATATTGAAAAGAATAACATGTAAGAAAGTTTGAAAGCGAATAAAAGTTGAGCAGCTCTCAGATGTGAACTGTAGACTTAAATACAGAAAGAGTATTGAAAAGAAAATGAAAGACTTCGAGAACAGGAATCAAACCTTGGAAATTCAGTGGCAAACTCTGAAGAAAACATTGATTGATTCTGCCAGAGAGGCATGTGGTGAGGTTGTGTGCAAGGATAAAAAAATCAGAACTCCCTGGTGGACACAGGAAGTTAAACAGGCAGTGAAGGAAAAGAAGAAAGCATATCAAAAGTTCCTGGCAAATAAGTCAGCTTTTACTCTAACAGAATAAGATACAAATGTAAGAAAGCTAACCAGTGTGTAAAACTAGCTAAACAAAAGTCATGGGAGGACTTTGGCAAGAATATAGAAAATAAATATCAAGAAGGTGGCAAAATATTCTGGAGGTTGTTGAAGAAGCTTAGGAATGGAGGAAAGAGTGCTGTAAAAGGAGTTAGAGATGATAAAGGTGACATGAAAACAGGAGAAAAAGATATCCTTGAAGTATGGAGTAATTACTTTGAAAAACTGCTAAATGAAACAAGCAGTGATGACAGCACAGTGATAAAAACACTGACCAGGCATGCAGTCAGGAATACATATCCATACTTGAAGTAGAAAAAAGCATCAAAGGCTTGAAATGTGGAAAGGCAGCAGGAGTAGATGATATTCGACCAGAAATGCTGAAGTATGGTGGTATAAAAGTCTTACAGTAGCTGCACCGCATAGTTCAGAAAGCCTGGACAGAGGGACGAATTCCCGATGATTGGAGTAGAGCTCTCAAAGTACCCACATATAAAAAGGGAAATAAAACTGAATGTGAGAATTACAGAGGTATTTCCCTACTGAGTGTTCTTCTTCGCAAGATCTATGCAAGTATACTTGAGAAACGGTTGAGTAGAATTGTGGAAGAAAAGCTTGGTGAAGAACAAGCTGGATTCAGGCCAAATAGAGGCTGTCAGGATCAGATCTTCACTTTACGACAAATAGTCGAGAAAGCATGGGAATACAACAAAGATCTGTATTTAAGTTTTGTCGATTTGGAAAAGGCATATGAAAAGGTGCCAAGAGAGAAGCTATTCAATATGCTGCAGTTATATGGTGTCAATGGGGCATTATATCAAGCAATACTTGGTCTTTATTTGAGTTGTAAGTCAGCAGTTAGAAATGAAGGAAGTACTGGAAGATGGTTTAATGTTAAATCTGGTGTGAGACAAGGATGTACATTATCCCCTCTGTTATTCATTATCTATATGGATCACATTTTGAAGGAATGTGGTATTGAACCTGATATCAAAATTGGAGATGTTAATGTCAGCTCTTTGCTTTATGCGGATGATGTTATACTTCTAAATAAATCCGCTACAAGTCTGCAAGATTCTCTGACTAAATTGAATAGCTGTTGTAATAGGTATGGTATGAAGGTCAGCAATAAAAAGACAAAGACAATGAAAATAGGCAGAATCATTGAAAATGTCAACTGTGTTGTGAATGGAGAACCTGTGGAACAAGTAAAACATTTCAGCTACTTAGGCACGATTTTTACTGAAGATGGTAAATTCAATACAGAAATAGACAACAAATCAGCAAAGCTGGTATGGTGGGAAGTCGATTGAATAAATTCATATGGAATAAGAGAGAAATTAGTCGGAACACTAAATTAGCTGTATACAAGACAGTGTTCAAACCAGTTTTAATTTATGGATCTGAGAGCTGGGTCAGAAGTAAAACACTTGACCAAAGACTAGACCGCAGATATGAGAGTCGTGAGAAAGATTAGAGGCGTGAACAGATGGCATCAATGGCAATATCATATTAAAAATGAGGATATTAGGAAAGAACTTGACATGGTCAGCATCCAGGAATGCGTTAGCAGAGCTAATCTCAGGTGGTATGGTCACTTAAATAGAATGGGGGAGGAAAGATTAGCAAAACAAGTGTTCTCTGCCAGGTTGGCAGGAAAACGACCCAGAGTAAGACCAATATATAGGTGGATTGATACGGTACAAAGTGCTTTAGACGATAGAAATATAAGATCTGATAATGTTGGAGTCTTGACAAGTAACAGACTGATTTGGAGGAAAATTGTAGATAGGAAGTTAGTAATGATGTAAATTTTTCATGTAGCACTGTCATATCCTGTATACCCCTTGAGAGTACATGTCAGGAATTTGATGATGATGATGATGATGATGATGATGAAAATATTCATATTTCAATAAGTAGTAAGTAAAACAGTATTTCATATCGTAAATATCTCAGGGTAGATTTAAGCAGTAGCTACCGATCTACTCTTATCAATGCCATTATATTTAAAAATTGAATCTTACACATCAAAAATTACCGCGACAAAATTCGAAAAAAAAAAAAAATACATTTAATGAACTAATGAAGTGTATAACATATACGTAATTTAAAATAATTAATCTAATTTTTACTAAAATAAAATGTTTAACTTTAATTAATGTATAAATAAATGTACGTGTTCTCTTGTAAATAACATGGTTGGTTATACCGCATTTAGAGGACTGTAAGTGTAATTGATTTATATCTAAAAAAATGAGAAGGGAGGCGTGATCAATAACGATGTATTCCTGTTTTTATGAGGAAAGTCAGATTATTTTTTATGCGTTGAGCAACTATCGAGACAAGATAAGTAAGCGTAAACATATTTATAATTCAAAAATATGTCAATAATCAAATAGATATTTTTTAATGTTCATAGCGCTCAAGAAAGGTTAGTTACAAAAATACGTATTTGTTAGACTAAGTATGTTTGTACAGTATGCACAGTACAAATACAAGTACATTTTGTATTTGTACTGTGCGTGGGCTAAGGATTTTTTTTTTTTTATCAATGTTTTATAATATTTAGTTAATTTTTAGATAGTCTGGAAATCCTGCTCTGGAGACCAAAGATGGATCTTTTGCCACTTCACGCCTTCAATAAGCAGGTAGGTGTTCTCACACAGGGCGATGAAATTCACCTCTTATCAAAAGGCATAGTGACCAATACCATATACTCTAATATATTAAAAGCAAAATAGTTTTAAACTATTTTGCTTTTAATATGTATTTTCTCTGTAAAATATCCTCCAAAAGTCCGATCGTATCAGTAGATGGAAACAGTGTCAAATTCTACTTGAACTGAATGCAATAGTAACCAATGATGTCATAGATCTTTCTCAAATATGAAATAATTCCAATACTTTTTATTCGCTTAGTAGTATTTGTTCACTGCAGAAGGAGAGCGGGTGTCTCCTTCATCCTCAAGGGTGGATTCATCATAACACTGTAATCTTCAGTCTATCGGAAACTCTAAGCTCACAGATCATTTGTTACTTTCATCTGTTTCAACTGCGTGCTGCTATTTTCGGCAAATAAATCGAATATCCATTCAAAAACTCTTTCGCACAAACGTCCATCAAACGCCGGCACACTTGGATAAGCAATTGCTCATTGATTTTCATGAGATGGTGTTGGAGCGAGGTATTTGTTATCGTGATGTAAAAGTTCGTCTCTCGTGACGCCGTCTGCATCTGCTAAAAAAGTTAAGAAAAAGACGACTATTTTGAATGATACAAAGTTCCGGATGCAGCGTATATCGTGTCAATCTTTGATGAAATAAAAGAGAAATACGATAGTTATTTTAAAAGATATTTTTGGCATGATATTTCTCAGGGTTTGTTTCTTTCTTGGTGGTGCAAGTGAGCGCGATGTTGCGGTTTTGTAAGTTTCAGCACGTTTGGTATCCGCTGGAGTGCATCCTTCCTTTGACCTCTGAATACAAACTCTTGTCTGCCTCACTAATTACAAGTTATTTATAATTAGTGAGGTTAATTAACAATAGTGAATCAGTGAATTAATAAGATTTCAATTCTCCTTTCATCTACAAATTTGATTCACCTGCGCTATTATTATTATTATTAATTAGAAATTTTATAAGAATATTATTTGAAATCTGTACTGAACCACGTGTAGTAAGATGTAGTATTCTTGTCTAAATTGTACACGTTATGTGCATTTAATTATGTGTAATTTATGAGAGATAATAAAGGGTGTATTATTATTATTATTATTATTATTATTATTAAAAGAATGAAAAGAAATAATTAATAATTTCAATTATTATTATTAAAAGAAGAAGTATGATTTAATAAAACTAATTAATAAAAAGTATAGGAAAATATTAATATATTTAAGCTCGTACATATATGAAACCTGTGATAGTTTCTTTACTACTGCGTTTCTTTCATTGCTTATTTTTCTACATACACCTGAGAGTAATTTATGTATCTAAGATGATAGACGCTTAAGGAATGACAAATCAAATAAACAATAATCCAAAGTATGTGAAGCAAAAATGATAAGAAAAAGATCCAAGTTAGACCAAGATTTATGTCGCTTTATAAAGCTAGGCGGACTTTGGAAGTACAAAAGAAAGGGATACTAAATAATAGCACAATATAGAATACAGCTTTCATGAGAAGCTAAGAATAATTAAAATTAAGAAAAAAAAAGCATACTGTTTAATTTTTTTCCAAGAAATATTTATCATTCTATCCCTTATAGTTCAATATGTGGAGAAGCGCTTGGCTTTTTTTCCCCGTGTGGTGGCCGGGATAAGAATAGCCCCAGTGTAGCCCATGCATGTCGTACGAGGCGACTAAAATGGGTAACCAGGGAGGGTAATGGATGGCAATGCTGTAGCCGATGAAGTTCTAACCGAGGCTCGGCTATTGCCTTTACCCTACCATGACCAGAGCTTATAGCCCTATATTATTATCCCATCCATACATTTTCTTCTACAAATAACGGGGAATATAAAAAACATTCTTGCTTCACCCATCTAGGCAAAAAAAAAAAAATGCTTTCGCCATGTTATATGCTACATAAAATGGATGAATAACTATTGCATTGTTCAACAGAAAGAAACATTGTGGATGGTTACCATTATACACAATAACCAGGTGATTACATTGTATATATTATATAATTTAAACAAAATGAAATAATTTCTTTAATCTCAAATAAAGCGCGACTGAAATGAAGTAAATCCATCAGATGAAATAAAAAAAGAAACTCTTAATAAAGAAACCTGATTTCATATCCGTATTTGTTTGAGTGCAGAAGTTAAAAATGGGAAATGGAAATTATTAGTTAATAGAAAATATATTCCTATGTAATCTTTACATATCTATCTTTTTATTTTGAATAAAGGGCACAAATTCTTCTCAGTTCTGCGAAATATGTAAAATATAAACAAAGGTCTTGAAAGCAAAGTGAAAATATAGCTTAAGCCATTTTCTTCAGGTTAGTTATAAATATCAAATTATTACTTAAAATGACGGAGGATTTTTTTCCACTCTCTAATTATATTTTGTCTTTTATTTACTTAAATATAAAGAGCCAATAGGCTTCATTTCGGCGATATAAACATTATTTAAATTAAGGGGATATTAAATCCCACATTGATTGAAAACCGAATAAGAAACTCAAAGATTGGAATCAGAGAGTTTTATGCCGAATATAGTAAACTATAAAAGAATCGGCGATTACTAGCGTGAGCTAATGCAAGTAGTCCTAGTACGTAGTACAATCTCGGGCAACTCGTTGCAAAGGTGGGTAACGTTCTGATCGCTATTCTTTGTATTGTCCATAATGTAAAAACACATTTCCTAGAAAATGTATGCTGTTATTATATTATGGTGGGAGGTCACTACCCAGACCGGTGTTTTTACATTATGGACAATACCAAGAATAGCGATCAGAACTTTACCCACCTTTGCAACGAGTTGCCCGAGATTGTACTACGTACTAGGATTACTTGCATTAGCTCACGCTAGTAATCGCCGATTCTTTTATAGTTTACTATATTCGGCATGAAACTCTCTGATTCCAATCTTTGAGTTTCTTATTCGGTTTTAAAACAATGTGTGATTAATAATATCCCCTTAATTTAAATAATAGTCTTTTATTTATTTTTTTTTCATGCTTTCATCCCTATTTTGTTATGGTATGAAAGCCATTTACAGTTTCCCTTTGAACCTCCTTGTAAACGGAGACAAAATCAAAATCTATCACATTGCCTTACTGAGAAAAATCAATCTTATCTAACATAAACGCATCAGCTGTTTGGCACATCTTTCATTCGTCCAGCGGCGTGTCTGCGAATAAGAGCATCCGCCATTTTCAAACTCTCAGTATGAACCACCACAAACAGAAAAAGTAGAATTATAACTAATAAAAAATGACTTTATTGGTTTTAATATCTTTGATAGATCAAAGAAAACGTTGAAAATGAGAAGAATAAAACAACTATTTAAGAAATGAGCTACAGACAGGTCAGGAATGGAACACTTAGGTAAATCTTTATATAGTTATATTATATGATTTGTGATAATCCACATAAATACGCACATTCGTAATTCAAATATGTTAACAAACACAAACCAGTAGTATCGAGTATTGCACTTGATATTATAGGCGTCCACGGCAGTCACAAATAATGAAAATTTGATCAGATCGTGTTTTGCATTATTTTCCTATTGACAAATAGATAATAAAAGCAAAAGCACATAATATACATAATATTATAATATCATTAATATTAATAAAATAATATTAACAGACTAAATCAAAAAATATAATTTTTAATTCCATTAAAATACGATTATAAATACCTACCATTTTATTTTTAGTATAAATTTTATCCATAATGAAACCATCTAAAATAAAGACCAATTTATAAGTTATAAGTGAGCTTTAGTGATCATTTGTTTTTCCATAACATAATATGTCCAAAAGTATATGCAAAATACTTTTTATACTTTAATATCCATTTTCATGTGCTGAAGTTTATTCGTTAGAATTCATGCGGTACAGGTGTAGAAGTCTCTTCATTCTATTTGTATTCGTTGAGCACTATTTGGTGGATCTACGTAACCGTATTTGGTCAACTATATCCACTTATTCAATAAAATAATTAAAAAATATGGACGATATTACAGAAAAAAGCTGCGAAAAGAAACTTTATTGTATAATTTTATCTACAAAATAAAGAAAAAAAATTTAGATTCTAATTACCACTTCGCATTTGTAATGAAAAATTGGTGTTGTATTAAATGTGAGGTCAGACGTAGTCCATTGGCTAACGTTCTTTTTGCATCGTATGCTTTTACATTTTTGTTAAGAATTAATATACTAAAAAAAACTGAGAAACTATGAGGTATGCGGTATAAAATTCTTCAAAAAAGGAAAATTTTTAAAGCTTTAGTTTATCTACAAAGCTTGCGGCTTGTTTTATCTTCAAAAGATATGAGGAGAAAAAATGACCCATTCAGCATTTATTGAAGGAATTCCCTCAAATCAAAATATAATTTCACATCATATATACGTATATAAAATAATTGCGTATCATTTAGAGTTTTCTGTTACTAACATATTTTAATAACGATCTAAATAAATTGTGAGAAATATATGAGCAGGTGAATATTTCTTTCATACACCAATATTAGTTTAATATCCTATTATTTGATAATGTACTTCATTGGATGTTGTGCATTATCTGGCACCAAGGCCTCATCTACAAACTTAATCATTGCTAACCTTCCACTAAATATGATACACCTGATCAAATCATAACCTTCCACTAAACATGATACACCTGATCAAATCATACCTCTCCAACAGGAGGATGCAAGTCAAAATCAATGAAACAGTCTCAACCCAAAGGAAAATCATCGCTAGAGTTCCTCAAGGATCACTGCTAGCTCCGATCCTGTTCAACATCTATATGGCAGACATCCCTCAAAATCCTCTCACATCTACCATCGCCCTTTATGCAGATGATACGGCTATTCTAGCCAGATCTCGTCAACCACTTCACCAAGAAACTACAAGACACCATCCTGAATCTAGAAAAATGGTTTAAAGACTGGCGACTACAATTAAACCCCCATAAAAGTACAACGATACTCTTCACAAGAAGACGAGCATCCCCCAAAGGAGACATCACCCTGTTCAACTCTAAAATTCCGTGGAAAACTGAAGCAAAATACCTAGGAATACTTCTCGATAAGCGATTATGCTTCAACAGCCACATCAAGAACATATGCACCAAAGCTTCAAAAGTTATCGCCCAGCTATATCCCTTGATCAACAGACACAGCAAACTAAGCTCAACAAATAAAATACTACTGTACAAGACAGTGATCCGTCCCACAGTCATATATGCCTGGAGCCATACCTCCAAGACAAACATCCTCAAGCTACAAAGACTACAGAACAAATGCCTGCGAATGATTCTGGACGCCCCGTGGTTCATCAGGAACGCCCAGATCCACCGGGACATAAATAACCCCTACATCTCTCCACTACTACGCTCCCTAGCAGAAAAATTCTTTATGAAGACATCTACGCATCCAAACCAACTGATACAACAAGCCGGAAATTATGACGGTAATGATCACTGGAAACATAAAAGACCGAAAGCCATCCTAACACCCAACGACGAATAACCACTTCTGCCCACTCAGGGCGAGCTAAAATAGCTCACAAATCTCTCCCATCACTGTTCCCGAAACAGACAACAGGGAATATGAAAAGCATCAAGCTTCACCCTCTGCGCCATATATGTCCTGCGTCCTGCGTTGTGCGTTATTTAGTAGGAGAGAAAATAAGTCCTTTTTAGGACTTCCAGGGTAACAAATGGCAATGCTGTAGCCAATGAAGCTTTAACTGAGGCTCGGCTATTGCCGTTACCCAGCCATGACTAGAGCATTTAGCTCAATAGTAGCACCCCATCCACACAGATTTTCTTCATTCAGATGACGGGATAAAGAGTCAAGGACTCAGTCCATCTCCCAGTTCTTTTAAGAACTTGTGCGTTATTTACAAAATCAAACTGTGTTTCATCTACTTAATCTATCCCCATCTCTTTATCTAGATGAGCCTCTTAGTCCCTCAGGATGTATTCTGAAACATACCCTACCAAGAAGTTTAGGAAATGCAATCATAATCGTGGTAGTGATTGTTTTTGCTACAATATTTAGCGGGTTTACAGTTCTGCACAACAGTAGATCTCAAGCGGCTTCGAAAAATATTTAAATAAATTGTTTTTCTGGTGGTGTATAGTTTCCAATTTATTTAGTCTTTGCACCACACACGTCTAAAGTGTGACACGTTTACAGTATTTCATGGGCTGCATTCACATAAACATCTTTATTCGTTTAGGTTATCTTTCCAAATAAAAAAAATTCAACCGTTAGAGATAATTTTGAGAAATAAATAAAGTCCTGAAAAGGACTGGCTAGATGGTGTTAAAATATTTGTGATTATATTAAATGTTTTGTCTGCGGCATTGTAAAAATTATGTTTTATTTATTATCTTTGTTGTCTGTCCTGCGTCGCTGTAACAATACGAGATTATATTATCATATTCAAAACTTATCTTCAAAATTTCTCTTTATTTAATTTGACTTTAACAGTTGTGATCCGAGCTCTTAATACGTTGCTTGATTTAGTCTCTTAAAATTCAATTCTCTCATTCAACCTTTACCCCTCCCCCCGCTTTGTCTAAAGGCCGTAAATAAAATTTTTCACGTGCACAAAACCTTCAGAACTAAGAAATTGCCTCTGGCTAGAGTCAATCTCTTTGTCTGAACAACTGGCGTTTTTCTACATTGAATTCTGAAAATTTATTTGATTTCTGACTGCGCCATCAAAATTCGTAGATAGGAGTTGAATATCCTTCCAAATAAAAACATTCAGCAAAACAGGCAACTTTCCTCTCTTACTTATTACTAAATCTAGCAACACAAAATTTTTATTCTACAGTCATGGCTACTCAATACTCTAGGACACACAGATTCGATTTTTATGAGCAGTGCATTGGTTTGCAGGAATCAAGCAAATTATTTGACAAGGAAAACAATTTATTCATACTTAATGAATGTACAAAAGGGTTAATACTAAAATTACAAGTTAATTCAGGCTCTATACTTCAACAGCAACTTATGTTTGAAAATACAATTAATCCTCTTAAGTAAACAATTCTCTTAAAAACAACATCTCTATGGTAATACTTTAGCTAACACTTAGCCACACACACAGAACAATTTTACAAACGCTAAACAAAAGACAGCTTAGCTAAAAAAAAAAAAAAAACAATATTAAGCACATAATATTTCACCTTGAGCTAATGCTAATTTTTCTCTCACACAACTGAACAAGATAGTTCAATGATTAGCTTAATGCCTACAGTCCTCAAGCACTATCACCAAAAAAAAACTTTAGACAAATCACTGTCACAAATTCTTTCTCTAGTAAAAACAATCTATTAAATCTTACTTTGTAATAGTCGTTTAGTCCACTCTAATAGATTCTTGAAACCACTTTCCTCTATTATTTTGCGATCTTGGCTACGCACACAGATACCTTTTTCCCAGATTGATGAGATCACTTCCTATTTTTTCTCGAACGTCAGAAACTTGGCGGCATGAAAATCCGGTAATAAATATCTTCAGAAAAAAATTCAATTGAGTTATTTCGTACATCTGGCATCTATTGGCAGGAACGCAGGATTCCGACCTTGAATCGGCGCAACTTTCCTGAACCTGGATCCAGAATAGAACGAAGACGAACTTATTCTGCCACAAACATCTACACGGCCTCCCCCTTCTGCCTGGCCTTCCATCTGAAGACGCCTCACCTCTACTCAGGCCTACGAAAAATCCCATTGACGACTACTAACCATCTCCGACTACGATTACTAAACTTCTCACTTGTGACGACCTGTGAACTCCGTATTTTCGTCGTAACGTGGTAACTTACATCGTAACCCCTCTTCTGCCGATGCCTCCTCCTTTTATCTTGCTCATTTGACCTTGGGTTTCTGCTATGATTTTAATCCCTTGGGTATTTCGTGGGTCTGCACCTGCAACTTTTTTCGGTCGTTGCGTTAAGGTGGGAAACTCTGTACATACTTGACCGTCACCATAGTAATTGTCTTAGGTCATGAGTTAATCCCTCTGGAATATTTCTTTCTCTGGAACTTTCTTTTGTCCCAATTCAATTTATACTTAACTTTCTTTATTCTTTACAAAATTTTGGCAGTTACATTATTTAACAATTCACAAAAAAGTATTTCCATACTACTAAACATAACAAATTTTGCTGATTAACCACAAGTATTTTGTATGGATTTTCGTTTTCCAGTTAAATCGGTATATAAGGTATTTTTGTACAGAAATCCTTCTATAGACGATTTTACAATGGGAGAAGCAAGAATGCTTTTCGTATTCTTCCCCGTTATCTGAAGACGACAATGTAAGGATAGGATGTTATTGAGCTATTAAAGCTCTGATCATGGCAGGAGGGTAACAGCAATAACCGAGCCTCAGATAGAACTTCATTAGCTACAGTATTGCTATTCATCACCCTTCCTGGGATACCCATTTTAGCCTCGTACGACATGCATGGGCTGCAGTGGAGCTTTTCTTATCCCGGCCTACCACACGGGGAGCCAACCAAAATAAATAAATTCATTCTTCAAATAACTTATAAAATAATGATTATTTAAAATTTTTCATGTTAGTAAATTTATAAAAATAAAATTTTAAATTTATTATATTTTGAAATTATTTTTCTTATTATAAAAAAGAAATTAAACTTACTATATAAATGTATAGAAATTTTTTTCTAATGTACTCTTTGATTATCAGTATAGTTCGCCCACCATTTGTAGATTTCTCCTTGGCATTTTGCCAAGAATAGTCGATTCATGCTGAAGGGGAGGAAAAAATGAAGGATGTTCGAATTGGTCGCCAACATGCGAAATCACGTGCTTTCTTGTCTGTCGCTGTACTAGCTTGATTTTTGTTGTCGCCTTTTTTGCATTTTTTTAAATTATTAATTTGTCTGATGGATCCAGTACAGTCAACAAGTTCTGTTGTTAAACGTTTCAGTAGCTCTTGCAAAAGAATATTGAATAATGTGCTGACATTCTGCGAAAAAGAATCGTCTCCGTGTTCCCCTTTCTCAAGTCATAAAATGTGCAATTGCGGGCGTATCGGGGTAGACTGTTAAAAGAATTCGTAGGGAATCAAAAGGTGAAGGTAAGCCAAAATTTAAATCTCCTAAAAAATGCGCCAGAGTAAAGAAAACTATCGAAACCGTAGCTTTGAATGGTTTTGATGTAGACGTTATAAGAAGAGCTATTGACGAATTTTACGTATTCGAGAAAAGAGTGCCAACTGTTCCGAAATTGATTCCTGTGCTTAAAGAAAAAATTAATTTTCCTTGGAAAAGAGAAACTTTAAGGAAAATAATTCATGAAATCGGATTTTGTTTTAAAAAGTCCCAGAATAAAAGGAAACTTATCAGGGAGCGAAGTGACATTGTTTTATCTAGAAGGCAGTATTTGAGAACAATAAGACGTTTCAAGGAGGAGAAAAGACTGATTGTATATCTAGATGAAACTTGGATTGATAGTAATTTAACTTATGGAAAATGTTGGCAGTCTAAAGAAGAATGTGGAGTGCTACAAACCGGAAATGCCTCGCTGCGCATAATAATTTTGTGTGCGGGTGGAGAAATGGGTTTTTTACCAACTTCAAACTTAACTTCAAAGCCAATTACCATAGGCAAATGAATTCTACGATCTTCGAAAAGTGGGCAGAAGAAAAACTGATTCCAAACCTTCCTAAAATGCCGTTGTTATAATTGATAACGCTTCATATCACTCTATTCGATTAAACAAAGTTCTAAATTGGTCTAATAAGAAGCAAGTTCTTATGGATTGGCTCTCTGCAAATAACATTTCTCATTCCCCAGATATGCGAAAAATTGAATTGCTTAATTTGGTCAAAAGAAACTCGCCCACAACTAAACTATTTAAATTCGACACGATGCTCAAAGAGCATGGATTTCTAGCTTTGAGGCTACCATCATATCATTGCGATATTAATGCTATTGAGTATGTTTGGACAGAAGTGAAAAGTTTCATTCGCCATCGCAACGTAACTGGAGATATTGACATGTCGAAACATTTTAAGCTTTCAGAACAGGCGATTGAAAGTATTACAGTTCAAAACTGGGAAAAAAATTGCTTTCATGTCACCTCTTTGGAAAATATGTATTGGGACAGAGACGGAATTATCGAAGAATTATGCGAACCTTTGGTGATCAGTTTAAGTGAAAGTGATGGCTATTCGGACACCGATTCAGATGACTATGAAGATTAAAAGGATTTGATAATGGTATTTTTTTCCAACCTTTTTTTGCATGGGTTTGTTAAAAGAGTCACAACAAGTCATAAATAATTAATCGGTTTAGGACATTAAAGAGTCTCAGTTCTCTCAACTGTAAGTTTAGAATACCTAAGTTCATTTGAAAAAATTTCTGTTTTTCTGTATAATTATTTTTATTTTATAGAAAACTTTCTTAAAAATAAACTTAGTTAAATTTTTTTTATGCTATACCTTTTTTAATTTTGTTAATACTCTACGTATTAACAAAATTAAAAAGTTACACTTTTAAAACTACAATGTTCGTAAAAGAAAAGCTAAATTTTCCGACCTGTAATATAAACAAACACATCCCAGAAGACAGATTGATTACCCTATTATAGGAATGGATTCTCCTTTTTTTGACATGCGCAGAAGTGTCGAGGAACCTCTAATCGGTGAGCGAACTATATATACAGCAATTGTATTTTGAAAATAATCTCGGGAAAAAATTATATAGATCCTTGGAGGCTAATGGATGGCAGTGCTGTAGCCAATGAAGTTATAACTGAGGCTCTGCCATTGCTGTTACCCTCTTGCCATGATCAGAGCTTTAATAGCTCAATAACACCTTATCCCTACACTGTCCTCTACAGATAACGGGGAAGATGAAAAGCATTCTTGCTTCACCCCTTTAAGCCAATCCTTATAAGGACAATAATCTCTGGGAGAAATATTTCTGAATTACTGGTCGTTATTATTTCAGGTGTTGACTCAATCAATATGTATCAGACACTCAAATTAAGACGAAGCACGACATTAGATTGCATTCGTAGTTTAAAAAATAAGAACACTCGGCAGTAAAACTATTTTTTTTACTTTATTACTAACTGTTTTCATTATTTTTTTTTCTTTCAGATTTTAAATGAAATTCCAGTTTTCCTTGCGTATTAATTAGGCTCAATAGCCTTTAGTGATAAGCAATGCAGCTTCTTTGAAACCTAAGTAATGCTTTGATACGGTGATTAATTCTATCTGCATAATGTATTGCGCTAATTCTTTTTTTTTGGGGGGGGGGGAAGAAAATGTTCTGTTTATATTTCAAAGATGCCAACTTAGTTGACATCTTTGAAATACATATGACAGCGCGGTTAATCTTATTAGCATTGTCTATGATTGCGTGCTGTGGTCGGTTTGTTTCCTTGCCGGAAAAAAAAAAGTTCCTGGAGGAAGACCAGTCCACCGCCATATGGGAAAGCTAACTCACCTTTAATTAAAAAACCCAAAAGATAAGATTCTTCCTGTCATAGAGGAGAGAGATCTGAATCTAGGGACTTTCAAACAAAGGGCATCGTCGATGTATTGAGCTGTGGAAGGCTCTTGATAATAAATATTCCAAGGGAAAATGCAATAGCGAACTACAAACGTGGACAAAATAGATCATAACTGAATGTCATAGGTAGCATTTTTCTGTTCCTCCAATGTTATGACCATTTAAACTTTTGATTAAACAAATAAGGAGTTTATGATCTAGGCACTAGGAATACGTGTTCGAAATACAAGCATGCAACTGTTATAAGTTGTATGCTTGTATACAATATATATAAGTTTAAGTTGAGAATCCCAAATACGAGGGTGGAGTGAAAAGTTCTCGGTCTAATAATGGAAAAACGAATTTATAATTTCAAAATTATTTTTATTTTCAACATAATTTCCCTTAATAATAATACATTTATGCCAGCGATGTTCAGCGTCATTATCCCGTCCCTGTAGTCGTTCTCAGTAAGATCTGCAAAATACCCCTCTACAGCTGCAATCACCTCTTGATTCGAAGAAAAACGCTGACCAGCGAGGAAGAGATTAATTTTGGGATGAGATAGAAGTCAGAGGGAGCCAAATCTGGGGAATAGGGTGGATGTTCCAACAATTCATAGTGCAGATCCCTTAATGTTCCCATTGCGAAAACACCTTTGTAGGCAGGTGCATTGTACTGGTGAAAGATGATTTTTTGATTCTGCAAACTGCGCATTTTCTCACGAATGTTTTCGTCTAGTCTGGTTAAAAGATCGGAATAATATTCCCTGGTTGTTGTTTTTATTAATTATCCCTTTTCAGAATAATTAATAAAGAATGCCTTTAGCATCCCAAAACACCGATGCATTGACCTTGCCTTCTTCGGCGCTAAACAACCAGCGTACAAAATAAGTTTTATTCTTGTTAAAACGCTCCAAGCACTGTTCGGAGATTTCATTGCGAGTGCGTTTTTCATCTTGTACAATGCTTTTTCATGCAAAATATATCCTGCACGTTCATTTGAAATGCCTATAGTCTCAGCAATTTCACGCACTTTGACTCGCCGGTCATCCAATTCCACTTGATCAATGATTTCTGGTGTTGCTACACTTTTTGGACGTCCTTAATGTGGATCATCTTCAAGGCTGGTACGGCCACGTTTAAACTCGGGAGCCCATTTCTTAATTGTCGAAAACGAAGGAGAAGAGTGTCCATAAACTTTTATGAACTTCGAATGAAATTCTTTTGGCATTAAATCTTCTTTTACAAAGAATTTTATAACTGCACGATACTCAATTTTATCCATTTCGAGGGACACAGAGAACACTTTTGCTTCCGACAGCTGTATAAAACAAACTACTTGATAGAATGACGTGCAATTTCACACCGATGCTTATGACAGATGTACCAACTTAAAAAAAATATTGTCGATAGTGTTGCCCTCTATGGTCGAGGTGGAGAACATTTCATTCCACCCTCATATATGCGTAAATGACATAAATATAGAATTGATTTATGTGGGGGTACGCAAACGAAAAATTTACAATAATTTTCGCAAAAGAAAATTCTATTCTAAATACCTTGGCTTAAGGGAATACGCCAACTAGTTTACTCATCAATCTACACCTTTAAAAGTTTTTTTTTTTGTTACATTTCGTCAAAGTAAGATCGTAACGTTAATGATGGCATTATTAACAACAATAAAATAATCGTTATAAATTGCTTATAATTCACAGCAAAATACCAAAACACAAAGAGATGCAGCGACAACGATGTCGTAAACAAACATTTAATCCACGTGCATCGGTTGATTCAGGAGCATCAAGTCGCCAAAAGCTTCGTATGAGTGAAGGCAACATCGTATAAAATGAGCATTGGTCATAATCATCTTAAAGCGAAGTGTCGTAATGTGGCCTATTACTGTATTAATAATAATAATAATCTTTATTTAGGCACTACCGAACAATATAAAAAAAAAAATTTAATTAGCGTATCATGTTAACAAAGAAAATATAATTGAAAGAATATAAAATTTATCTAAATATCCTTTGAGAGCATTGTTGTTAAAAGTTAATTATATCGTGTTTTACATCTATTATACAATTATACATCTACATTTCATTTAAGATTCTATGGAAACCGTCTTTTGAAAACAGTTTTGTTTTAAATTGCATTCATTTATACAAAATGCAGTGCTTTAGCACTGAATGCATATAAAGTACTCTCGATAACGTTATTTTCTTTCCATCAATTAATATTTTTGGAAACATTGGCTTGTATTTTAAATATTGAACAGCGATTTTCAAAGTAGTTTTATATTATTATTTTATCGTATTTATGTTTAGAGGGCAATGTATTTGCATTTTGCAGGTCAAGCAATAATATACAGTTTTCTCAACTAGTAGAAAAAGAAAAGAAACTGTTATCACTTGCATTTATTTTTTTTTTATTTGTTTATTTATTTTTGTTTTCGAATTTGTACTCCTCAGTCTCAATAATTACTGTAAAAATAAAGAACAACATTCAAAAACTATTCACTGAATGCAATTAATTCAATTAATTATTAATAAGTATTCCATTATCTTTCTATATTTTTTGTATTCTACAACCAAGAACAGCAGATTTAAATTCAATCACCAGTTTGCTTTGATTAATAATTGCTATGCAGAAGAATAGGAATCGTTAAAGTGTGCAATTCTTCATTAGAAAGCTGTTAATAAAAAAACATAATTTAAATTAGTCCTAATTATCTATCTAGTGCAATACTTAGGCGTGCCCACACATAAACATTATTTGGACAAGCAAACGTTAGTCCATATTTTTATTTATATTTGGCGAAATACTTCTACAATTTTCTTTTCGATATTTGTATAGTTTGCTCCATTAATCAATGTTTATGGTAGCTGATTGCAATTTATGCTTCATAAAAATCATTAAATGGTGTTATTATTGTTGTAACATTCGAGACTGTGGTTCCCAAATACATAACTGAACTCGGGATTAATAATTTAAAAAATGATTAATAAGGATTAGTAATAATTCTGAGACCATCTACTCCTTAGAGGATTATGAGAACTTTCGGTTCTCAATAAGAGTGTGCTGTATTATCTGGTGCGCATGCACTTCGTCTGTGACAAAAATTGACGTCACTGTGCATCCTTCATTATAAGAGTTGCATGAAGAAGAACACCATGGATTTGGTTAAGAAGAATAACTATCTGTTCTCTTTTGACCACACAGCTCTGCTGGTAACAGATCTTTAGCTCAGGAGTTTCTAAACAAACAACATAGAACAATCGAATTGGAGAGCAACACTGCACATCGACTATCTAAAGGTTTATATATCCATTAAAAGATACGGTATATCCTATATATTGTAATTCCATACTCTATTATTCCATTTTAATTTCAGCCATTAATACTGGAAAATTATTTTATTAGTTCATGCACTTATATAAATCATTTTATGTTTAATACTTGTTTAAGATACACCATTAACCTGAATTAAATAACTTGAAATTCAACCTTTGTTGTACGCATGCTCACTGTAAACCAATCCAAGTATATAGTGAATATAAAATAATTACCATAAAAATGAACAATTGCCTCAGTTGTTATGCGATTATGTGTGGCCTAACAAACAAATGGCGACATAGGGAGTAGTGTTTCCTAAGTATTGACCTGTCTTAGACAGGTAGTGAAAGGAATTTAGGAATGTTACGCAACACTAAGATGTTGAGAAAAGCAATAAAAAGAATGCATTGTGGCTTGTGAATTTATTTATTTTTTGATAGTCTAAACAGTATAGCGGTAGGTTAAGAGCTTATATACACTGCTTGGAAAGAAGTTAAAGGACACTAGAATGCGCGGAACAAACAGCCTGAGTGCCCACACCTTACTAAGGTGTAGGACCTCCTTTCGCTGCGATGACTGTAGCAATCCTACGGAGCGCAAGCGCGCGCGCACACACACACACACGTATAAATTTTAATATTTTTGCAAAATAATAAGTATAATGATTATTCTCTTTGACATCCTATTGCGAATCAGAAATATGACGTTTTTACATGAACAGTTAATATTCCCGTGTGTTTTCAATAAAATAATAAAATGCTCTTTTAATACTTACACACTAATTTTACTTCAGTTTTAAGAAAAAATCGTAAACTTTATTTTCTATCAATTTTTATTCTTTTCTGATTTTATATTATTGATTTTTTTATTTTATATATATACACACCATTTATTATTGAGTACGAGTATATTATATATTATTATTATTATATAAAAATATTATTATTATTATTATTATTATTATTATTATTATTGAAACATGCTATGTTAGGCAACGGTGACGTCTTCTTGAGACATATTAGTGATGTTGGATTGTTCCATCCAAACACAAATTGATAAGACAGTTTTCGATATCACAGTGAAGATTGATTTATATCTGTGCTCAATAAAATAGTTCAGGTTTAATGAGCAACTGAGGGCACCTTGTTAAAATGGCTCTTATAATAATGTTTCTTATATGTAATGGTAAAGGCTCTTATATATTTTATCAATGATTTTTTCACTGTTTAAATATTTTCCATTCTATTTTTTATTATTAATAAAAAAAAGGTCTCGTAATGTCGTAATGGTTGGTTTGTTGAGAAGATATTGAAAAAGTACGCCCAAAAAACCAAAAGCTTTCTTTGTTGATCCCAGACGATCTGCATATCGTATAACAGCTTCTGCATATGAGATAATATATTTCCCAGAGCCCTTCAAGTTTGATATTTATCGTAAAAAAACGAATTTTTTTCCCCACAAGTGTTATCTATATTCTATAATAGTGGGCTGCAGCAATTCGAATTCGTTACTGTTATCAGAAAAGATACTCAACTTATGGTGTAATTTCATGATAAACCAACACTAAAATGTTTTGTTGGCATATCTTTATTGAGCTGCGCTTCTATACATCTATAGTAAAAAAATATATATATTCATTTTAATAAAAACCAACTATTCTTAGAAATATTTTACAGTTAATTTAATAATATTCAAATAAACCAAACTTCTACGGTCTTCTCGTGTAGATTATATTTTTATAATTTTCATTGATCGATTGCTCTTTTTTCTCTCTGGTTATTTACGAATTCCTAAATGCTGGTATATAACAGATCCCATTTTATGTCTGGAATCGTGTCAATCGCTAATAAGTTTAATGTTATAGAGTTTCATTTGCCAAACAAGCTGGTGATTTCGATTGAGATGTTGTCGTCATTGTTTTTGGACCTTTGATAGTGCCGTAATCAGAATATATTCCATTCTATCGGATAATGAAGACGTTCATATAGAAAGACTACACAAATGTCGGCAATGATGACGAAACAACTCCTGAAGGAAGAAGATACGACACGTTGTGTTTTAATGGTTTGTTCGCTTTTTCGTATGCAGAAAGAAAATTAAAGTTCTGAACCTTAATGGAGATAAAAGAACTGCAGAAAATGAACATGATTGGTTTAGGTTAATAAAACTTTTTTAATAAATTCGTGGGCAGCCACCTGTGATCTTGACAGTGAACGAGAGAATATTCTAAAATAAAAAAGGACAAATTATGCGAATAAAATAATATTTTTGAATGCATTTAAAATGAGTTAGAAAATTCCCTCGCCACTCGTCATCTGAAAAATTGACTGTTCACCCCCAACAACAGCAAACCTATGTGGTATCTCGTTCGTAACAACGTCTCTCCCTCTTGAAGACCGTCCACTAACACAGGTTTGTACTCTACTTATGAATGAGTTTTCTACTCACTTCTAGGGTGACCATCGATAAATATTTTCCACTTTTTAATCACTTTTGCGAGTCGCTATCAAAGCCTTTGGTAAAATCTAAAGCATCGCATCACCACAATTATTCTCGTTCTAATTACCTCGTACGTTTCTTCATATCAAAGATTTGGTTTCTAATCCTTGATATTTTTAATAACTTGTAATATTTTTTAATGGTTTGTAATAGCAACTCACAAATTTGCTTCAGAGGTTTACTTTCCCTCGTATAATCAGCTTTTTCGTGCTCGTGGTCAATATCAGCCATATTAAAATATTCCATCAATAATAGTTGACTCTTCTTTAACTCTTTAAGTAACTCGCTCATAATATTATCACATAGTCAAGCTAATTTCTTCACCACTGTACAGATTCCATACTTATTATTCATCTTAAATTCCTGTTCGTGGTAGGAATGCGATTACCACCAATCTTTTTGTTGAAATCTTCCTAGATAGGTAATTACATGCTTCCTCTTATTTACTTTCTATTTTATATCTTCTGACAACATTATATTTACTATTGTATGGAAATGGCATTCGCGATATTTTTACAATTCTTTTCTCTTAGAACTTGGTTCATCCAGCTAACTGCAGGTTTGTTACGAAATTTCTATCTAGTGATAATAGATGTTCAGTTATCCAACACACCCTTCATTGTTATCCATTTTATATTCCTCTTCCTCTCTACAGCCGGTTATTAGTGATAAACTACCTTTGACGTCATTTCTAAAGTTTCTAAAAAGATGACAAATGCTATGGGGTCACGAAACTTATTCGATGCTAACACACGTCTATAGATGGATACCATCGCCATGTAACCATCTGCGATTATTAAAAATTCTGATTTTAAGTTATTATACAGACGAGTACTGTCTGACCACAGATGCGAGAGCTCTCGACACTTCTGCGCATGGCAGAAGAAGAAACGAATCCATTCCGACAATAGGCTAATAAACGATAAGTATTTATTATTATACGTCGGAAAAGTATCTTTTCTTTTATGACATTTCTAGTTTTATAAAGTGGTAACTAATTTGCTTGTACAATAGTTGGAGAATTTTGCGTATAATGTACGTGATTTCGCGTGTTGGTGACAAATTCGTACACGCCTTATTCCTTTTCCCCCCTTCAACATGAATTCACTCTTCTTGGCACTATACCAGTCAAGGTTCTCGCATCTTCAGTATTATATTTAATTTAACATGCAGTGCATTATATTGCATGAAATATGTTGAGATTGCTTCAAACTTCTGCTCATGATTATATTTTATTTTTAAGATTTCTATTATTATATATTTAAGAAATATATTATATGGTGTATTATTATATTCTGAGAATATTCGGGAAAGTTAAATTAACAATTTGGATTTTTTTTAGAAATTAAGTAAAACATTAGAACTTACAAATTATTTATAACAAATTATAGAAATTTTTTAAAAATGTTGTACTGTGCCATAAGCTCTGATTAAGGTAGCAAATTTTAGGTGATAACTTTCTTAAAATGGTACGTTGTTTAAGATATATTCAGACAATGAATACCGGCAAATGCAGTAAAAGTCAGTAATTTTAATAATAACAATAATGTAATAACAATGATTTAAAATATAAGTGCAGAATAGAATAAGTACTGATAATCACATTCGGGTGGATCTAAAAAATAAATTTTTCTGTGACTGCAGTTATCTGCACAGTATATACGTCTGCTTTAACTCATCCAAAGGTGGGGATTTATTTATATCTCAAAAGTTGGATTTTTTTTGTCAAAAAAAAACAAAACAAAGTAGCCAAAGAAAGGCTTGAGAAGCAACGAACATGACATAAACTTAAATGGCCTTGTAATTCTAGCTGATATCAATCCCGTTCCAAAAACGCAATATATTTCGAAGGCAACTATGTCGCCATGGATAACGAACTCATTTTCATCCCCCCCCCTCAATAAAAAGTAAACAAGCAGAAATAAAATAAGGAAGTGCATGGCAATAAAAAGGAATGCGATTTAAAAATAATATGGGGGCACTTATGACTGACACGAAATCCGAGGGAGCTTAAATAAACATTTTTTTTTTTTTTAATCTCTTTAACGTCTGTTTTGAAGAGATGTCATAAATTAATACTCAACATGCATACACAAAGGCTGAAGAACTCTAAAATCTTTGAAGAGGAATAGATGAGTCCTCTAATCCTTGAGTCCTTTCAATGCAGCGGAGGTATAAACAACTGACACGTGAGCATTCTGAAGGGGCATCACCGCGGAGATTTATTCCTCTTTTTTTGCCGATTGCGAACAAAGAAGATTGGAAAATGATCTTTCTTAAGGGTTCACTTTCTTCCTTTGTCGTTCTCTGGCGAAATTTTTTTCTTCTCTTTCGGGTAGCGTTTATATCAATAAAACACGAAAGGCCGTTTCTTTGGGAGTCTTTCCTTGTCACAAAAACAGAAACCGGAAGTGACAGGTAAGGCCGTGCTACAAATCTTCACTGACTACATAAATAAATAGAATCAGAAGGAATCCTTTTTCGCCGACACAATAGTTTTTTTCGTTATTTTCCCACTTCTTTGTTTAGCAAGTTCCGAAATTGAATTTCTGAACGATCCGTTTTTCCATTCCCGTAACGTATCAGATCACTGTTTGCACTCTTTTTTCTCTTCAAAAACAAAGTTGAAAAGGAATTCAAAATGTTTTAAAACTTTCCATCTCATAGAATCATTTTCTAATAATTCTAACCTTAAATCTTTTTTTTTTTCTTTTTACATTTTTATATTTTTCCGCTGTTCGTTCATCTACTTTTCTATTTTTATTTCCTTTATATTAAAAACATGGTTAGTGTAATAGGCATTGCTATCTTTTCATTCTCTTTGGTTCTGTTTTCAGCTGTTCAAAAATAATCAGAAAATATTAATTCCTACTGCATAGTGTTAAAATAATGTAACTTTGGGCTAACGGATTTAATGATTTTATTTATCACAGTATCTATTGGCGAAACTTGCAATTATTATATAACAGAACAACTTTTAGTAAATATGGCAGCTGACACTTCCAAGGAATCCAAGGATTCATTATTCTAAAGAAATTGCTATTTATTTCTCATAAGTTATTAAAAAATGAAGAATTTATTTTATATAATGTATAAAAAAAATAATTTTCTTTGAAATTTTAGTAATAAATCTGTTAATGTTAAGATTTTTGAATCAAATAGGGGGATTAATAATACACCTTTTTTTTATTAATATAACTTCATAGTACTCGCTCAAATAGAATCTTTAATAGAATAGACTGTCAATCCAATACCCTTGGAGGGTAATGGATGGCAATGCTGTAGCCAATGAAGTTCTAACTGAGGCTGGGCTATTACTGTTACCCTCCTGCCATGATCAGAGCTTTAATTGCTCAATAACACCTTATCCCTACACTGTCCTCTACAGATAACGGGGAAGATGAAAAGCATTCTTGCTTCGCCCCTTTAAGCCAGTCCTTATAAGGACTAATAGAATCAAATAGAAAGAAGCGAGTTACACGAAATTCTGAATTTACATGAAAGTTAAATTTACATTATTAAAATGCTAATTTATAAGAATATGTTTAACTAAAGAAACATTTATATAATTATATATATATATATATACATATATAATTATAGCGTTTCTTTCTTTCTTTTTTTTTAATTAAAAGCGCTAAATGAATGTTTTTCTTAAATCTAACATTTTATGTCACTTTGTATAGTAAGTATTAATGTAAATATAATTTCCGATGCGGAAAAATACAATATATACACAGTAATGCCCAGCCTTACGCGATCCACTCATACTAGGATTTTAAATTATGACCAATGGCCCTTTATACGATTCCGCACATTCGCTCATACGTTTGACTGTTTTAGTTACAACTGATGCTTCCATGTATCAACTAATGCGTAATTCACATGAATGAATTATTAACGTGAATTGCTCATTAGTTAAATTGCGCATTAGAAACATTGTTAATGAATTATCAACTATTTATATAACTTTTGTTTTATTTTATTTTATTTTTGTTAATAATGAGAGATATAAATCAACCATCAAAGATTAAAATTATTATTATATTTAGTGGTGATGATTATTGAACACAAAGAGAGAGAGAAGGAAGGGTAAACTTAGGACACAAAGCCTTTATTTATACAAAAGTTTTTCCCCAACCTGTTCCAAAGCACGAAAATGTATTTCTTCTTCCTTTCTTTGGGAAGAGAGCAATGATATTACTTCTATGTTAGAAGGTGAACTGTGATGCAGTCGCCCTTCTCGGAGAAGAGTTAAATCCGTGGATTCCAATCTTGCTGGAAAGAGTTAAGGATGTTGTTCTGCCTTTTATTTTGTTTCTTGTATGTGTATGAATGTTTGCAACTGGACATCGTTAGATGATTTTTTAAATTTCTTTCCAGAAATTGTTCCGTAAAGAAGTGCAGTTTAGTACCTCGATGTTTATCCAAGGGTTTGCGTCTGTTTGTGTTCTCTTTTAAACGTTTTGTTGACTTTTTGTATATTCCTGTAAAACAGAAGATAGAGTTTTCATGTATTGGATCATCCAAACTAAGCCAACTGTTCCAATCTTTTTTTATGAGGTTGTCTATGATATTTTTGATTATAATGGCCGAGTGTGGTTTGCTATATAGAGTTCCGTTCCTAATGTTTCAGGAGCAGTGCAATGATCGGATATTTTTATTGTTATTATAGTTCGCCCACGGATTCGAGATCCTTCGACACTTCTGCGCATGTCAGAAAAAGGAAGGAGAATCCATTCCGATAATAGGGTAAGCAATCCGTATTGTGGAATGTATTGTTTATTATTACACGTCGGAGAATTAACTTCTCTTTTATGATCATTGTAGTTAACTATGTTGCTTGTATAACAGTTGGAAAATTTTACCTATAAAGCACGTGATTTCGCGTGTTGGCGACCAATTCGTACGTCCTTCATTTCTTTTTCCCCTTTAGCATGAATCGACTATTCTTGGCAAGACGCCAAGGAGAGACCTACAAACTGTGGGCGAACTATATTAATGATATGCGTGTGTATTTTTAGAAGCTCTTATGGTGAGGTGATCAATACATTATTTTGTAAATGTGTTTCTCAGTAATCCGTCTTTGTTGGGAACACATAGTCAAGTTAATGTTATGCTGACAGAGTATATCTAGATAGGAGTTCATGGCTGCAGAGGTAGGCTCTAGTGTATTGATATACTAATAGGAGACCTCAATGATATTGATGTCTCCTATTAGAATAAGGGGCTCTGCTGTGCGAATGTTGATACCGTTTATTCAGGCTTCTAGCTATTGTATAAATTGTGAGGGTTGTGTCCGGAGGTCTATATATTGCATTAATAAAGTATTTGTTTTTCTGTTAGTACTGATCTCTAACACTAATGCTTCGGCATGTTGAAAGTTGGTTGGAATATCGGCAACATTCCAACCTTCCTTGATGATTTGTGTGTTCTCTACACCGGGTGTAGCGGTGAAAATTGGCAATACTGTAAGCATGTGCCTCTGTATCGTTTAAAGAAATTTCTGTTAGAATTAGTATGTCTGTATTAGTCAGCGTATTATTCAGGCAATGCTATAAAGATGAGCCAGTGTTACTTTATGCTTCTTACGTTGGTATGTAAAATGGTGAGCTCAGAGCTTGGATGCAGATTGTCTTTCCAAGTGTTCAATGTCACATTCACATTGGTTTTAGCGATTTCTGATTGAACGTGTTCACCTGAGTTTGTGTTGGCCATAAAAGTGCGTAGGATAAATTACAGAGTTATCTTGTTATTGTGGTATGTATGTGTGTGTGTGTGGGGGGGGGGAGATTAACAAGTTATTATGGCATATACTTGACCAATCTTCATCATCATCATACGTATCAAGGATTTAGGCCTAGCATGGCCTGTTCCGGCCTTAGAAGTCATCGTTGAATCGTTTAAGAGGACGTCCTGGTTTTCTTTTTCCTAATAGCTTGTACTTTAAGGCTTGTTTTGGTAATCTTTCTGTTTTCATTCTTTGAACGTGTTCCATCCATTTATGTTTATATTTTTTAATTTTTTCTATTACTGCTTCTTGGTTTAATTCTTTCATAATATCTTCGTTTCTTTTGTGATCAAATGGGGTATATTTTGCAGTTTTTCTCATAAACTTCATTTCTGCTGTTGATTCCGATCTTCTTTTGGCTAAACAGCTGACGGTCTTTAATCTACAGGAATTTTTATAATTTCTGTCGGGTCAGTTTTATCTACCTGACTTGGAACATCACGTTTTTATGGTATAGTGTCCAATATCCTGTTACGTATATCAGCGATGGAGGTTGCTGTAAATTTAGCATCGTTGTTTGTTGGGTTAAAATTGTTTCCATTCTGTTAGAATGCAATGTCTAAGATTTTTGCTGCTCACACGTGCGATTATTGCAGTTGATTATCTTTGCTATATTCAGATCCTTGAGAGGAGACCTCCACATAGCCTTTAAAGGAATGCAGAAAACCGACTAGGGCTTCTGACCTAATGTCCAATCCTCACCTTCTCGTGGTGAACCCCCTTTGGGTATCTACTTGGATACTGGACGAACGAGGATGGGCTGGCAATTTGGGATTTAGCCGACCAAATTGTATTCTTATTGGTTAAACCAAAATAAAACAATGATGGTACGACATGACAAAATTTCATGCCGGCTGGGGTGTCGCCCGGATAAACAAGGCCCCCGTTGTTTTCGCCAGGGAACCAGGGCGAACAGCGAAAAGTCAGCTACTGGAACAAATCTGAAAACAAACCCCAACTCAACATCACCAGAGTTAAAGATCGGTACTATCAACATAAGAAGCCTGAATGGCAAAGAAATGGAGCTAGCTGAGGAATTAGATAAATACCAGATCGACATAATAGGGGTGACTGAAACAAAAAAGACAAAAACTGGAGAGACCTTTCTGAGCAATAAATACAAAATGTTACATTCAGGCAATGACAATCAAGGAAAAGAAAGAGTAGCCATAGTATACAACACAAAACACGATGCTAATCTTCTTGAATGGCAGTCAGTCTCAAGTAGAGTAATGTGGGCAAATATGAGAATGGGGAACTGGACAATGAGACTTGTTTGTGCCTATGGCCCCACAGAAGGTTCTACTAAGGTAGAAGTGGAGGAAATTTTTGATGCTTTAGAAAAAGCAACTGACACAATGCAAAAGGGAAAGTTGGTCCTCATTGGGTATCTAAATAGCAGTGTAGGAAATGATTGTGAGACATACAAAAATATTTTGGAAAAATTTGGAGAAAAGAACAAAGCTAATAATAATGGCAAATACCTGTTGGATTTCTGCTCAGGATATGGACTGATTATTACTAACACCATGTTCCGACATAAAAATGTGCACAAATTCACATGGAGAGAAGAAGCTAGGAATAAGAAAAGTCTCATTGACTATGTTATTGTTGATAGTGATGTTTTCTCCCTGGTGCAGGACACCAGAGTGTACAGAGGATTTGAAATTGGAAGTGATCACTATTTAGTCTTGAGCAAGATAAAATTGAATTTCATATTGAAATGAATAACATGTAAGAAAGTTTTAAAGCGAATAAAAGTTGAGCAGCTCTCAGATGTGAACTGTAGACTATAATACACAAAGATTATTGAAGAAAAAATGAAAGAGTTTGAGAACAATTGAATAAATTCATATGGAATAAAAGAGAAATTAGTCGGAACACTAAATTAGCTGTATACAAGACAGTGTTCAAACCAATTTTAACTTATGGATCTGAGAGCTGGGTCAGAAGTAAAACACTTGACCAAAGACTAGAGACCGCAGATATGAGAGTCCTGAGAAAGATTAGAGGCGTGAACAGATGGCATCAATGGCAATATCATATTAAAAATGAGGATATTAGGAAAGAACTTGACATTGTCAGCATCCAGGAATGCGTTAGCAGAGCTAATCTCAGGTGGTATGGTCACTTAAACAGAATGGGCGAGGAAAGATTAGCAAAACAAGTGTTCTCTGCTAGGTTGGCAGCAAAACGACCCAGAGGGAGACCAAGATATAGGTGGATTGATATGGTACAAAGTGCCTTAGACGATAGAAATATAAGATCTGATAATGTTGGAGTCTTGACAAGTAACAGACTGATTTGCAGGAAAATTGTAGATAGGAAGTTGGTAATGATGTAATTTTTTTCATGTAGTACTATTATATCCTGTACACCCCTTGAGGGTACATGGCAGGAATTTGATGATGATGATGATGATGATGATGATGATGATATTCAAATCCTCGGCTAGCTGAAGTGAAGTCTGTTTCTGTTACCGGAATTTCTACATTAGCAGCTATTAATCAGTATTAGAGAAGACAAATCTTCTGCATTTTCGCTTGGTATTAAGTCTACAGATATTTTTATTTTTCTCTCTTTTTGTGTCATATGTTCCATTTCTCTTTTTAGAAGGCTTGCTTTGTTTCTTAATTCTGTGTTCTCTCTTTTTAAGATTTCCTGTGTCGCCATCGCTTCTGTCAGTTTGGATTTGACATCGCGAACTGTCCATATTACCTCTTCAAAGCTATTATTATTAAATTTTAAATATTCTTCGTATTCTTGAATTTTTTATATAATTGTTCGTAATAATAATAATAAGCTGTGTTTATATATCTCTTTGATTGATTAAGATGTCGTAGTAAATATATATTTACTCTTCTTCTAATTGCAAAAATAAAAAAATAAATAAATATAAACAAAACACACCTGACAGCATTTGTCACAGCTAAATTGTTAACTACTTCTTTACTCATAGCATTTCATGAGCCCAGTATCTCTCACGTACCTGTTAAGAAAATATCTCAGTAAGTACAGCTGTTACGCACTACTGCATCCCTTGAAAACGTCATTTCCACATCCTCTTCTCATCAATTTCCTCTGGTCAAGATGGTCGGTCGTATCCATAAGCTACACGCACACACCACTGACGAAATCCCACTACCATTAAATAGCCTCCTTCGCTAGGGAGATATCGAATGATCGCTCACCGCTTTAACCCACCGTACTGAACAGATACACCCTCAGTTAATCGCCCGTGCGAACTCATATACGCACGTGTCACTGAGAAAAATCCATGTAAGACACAGGCAAAGACTTTTATCTCACATAAGGATCCTCCGCCATTGAGCGATTCTACTGGTTATGTTGGAGGAAATAGACGCTAGAGGCGCTGCTTACACTTGCCAGAAGCTTCTGTAAAGGGAAAGATAATTGAATACTTTTTCTTGTACAATAGTAATCAGCGTAAGAAATAATAACGATTGATATTATAAAAGAATAAAAAATCTTTAAAAGAAGAATATCATTTAGATAAAAATAAAATGTTGAAATATTTCTTAATATTTCCAGCTAAAATTATATATTCTATCAGATTTAATACACCAAATAAATTTATTAATAAAAAATATATGAAAGCTCACCAAATAAGAAATAAAATTTGATATTCTTTAGAAAGACCTATTCCGTTTTAGCATATTACGCTACAGTTGGTTGCCTGGTAAAATAGAATATTGCTATCCCAAGAGTTGCATTCAGACGTCGCTTTATTAATATCGCAGAGAACCTAACTCCTACCAAAAATTAATATAGCAGAGAACCTAACTCCTACCAAAAATTAATAGCAGAGAACCTAACTTCTACCAAAAAAAGTACTTTCTTATATTATCTTATATTATATAGATTTATTTACTGATTTCCTACCATACCAGCTTTACCAATTCTGTTGTCTATTTCCAAATTTAATTTACCATCTTCACTAAAAGTTGTGCCTAAATAGCTGTAATGTTTTACTTGTTCTATAGGTTCACCACTCACGATGAAGTTGATATTTTCAATGTTTCTGCTCATTGTCATTATCTTTGTCTGTTTATTCTCATTTTTATACCAAATTTATTACAATAATTATTCACTTTAGTAAGGAATTTTGTAGACTAGTACTGGATTTATTTAGAAGTATAACATCATCCGAATAAAGTTAAAATTGGTTTGAACACTGTCTTGTATACAGCTAACTTAGTGTTTTGGCTAATTTGTCTATTATTCCATATACATCTATTCAGTTGACTTTCTTCCAGATCAACTTTGTCGATTCTGTTGTCTATTTCCATATTTATTATGGAATTTGTTTCATAATTTACCATCTTCACTAAAAATTGTGCCTACATACATGAAATGTTTTACTATTCTAGGTTTTCCATTCACAATGCAGTTGATATTTTCAATGCTTCTCCCTATTTTCATTGCCTTTTTTTTGTTATTGCTGACCTTCATACCATATCTATTACAATAGTTATTGAATTTAGTCAGGGAATCTTGCAGATTTCTAGCGAATTTATTTAGATGTATAACCTCGTCCGCATAAAGCAAGGAGATTAACATCTCTTTGCTTTAACATCTGAAAATTGGAGATTAACATCTCCAATTTTGATATCAAATTCAATACTACTTTCCTTCATAATGTCATCCATACAGATAATAAATAACAGAGGAGATAATGCACATCCTTCTCTGACACCATATTTAACATTAAATCACCTTTCTGTACTTCCTTCAATTCTAACTGCTGACTTACAACTCAAATAAAGACTAAGTATTGTTTGATTTAATGTCCCTTTGATACCATATAACTGTAGTGTTTTGAATAGCTTTTCTCTTGGCACCTTGTCATATGCCATTTCCAGATCTACAAAACTTAAATACAGATCTTTGTTATATTCCTATGATTTCTCCACTATTTGTCGTAAAGTGAAGATCTGATCCTGAAATCCTCTATTTGGCCTGAATCTAGCTTGTTCTTCACCAAGATTCCCCTTCTACAATCCTTCTCAACCGTTTCTCAAGTATACTTGCATGAATTTTACCAGGAACGTTCAGTAGGGAAGTACCTCTGTAATTCTCGCGTTCAGTTTTATTTCCCTTTTTGTATATGGGTACTATGAGAGCTCTACTCCAATCATCTGGAATTCGATTCTCTCACCAGGCCTTCTGAGTTATGCAAAGCAGCCCCTGTAAAACGTATACTTCCATACTTCAGCATTTCTAGCCCAATATAATCTACTCCAGTTGCCTTCCCACATTTCATGTTTTTGATTACTTTTTTTTTTTACTTCAAGTATGGATATATATTCCTGACTGGAATCCTGTTGGGAGATTTCTATTACTGTGCTGACACTGCTTGTTTCATTTAGCAGTCTTCCAAAGTAATTACTCCATACATGAATAATATCGTTATCTTCAGTTTTAATGTCCCCTTTATCATCTTTAATTCTTTCTACAGTACTGTTTCCTCTATTTCTAAACTTTTCAATACCTCCTGAAAAATTTGCCATTTATTTATTTTCAATGTTCTTAACCATGTTCTTCCCAGGACTTTTGTTTAGCTAGTTTTACGCAGTGCTTCGCTTTCTTATATTTTTCTCAAGCTGACTTACTTTCCAGAAAATTTCGATATGCTTTCTTCTTCTTTTTCCTTGACTGCCTCTTTTTCTTCCTGTGTCCACCATGGAGTTTTGATTTTCTGTCCTTACAGATTACCTCATCGCATAGCTCTCTGGCTGAATTAATCAATGTTTTCTTCAGGATGGATTTGCTACTGAATCTCCAAGGTTTTTTAGGTATTTTCATCTACAATTCATCCCTGAAAGCTGAACACTTTTAATTTGTTTTAAAACTTTCTTACACACTCTTCTTTTCAATATGAAATTCAATTTTATCCTGCTCAAGACTAAATAGTGATCGCTTCCAATTTCAAATCCTCTGTACACTCTGGTGTCCTGCACCAGGGAGAAAACATCACTATCAACAATAACATAGTCAACGAGACTTTTCTTATTCCTTGCATCTTCTCTCCATGTGAATTTGTGCACATTTTTATGTTGGAACATGGTGTTAGTAATAACTGGTCCATGTCCTGAGCAGAAATCCGATATTTGCAATTATTATAAGCTTTGCTCTTTTATCCAATTTTCCCAAAACATTTTTGTATGTCTGACAATCATTTCTGCTATTTAGATCCCCAACAAAGACCAACTTTTCATTTTTATCGTGTCAGTTTCTTTCTCTAAAGCCTCCAAATATTCCTCCACTTCTACCTTAGTAGAACCTTCTATGGGACCATAGGCACAAATAAATCTCATTCTTCAGTTCCCTATTCTGATATTTGCTCACATCACTCTACTTGATATTTCCTTCCATTCAAGAAATTTATCCTCATATTTAGTATTGAATACTAAATCTGATTGTTATTGCTCGAATATAATATTTTGCATTTGTTGCTAAGAAAGAGCTCAACGTTTTTTTTTCTTGTTTCAGTTTTGTTACATGCCTATTTTGTCGATCTAGTACTTGTCCAATTCTTTTACTTGTTTCATTTCTTTTCCATTGATGCTTCTTATGTTGATAGTACCAATCTTGAACTCTGTCAGTGTTTTGCTGGGAAGTTTTTTGGGCTTTGTTCCAACCAAGACAAATTTTCGCTATTTGTCTTGGTTCTCTGAGAAGACAACAGGGGTTTGTTTAACCGGGCGATGCCCCATCCAGCTTGACATTCTGTCCTGTTATACCATTATTTTACATTGTGGCTTAAGTTAATAAGAATACAATTTGGATAAGTCCCAAATTGTCAGCCATCCTCGTTCGTTCAGTATCCAGGTAGATACCCAACAGGGTGCATCACGTGAAGGTGTGGACCGGACATTAGATCAGAAGCCCTGGTCGGTTCACCTTATTTCTTAAAAGGAGAAAATATTATTATTATTATTATTATTATTATTATTATTATTATTATTATATGTAGCTACCATCCACGACAGGTTTACTGTCGTGAATGGAGCTAAAAACACTCTATCCGTGGATAGAGTGTTTTTTTCTATTTTATTAAGTTTTTATTTATTTTTTATTTATTTTTTATTTTTACTCATCCCGGAAACCCTGCTCTAGACCAAAATGGAACTTTTTCAAGCCACTTCAGGCCACCAATAACTAGGTGGACGTTTTTTTAACACCTCTCTAGACAGTACTGAGCGTATGTCTCAGCAGAGCGGCTGCTTTGTTCTGTTTTACTAATAATGGCCAAAGTAACTAATGCCATAATATTCCCCGGATGTTTTGCTGTTCTTCCTACCATCTCCGTATCATACCTTCCGTTGAGGAGTCCAAATTAAGCTTCTTTGCATCTTAGACTGATTCCAACTTCGGACTTTCCAACGTGGCATTTGGTCTTAGACATAACGCCCTCTATTCGCTTAGCTGCATTCTTGGTCCATTAAGCGAATATAGAGCGTTGTGTCTTTTATATAGGTTGGAATGAAACAATTGGCATCCTCAGAACTCGCGTTTCTAGTATGCAGAAAATGCATTTTTCCGTTTCCTTGCAAGTAGCAATAATAGCTGTCGTTAAGCAGCAGCGCCTGTGAGGATTAAAATGATTTCGAGGACACTTGTTTCGATTTCATGAGATCTCGTCAGCCAGGAGATAGAAATCACTAAGACTGAGTAGACTTAATTTTTTTTTTTAATTTGTAAGAGGCAGGAAAGCGCCTTCTAAGTTATGAGGCCAACCCATCGAGATCAGCATTCTTGTTAGCTAAATTATTTTGTGAAAATATTTTGCTGTAAATTATACTAGGTCTTCCATCTAGTGTTCTCAATGATTTATAGCTAAAAGCGTATTTAGTTTTCGAGTCCACAAGGATGCTTCCATTTTCTGATAATTATTCAAAATTATGGATAAAAATATCACTTTTAAGTGCATCATGCTTAACTGTTAAACGTGCTTATTTCATTATATACAATCGACTTTTTTGCATATCGCTAGGTGGCGACACTGTAGTTTTCCCATTGCATTGTTGGGCTTGAAGCTATACGAATGCAGTTATTTAGCACTTCAACTATGCAAGAAACTAAGAATGATAAAACAGCGTCAGAAAGAATTACTTCTTTTTTCTGTCTTGCAAGTACATGCATAGATTGCTTTTAGCATATATTATTTTATGCATGACATAAACCATGTTCTAATCGTAGTTTTGACTGATAAAGAACTCCCCCCCCCCAGCGCACGCAGTGTTAATTAGATAAATAAAATACCATCGTCAACGATTTCAGACAGATGCTGTAGTTCAAATACAGATAGCGCTGCTAATATGGCGTTACAATTATACATATACACATATACACTATTTATACTAAATTATTCCTTATTTTTTGTTAAGTACAAAAAATAAAGTTTATTTAAATAAATCTTTCTCATTCTTAAAATACTTTGTAAAGAGCAAAAATTATAAAATTAGCACATCTGCATATTTACGATATATTTATTGTATTTGTAAGTTACATTATATTTAGCAGCGCCATCTGCATTTGAACTACAGCATTTCAAATTACTAAGCAAAAACGCTTTATCCTGAATTTCAAAAGACTGGGATCGAAATATAGAAGTAGTTGCTGCCCTGCATATTCAAAATTCTATTGAAAAAAATTATTAATGATTATAAGCAAAGTGGAAACTATGAAAGATTCGTAAGGTAAGTTGACCAGATAGTTTGAAGGAATAAACTACCGCATTCACGAGTACATAAATATTATAAGTGTAATTATGTTACATGATATGATTCTATTAGGTTATATAATCACACCAGGGCCGGCGCTACCGAATGGGTAAAGGGCATTTGCCCAGGGCAACTAATGTTCATAAATTTATACAAAATTTTCAGGCGTATTATTTTTTAATAGTTTTATTTATATTACACGGCGTGGGTTTATATTATATAAATTTATATTTATATTTATATATTTTAACTATTTATATTTATATTACGTCGCACGCAGTGACGTGGCGTGACTAACTTCATAGGGAAACATTTGACAAATCTCGTTAATTTTGTCGGGATACGGAAGAAAACGGGGATATCGGGGGTCAGTACCGTAAAAGAAAAGCGGAAAAAAGACGCAAATATTAAAATAATGAGGGATTCCTTGAGTAAAATCAGATAATTCTAATGATAGTGTTGGTGAAATAGTTGCTTCAACTTCACGAAGACATAGTGCGAAGGTCGTGGTTAATATATTCTCGTAAAAACAATACGGTGTTTTGTTTATACGAGAATTTTGTTTTTACGGATGCTTTTTTTCGATTATTCAAATTGCATTGACGGTAGTAGGCAACACTGAGTGGAAACATTTCTCAGAAATTTTAACTGACCATGAAAACAGCAAGAGTTATTTAATAGCTCATGACAAATGGATAGAATTAGAAGTTAAAGTCCGGAACAACTATTGATGCCACCGAACAGAGAATACTGAATGAAGAAGTGCGCCACTGGCAAAATGGATTAGAATGGCTTTTGGCAAATGTGCAATTTTCAGAACAGCAGTGTTTATCCTTTGTGGATCATCAGATAAATTCTACAAACACAATAAAACTGGTGGAATTAATAGCAAAATTTGATTCAATACTGTCCGATGCAAACAAATCATTCGATATGATTTGGGCAAAGATATACAAAATGAACTCATTCGTTTGCTAGGAAAGAACAACCATATATTACGTAGGGTAAGAAACTCAAAATATTTTAGTGTTATTATAGACTGTACAAGTGAAATTAGTCATCTGGAACAAATGTCTATAATTTTGCGATACGTCTATATAAATAAATAAGGAAAATGACCAAAAAAAAGTAGAAATTTGTGAGAGTTTTTTTTGGGGGATTTGTACCAATTAGGAGCCGCATTATTTCAAGTAATAATCGAACAACTGGAAGTAAATGACTTGTCAATTGATAATTTAAGAGAACAAGGTTATGACAATGGCTCAAACATGAAAGAGAAAAATTCTGGCGTTCAAAAACGCATTGTTGATATTAGTTCTCGAGCGTTTTTTATTCCATGCGGTTCCCATTCTCTTAACCTGATAGTAAATGACGCAGTAATGTCATCAAAAGAAGGGATTTCATGTTTTGATCTCATACGAAAATTATATGTATTTTTTTCTGCTTCTACACACAGATGGGATGTATTAAAGAAGCATACTAAATTAATATTATAACCATTATCTGTTACGCTGTGGGAAAGCCGTATAGAAGCCATTAGTCCCATTCAACATCAACCGGGCGATATTTATGACTCTTTATTGGAAATCGCTGCTGACGAGTGTATAGATAAGAGGCTAGACATGAAGCTGAATGTCTAGCATTGAAATTGCAGAATGTTCAACTTCTCTGTTCTGTTGTTACTTGGCATAACATTTTAAACCCTATTAATACTGCCAGTAAAATGCTACAGCAAATTAATATAGATATTTTGACAACTGTATGTGAGTTAGAACAAGTTATACTTTATTTAGAAAGACACCGGACAGGCGAAGGCTTCGAAAATACCTTGAAAGAAGCAAAAGTGTTTGCAGATCAGTTGGATATTGTAGCAGAATTTGCAATTACTCTGTCTGCGATGCCAAGGAAAGCCAGAAGACAATTCAACTATGAATCAGAAGATATGCCAATAGAAGATCCCATAACAAAATTTAAAGTGGATTTTTTTTTCAACGTGCTCGATATAGCGAATAATAACATAATGCAAGAATTTATAAATAGGCTATATATATATTGATAAGCGAAGAGTGAAACTTATCTTACACTTAATATCACTAATGATGAATATACGATTGACCCTTACATCATCATCATACACTTATGTTGACACCAGAATCGAACAATACGAAAGCACGCTATAAATAGAGTTTGGTACGGCATCAAGTTTGTATTGAGCGCATGTTATCCCTATAGCAAAAAGATAAAAAATGTTTACTGAAAGGTTTACTTTTTTTTTTTTCACCTGTAACACCACCTCTTCCTTTCATACATTTCAGGCCTGATGGCCTGTTACGTTCGTATTAGGCATGGCCTATTATGATTCGAAAACACATCACTTCGAGGATAAGGTGCTTAGCCCTATGCCTCCCGGTGTGTCTGTAAATGGGTGTGTTCATGAAGCCGGTTTGCCTGTTCTAGCGGACGAATACGAGTTTCCGTATTAAAAAACTCGCTTTAACCGGTCTCATACGGAGGTATTCACCTTTAATCGAAAGAGATCATTCCTCAAGTCTTGAATGGGAATCGAACCCAGGTCTTTCCGAGCGAAGAGCTTTGTATATATCCACTGAGCTACGAAGGCTCTGTAGTAAAACCGACATACTAGAAAATACACTTAGGAATTTATAAGGTAAAAAATATTATTTCTCAACAGAATGTTTGAAACTTTTCAAGAAACTTTAGTATTTTACCAAATACTATTAAAATTCTTCATGAAGACTAATGTTTGTAGCTGAGATGGAGTTCTTAAATGATTCTGATGAGGTCGTTAATATATCGGTAAAGGAGAGATTAAACCATTCCACGTTCACACGTATCAGCCAAACTTCCATGTTAAATGTAAAATAAGAGTTCATTGAACCTTCGATTGTGTCCAGGAGCCTTTCTCTTGTACCAGATATTCCCCAGAAGGAGCGGATTATGATTGCTACTCCCTTGCTGATTTCGTTTGCTGTATCCAAGGAGATGGATGGCTTTTGTGAATTCTCACTTTTGTTTCGATAGACAATGTAACTGTGAAGGTGAGGAAGCAGCTCTTCCTTGCAGGTATATTCTTCTTTGGCTGGTTGTCGTTTTGATTTTATATTTTCTTCTGCTGCTTGATCGGTTTACTGTTTAGTTGTTGTGGTTGTTAATTCCATTTCCTTGAGACTCAGCTCAGTCGGTATAAACGCAGCCCTTTGGTTGGAAAGACCTGGGTTCGATTCCCGTCCATGAGCTGAGGAACCTTTATCTGGTCTCTTTCGACTAAAGGTGAGTTAGCCCGTCTCATACGGAAGTAGGGGGGGGGTTCAGACGGAAACTCGGGTTTTCGTCCCTCAGAACAGGCAAACCGTCTTGTGAACACACACTTATCCAGTCATAAAATATACTTAATCCCTCATTAGGCAGGCTCAACCCGTCATAAGGGACGAGGGAGGAATGGTGGAAACCCCATACGAAATACATAAATTCCATTTCCTCTACTATCTGATAATGATATATATAATGATAATGAGCGGATCCCTTATCCGCTCTACGAAAGACCAACCTCCCCCCCCCCCCCAGACCTAACTGGTGTATACCAGATCCCATGCAGCTGTAAGCTGTCCTACTTTGGCCAAACAGGCAGGACAGCAAATATCAGAATTTCAGAACACAAGGACTACATCCGTTTTAACCAATACAGCCACTCTGGTCTTGCTGACCATGCGCTGGATACCTGCCATAGAATACGGTGGAAGAAAACCAGGATAATAATACACCGTAGCAAATACAGATATGAAAGGCTTTTCATGGAATCAGCTTTAACTCTAAGAAACGATCCAAACCTCAACAAATTTGGCTGCATGAGACTTCCTCAAATTTGGGAAACCTACATCAAAAGACCTTCAGCCCAATCGTCCAAGAATACCAACATTGCCCGCTAGAGGGCACCATCAGGACTTTAGGAGAAATAATAGCTTCCTACTTCTTCCTCACTTACTGTTTTGTTGTGCCTGCGTGCACGTGTCTTGTACTTAAGTTCTTGAAAATGGCAATGTGTTGTTGCCGAAATATTGAAATATATTAAAATTTATTTTAATGTATATCCTGGTACGTTGTAACTTCCTTAAATTATATAATGAAAGTGCATAACCAACGTCTAAGCCTTTCCACGAGAATTATGTAGTTATTTCTATCATGATTTTTTGCATAAGCAATATTGGAATATAATACAGAGTATAAATCATTTCTATCGTTGTAATATTTCGCAACACGTTTTATAATCTTCCAGTGAAATTCACCCAAGGAGATATAGTGTTCACTAGGAAAGACAAATATATGTAATTTGTTTTCAAAAAAAAAAAAAAATTGAATAAATAAGTTAATATGAACTGCGGTGCTCTTTACATTTAAGAGTGGCCTCTATTCTTAACTTCAAAATCTTGTTGCAATTCCTATCCTTAATTATTTAAATGCAAAATTAAATTCAAAATTTAAATGCAAAATAATCATTCAAATGATTATTCCAGGTTTAATTTCTTTACATTCCGGTGCGCTGCCTGAATAATCAGGTGGTTACCTTTCAAAAGCTAAAAGTTCGAAAGCACAATTTTGCAAATTCACTTCAAACTTCCGTAGAAAATTCATCAGATTCCGTATATCGAAGATTATTTAGAATTTCGGGAATCGAGCTGAACATAATGGTACCATCATTGTCTTCTACACTGGGGAAATTGTAGCTGTGCGTACGAAAGATATTTCTCTTGTAATATCTTCGTAGTATGAAATATTCTCATTTTTCGTCTCTTTGTTGCAAATGTCCGACGTAATCACTTCATCTAAAGACGCATGCGCTGACTGTACATTTCCTTCTGTTACATTCAATATCTGATTTGATTTTATTATATTTGACTAAATTTCTTATTTCTTTAATTTTTTTATCGAATGGTCTCCGTAAATGCGGTTACCACTTTATTTCCCATGAAAGAGAAACCTAGAAACAAAAATTCCAATCGAATTATCTTCATTAGCAATCGTTTTCCTAATATGAAACACTCGTAGATAATCACACAAAATGTATTTCATAAACACGTTTATTTATTTATATTATTCCGAAAATTATTATTCATGATTTCAGATTCAATTATATAAGATGATAGCATAAATTATCATAAAAAGACATAAATAATTATTTTGTTCAATTTTTTGGAATTTCGTTACTATATATATATATATATATATATAATTATAGTTGATACCATTTATAAATAAATAGATGAGAATGGTGGAACCCAGGTCACTGATCCAGGGTAACGGATGGCAATGTTGTAGCCAATGAAGTTTTAATTGAGGCTAGGTTATTGCCGTTACCCCATCCACACAGATTTTCTTCAATCTCATGAAGGGATAAAGAGTCAAGGATTAAGTTCATTCCCCCCCCCCCAAAAAAAAAATACATATACATAAATTCCCCGTGTAGTGGCCGGAAGAAGAATAGCTCCACTGCAGCCCATCCATGTCGCACGAGGCGACTAAAATGGGTCCCCAGAGAGGGTAATGGATGGCAATGTCAATGAAGTTCTGAAGTTCTAACTGAGGCTCGGTTGCTGTTAGCCTCTTGCCATGATCAGAGCTTTAATTGCTCAATAACACCTTAGCCCTACACTCTCCTCTACAGATAACGGGGAAGATGAAAAGCATTCTTCCTTCGCCCATGTTGCCAAAAAAAAAAAAAAAACATAAAATATATATAAATATATAATAAGGACAATTCCAGAGTAACTGATGGCAATGCTGTACCCGATGAAGTTTTAAATCCGGGCTGGTAAGCCGGTTCTCCATTGTTTTGAAACGTCCAACAAATTGTTGTCTCATTAAAGCAAACACATTGTTGGACGGTTCAAAACAATAAAGAGACAAAAAACGTGACATAAAAACGTTTCAAATTTCGGCTTATATATATATATATATATATATATACACACAAATCTGCGGGTTTGGTTCCATCGTCTTCCGCGGATACCTGAAACCGCGGATAGTAGCGAACCACTAGTGAGACCCAGAAAATTGAAGTAGGAAATTATTAATAAATTGACTTAGTCTCACGCACTAGGACTGTGGGGTTCTTTAGTGAATATGTTATGTAGTTAATATATGATGTATACACTAAATTGCATGGCTAAATAAATAATAATAAAAACAGTTATTTTTTTTATTAAATGAGGTAATTTCTAGACTATCACTTCACCCGTACTATCCAGGGATGCTATCTACCGCATTTGGGCACACATTCCATTGCTCCTCGATAATCATATTATATATTTATTTAAAATTATCATGAAACAATTTTTACGTATTTAGAATTACGAGGAGCGATGGAATGTGTGCCCAAATGCGCTAGAAAGCACCCCTGAGTAGTACGGGTGAAGTGGCAAACCAAAAATTTGCCTTATTCAATAAAACTTCGTCTTTAGACAAATAAAATTTAACCCACATAATAATTATGTAGAACGAAATGAGAAAATATGCTAATGAAAATGTAATTGTTAATAAAATCTTAATATTTTTATTCTTATTAGGAGGAATTAACTGAGATCAAACATCTCGTGGTGTTCAGCTACATATTTATTCATCTTCCGAATCTTTGGCAGTCGGTTGCTTGCTTGTCTACTGAGCAAATGATGTGGACGGCTGAGGATCATCGATAGTAGAAGCTTTGTCGACTTTTTTTTAAAAAAACATTGTTATTGGAAGCTGCCGTTTTTGTCTCTTCAATTCAGTAAACAGGTTCTGCAAAGGTTCCAAAGCTTCTGTTATTGTGCGAGTAATTTTTATGCTGCGCTCCATCATTGAATCATAACCCATTTTCTGTTCCTTTAATGTTTGAGCCGCTCGAAATATCGTGTCCAATTTTTCGAGTATCCACACTGGTGGTTCTTGTTCACTTTCATCCTCATCGTCATCTTCTTCTGTAGAATATTTTTCAAGATCTTTCAACTCCTCGTTAGTGACCTCACGATGTCCATCTATGTAATCATTCAATTCTTCTTCTGTCATGTCGTCAAATCCCTCTCCACCTATTTTCCGTGATGTGTTAATTACCGTTGTTATCTGTGAGTTAATATCATGGGCGTCTTGGGAATTATGAACGGCATCACTCCACAAATTCTTCCAGCATGCAGTTATTGTTTCTGGTTTCAATTCGTTCATTGCTCCCTTGATGAATGCAATTGCATCTGCAAATGTGAATGATTTCCAGCATTCCATGACTCCAACATCAGCAGAATCTTCAACCATTGCACGAACCATATCGAAAACCTGCCGAGCACGTGAGGCTTTGAAGCATCTAATGACACCTTGATCGACTGGCTGAAGCAAAGAGGTCGTATTAGGTGGGAAGAAAAGCACTTGAACATTATCATCTTCGGTGATTAGTGACTCAGGGTGCCCTGTGAGTTTTCCCTCTCCAAGTATTTTTTCACCTTCGGAATAAAAATCGATGGAACCATCCGTAAATAACACGACAGTGACCCACGCTTTCCGATTTGATTGACAAAAAACAGGCAGACAACTTTTGTTTTTGTTTTTAAGTGCACGTGGATTCTGTGCTCGGTAAACAAGGCCAGGTTTGATTATATGACCAGCTGCGTTGACACAAAGTGCCAGCGTCAATCTGTCCTTAAATGCTTTAAAGCCTGGTGCTTGCTTCACAGTTTTATGGATGTAGGTCCGTTGGGGCATTTTCTTCCAAACGAGGCCGGTTTCATCACAATTAAAAACTTGCTTAGGATGATAACCTTTCTCTGCAATATTTTTTTTAAAATTCTGCTAGGAACAATGCAGCAGCTTTCTCATCAGCCGATGCAGATTCTCCCGTAATTTTTAAGTTTTTTAGATTAAACCTAGTTTTGAATCTAATCAACCAGCCCTTGCTTGCTGTAAATGACTTTTCTTCTTCTTCTGTTTCGTCTTGCAGCCGCCTCATGTCTTCATATAAGATCAATGCTTTTTGTCGTAACGTCAACAGGAATCCTTTTTCTTGCCATGTCTTCCACCCACAAATGCAAAGCTTTCTCTACCTTGAGTAACGCCTTATCATGCACTGTACCCGTAACTGTTGCAGATTTGGGCGCAATGGATAGACTGGCACAAATTTTTTCTTTGTTCTTCAACCCTTCAAGTATAGAAAATTCGTTTTTATTATAGATCTTGGCAACGGTTGCAATTGACCTTTTTCTACTTCAATCATATTGATAATCTTTGATTTTTCACTAATACTAATCTTCTTTTCGGTTTTGAAGCCATTTTTCACAATTTATTTGCTTATATATATATATATATATATATATATATATATATATATATATATATATATATATATATATATATATATATATATATATATATATTCGCTTTATTCTCATTTTCGATAGTTTCGAAAGAATAAATTGTTGTTGCCACTTCGTATTCTATGCAAATGAACAAATTGATTAATTTAATTAAATATAAATAATTTCAAATCATTTAGTCTTTCAACGAAAGACTTCCCATTGATTTTGAAAAAAACTTTTATGATTCCTGCAACAAAAGCACGTTAAATTACTTTATTACGTTAAGCCGACGAAGCATTTCTTAATTTATGTATGCTTTTTTTTTAAATTAAATTCAGCTCTATTTTATCTCAGGTACCGTGCATGTATATTGTTTACAGTGTGAATATTCCACTATAAATAGAAGAATGGAATGATTCCACAAATTTTAATAGAGTATCTTAAATATCAAAGTCCAATATATTCCACTCACATTTTACGGAATTATCATTTCAGCCTGTTCTGTGAAATACTACCAATGAAAATCAAAACCCACTTTTTAAAAACGACTCTAATAATATAATGGCCTTGATAATCCGAGGATGCACACACACACACACACACACACACACACACACACACACACACACACACACACACACACACACACACACACACACACACACACACACACACACACACACACACACAATGACTAAAATAGCTATCCATCCACAGTATACTCATGAGAGTCAAATGTTCATAAGAACTTTGAACTAAATAACTAATTTTAGAAAATATAAAATTAATTAAGTACTGTTATTCATGTATACTAAGTATTTTATATAAAATATATATTAATTAATAAATATCAATAGTAAAATATAACTATTAATAAATTTTTAAATATATTCTAATTTTAACTAAATGTATTTCAATATACCATTCTAAATTAATAATAAATTTAATATAATAACAGAACTGATAATATAATAAAAATATGAATCAATCCCTCCTTATTTTTATTCTTATATAAGAACTATAAGAATAAAAATAAGGAGGGATTGATTCATTCAATCCATTCCCTTTGGAGGATAATGCATGGCAATGCTGTAGCCAATGAAGTTCTAACTGAAGCTCGGCTATTGCTGTTACCCTCCTGCCATGATCTGAGCTTTAATAATAGCTCAATAACCTATTCCATACACCGTCCTCTACAAATAACGGGGAAGATGAAAAGCATTCTTGCTTCGCCCCTTTAAACCAGTCCTTATAAGGACTATATATAAGGACTATATAATAAAAATAAGGTAAATTTGAATTGGTGATCAATCGACCGTGAGATGCGGTGATTGATTCATTCAATCCAATATAAAAATAAGTTTTTATATTGGATTGAAATTTTATATTGCCTTGGGCAATGAGTTTTTGAGTTCCCTCTCTTAGGGTTTTTACCTTAAGGAAGCAATTTGAGTCTCCGCGAAAAGTGTTCTTCGGCACGGCCCGCTGAGGGGCTTTTTCGGTGAATTATTTTCTTCGGAATTTGAGCGGTTCTGCTCGGTGGTCGGGGAGCCCGTCACTGAGTGGAACCAACGCTGAGATAAGGTCGGTCTTTCGCCCACTATGGAGTGGCCTAGAGATCATCCGAATTTTTGAGATTTGAGATATCACCTTTACTTAAACAGTCGGTGATTGATTCATTCAATCCAATACCCTTGGAGGGTAATGAATATCAATGCTGTAGCCAATGAAGTTCTAACCGAGGCTCGGCTATTGCTGTTACCCTCCTGCCATGATCAGAGCTTTAATATCTCAATAACACCTTATCCCTACACTGTCCTCTACAGATTACGGGGAAGATGAAAAGCATTCTTGCTTCGCCCCTTTAAGCCAGTCCTTATAAGGAACATATATAAATAAATAAACATCCTTTTTGAACGCCCCATTCCTCGCCTTCTTTATTTCTATTCAGGTCTACTGTATTAGTCGCGTCTTATCGCTGGGATATCGTTGGTACATCGTATTTCAAAACATCTTATGAGGAGATGGTGCAGAACATTAGTAGAGTGTAAGTGAAGGAGTCGATAAAGAGGATGAAGACTGGAAAATCGGTGGGCCCTGACAGGATCCCAGTAGAGGCATGGAAGGCACTGAGGGAAGCGGGAATTGACCTGCTGTGCGACCTGTTAATAAAAGTTTGTCAACAGGAAAATATACCCGAGGAATGGAGGGAAAGTACTCTTGTCCCCATCTACAAGAGTAAAGGGGATGCACAATACTGTAAGAACTACAGAGGAATAAAGTTGATGTCCCACACAATGAAAATCCTAGAGAGGGTTCTTAATGGAAGACTGAGGAAGTAGGTGCAGATTGCAAAGGAGAAATTTTGCTTCATGCCTGGTTGATCGACGACAGATGATATCTTTGGGTTACGACAGATTATGGAAAGGTTTAGAGAAGCAACCGGAGCTACATCTGGTATTTATTGATCTGGAGAAAGCGTATGATTGAGTGCCAAGTCAAAAAGTCTGGAGGTGTTTGAGGGAGAAGAAGAAGATACCAGAGAAATATATCAGGCTAGTGCAGGAAATGTACAGAAATGTGAAGACAAGAGTTCGAACCTGCCTGGGAGAGACAGGAAGTTTTCCAGTGACAGTTGGCTTGCATCAAGGGTCAACGTTAAGTCCGTTCCTGTTTAATATTGTGATGGAGGTGATGACGGAGGAAGTGAGAGAAGACGCGCCTTGGACTAAGTTGTATGCAGACGACATCGTGCTGTGTGCAGAATCAAGAGAAGAAGTGGCAGCTAAACTGGAAAGTTGAGGAAAGTACTGGAAGAGAGAGGTATGAGATTGGGCAGAAGTAAGACAGAGTATATGTGTTGCGGAGTGGATGGAAGCCAGGAGATTGATCTGGAGCCGGAAGGAAATATCATCAGGAAGGTCAGTGACTTTAGATACTTCAATAATGAAAGAGGATGGTGAGGCTGAGAAGGAAGTGGGATGCAGGATACAAGCAGGATGGAGGAACTGGATAGAGATGGCTGGAGTGGTATGCGATAAGAGGGTGCCAATCAATCTAAAAGGCAAAATGTACATGACAGTAGTGAGACGAGCTATGACGTATGCTATGGAAACTGTGGCCATGAGGAAAAATATCAGCAGGATGGAGGCAGTGGAGATGAGAATGCTTAGATGGATGTGCAGTGTGACCGGAAAGGATCGTCTGAGAGACTGTGTAAGGGGAACGGTGAAAGTTACGAACTTAGGAACAAAGATACAGTATGGGAAGAAAGGTCATGCAGAAGCATACGCAGGGGAGGAGGAAGCGCAGGCGACCAAAAATAGATGGAGGGAGATGGTGGAGGAGAACTTCAGGATGAAGAACTTGGATATAGCTACAGCCCAAGATAGGAGGTTGCGGAGAACTCACTACAAACACCGACCCTACTTAAGCGGTAAAAGCTGCAGAAGAAGAAGATCGTACTTCAAAAAATAATTTCAAGGATCCAAGTTTTTGCTGTCCGCGCGGTTAGCCGAGTGGCTATATGCTTCGCAACCATATGCCTGGGAAAGGAATGTCCTGGGTTCGATTCCAGTCGCCGACGTGAGAAACTTAAGAATCTTTCTCATAGCCAAGTTATCCGGTCTTGGGCGTGGACAGCAGGATTTTACTCTTCAGTTTATTTGGGACTTTTCCTCCCGCAAGCAGGCAAATCGGCCCCGTGAACACAGGCATCTACGGGACGGGAGGCATGGGGCTAACCACCTTATCCTCGCGAAGGGTACTACTTAGAAGGGCTAAGGATAGCTCAGTAATAGACCACTAGGCCTAATACGTGAAGGGAAGAAGTTTTTGCTCGTTTATAAAAATTCGCAGTATTTGCTTAATAAATAAAACTATTTATCCTATACAAAAAAAGAAACAAAATTATATAAAATTAGTTTTTCAATCGTTTTATGAACTGAAAAATCTTAAGAAATTAGCATTATTCAAAAATTATCAGCGACACCTTTCAATATAGTAAATATATAGATTTCCAATATAAGCTAAGAAAGCATTTAAAACAACGCATTCAGAATTAAAGTGATGTTTCCTAATTCTAACTTTTTAAAGAAGACTAAGCTAGAAAGAAACTTCAGGTTGGTATTATATATATATATATATATATATATATATATATATATATATATATATAATATTAAAAATCAAATAATTAAATTTTCAGTTGTCCGTTTTATAATTTTTATTTCAAACTTCGAAAAGAATTACTAAATCCTCTGAAACCGCCTCTGAAAATGTAATTTATGAATAATTCAGAGTATAATAGGAAAAAAAAACTGAAAATGATTAAACAAGGGTTACTTTGAAGGAAAAATGGATTCGAAAACTGAAAAATATACGTGGAATCGTACAATACAATACCGAAAAAAAAAACACAATGGAAATACCTTCGTAATTAGATAAATTAGGACTAAAACTAAATAGGCTTTCGTTTGTTCGGAGTTAACCGTATCGGGAAGCTTGGCGCTGATCTGGCTACTGAGGGATTAGCGTTTCCACTTTCAAACCAACAGACTGCGAGTCCGAATCTCACAGCGGACATGGATATTTTTGATTGTCATTAGGTGGGAGATGTGTCAGACTCCGAATCGAAAAACCTCGACATGGTCCACTTATATCCGGGTGTCCAGTAGCTGTGGTGAGAATGCAGGTCATCTTACTGTGGACAAACAGAAAAATCTATCGAGCAACGCATTGAAGAATACATCCGCGATATCGAATACCGAAGAAGTAAGGCATCGTCTTTGACATCAAGTGTACTCTATTCAATTTGTCTGAATATATCGCAACCACCGTTATTCAAATATTTGTACTCGAATGCTTAGACACGCACGACGTGCTCAACAAGGTAACGCACAATTAGAAATATTTTAAATACATCACCCGCTTGTATAACTACATAGTGGTTGTCACCTTTAAATAAACGGGGCGATGGTCTACGCCTGGCCATAAAATTTATCATCCACCAAGATTTTTGGCCGCAATATTTTGTTTTTCTTTTAATGAACTTCACCGAGCCAAAGCTAACGATCTCCCGTGATACTAAACATAAAATCCCTTTATGTTCGTTTTGATAAGGCTTACCTTTGGTACTACGATTGCCTTTTATGTCGTTTTGTTTGTTTTGCTCCATAAAAACACAATTTCACTGAGCAAACTTTTTATGGTAGCAGTATTGAACAAAGCGACTATTTTTTTGTCTAACTCCCTAAAAGCAATAACAGCATTTCATAGTCAAAAGTAAAACATACACTTCTTTCAGAAAAGTTATGAGTACTGTTCAATTCGAACTACCTATTTTCGGGATTATTTTGAGAGAGTAACGCAAATATAATTATCTTTTTAAAAGAACTGAGATACACGAGCATAACTATATCATATCCGGCTATGATTTCTAACAATGAGGTTGAGAACAGATATTATAAACATCTATTACCAAATGTTTACAATAATGTATACATTATTTATAATGCATCATCATACAATGTGATTTTAAACAGTTTATGAGTTATCAACGCGTTAGCACAAGAATATTTTAATATTTGCCAACTATTTCAGTCTGAAATTAACAGGCTATCATTAGTGGCTTAATAGGAACAGTTTTTACAAGGTGGAATACCAACAATTGATTATTCAAAAGTAGAGCGAGCCGCGTGATGTTACATTGCTAAGAACTCAAGAGAGGTACATTTCATGAGAGTGATGAATAAATTATAGGTATTAATTCACAATTTCATATAATAATCTTAATTTATAAATTCAATTAAATATAACATTAGACTAATGTAAGAACTAGAAGGTCTGACTTGAACAAAAAAAAAAAAAAAATTGAGCATCTAGAAGACATCCCTTTTGCATCTATATACCCTCAATCATCCTTTTGGGTTATTTATATGGGCGACATTTTTTCAGTGTGGCCTCATAACAGAGATTCCTTACCTTCCTTTATAGCCAAAATCAATTCTTCACACCCTCGTATCAAGTTTACCATGGAGATTGAAAAAGACAACACGTTATCCTTTTCAGACATCCTTCTCATTCGCTCACCTTCAGATATTCTAACAACAACAACAGTTTACAGAAAACCCACTCTTACTGGACGCTACATTCTCAAACAATCTGCCCATAATCCTTATCAAAAAACAGGAATCATAAAATGTTTAATCCGACGAGCTAGAACTAATTGTTCAACTCCTCATGAATTATAGAAAGAACTTTCAACTATCAAACATCACATGACAATAAATGGCTTCTCCGAAAAGACTACACAACATCTGTTGGATTCTTACAATCCAATCCAGAACAACAAAGATTCATACGTCGAGTTCCAATTCCACATATTTCAGAACCAATTTCAAGAATTCTGAGGAAATATGATTTAACAGCAACTTATATCACTATTAACAAAATATCCACCTATTTCTCCTCTTCTAAAGATAAACGCTCAATTACGTCACTGCCTGGTGTATATCAAGTTCTTTTTAACCAATCTGTCGTACTTTGGACAAACAGGACGCTCTATTGAAAAAAGAATACAAGAACATCAATCATACATTCAGCACAACAAATCCGATAAGTCTGGATTGGCGCAACACGGGATAGAGACAAGCCACAACATTCTCTGGTCCAGGACTCGCCTTCTACACAGATGTCGCTATACATTCGAACTCCTATTCAAAGAGAGTGCTGAGGCTTTACTTCAACACCCTAACTTGAATCGAACTGATTGTCTATCCTTACCAAACATATGGGAAAATTTAATCCGAATAACACACTACGTTTTTTTTTTCAATTGGAGACCTAATTCTTTCATTAGGCTAATGTTATCTTTAATTGAATTTATAAATTAAGATTATTATATGAAATTGTGAATTGATACCTATAATTTATTCATCACTCTGATAAAATTTACCTCTCTTTAGTGCTTAGCAATGTAACATCGCGTGGCTCGTTCTACTTTTGAATGATCAGTTGTTGGTATTCCATCTTATAAGAACTGTTCCTATCAAGCCACTGATGATAGTCTGTTAATTTAAGACTGAAATATTTGGCAAATATTAAAATATTCTTGTACTAACATGTTGATAATTCTTAATGTCATATCACAAGTGTCTCTCAAGAACAGTAAACAGATTATGTATTTTTCTTCCTCTCATACGGAGTTTGCAGGTGTTTTTGCCGCCTGCAGATATTAAAAAATAAAATTAAAAAACATTCCTTTCCTAGGCCTATAAAATTATTTTGCTTTCCTAGCAAAATACTATCATTATTACTTCACTCAAAGATACTAGGAATTATCAGTAAATGCAAGCTGCAAGTAATCTGCAGTTCGCATTTAACTTAGCTCACTAAAGTTAAGATTCATAACTAAAGTTATGAATCTTAACTAAGGGGGGGGGGGTTCTGCTAATGATTGCACAGGAATTAAACCCAAAACGAATTGAAGTATTTCAGGGGGACAGGGAAACAGAGGACAGTTCTGTTAGGGCCATTTGGTGGAAAATAGAAACTATCAGAACGAAATATATAATTAGTTGCTACTATAATCCAGAGGTATACGCGAGAATGCAGATGACATGCACTCGCAAATTAGCATGATGAGTACACGTCGAGTAATTATTCTGGCATACATTGGGAGAAGGAATGGTCACAAGCAGGTAGGGAATTGGAATTTATACAGCTGCTGAGAGATAATTATGTGATGCAACATGTAATGGAGGGAACACGAGGTGCAAGAGTGCTGGATCTGTTCACTGTATCAGAGAACTTAACACTGACCAATCTAGCTAATATGCCTACGTTTGGAGAAAGTGATCGTGGAGTCTTGACCTGGCAGACTGCCAGACATGGAGAACTTTCTGAAGGGATGCATGTATAATAACAAAGCAGGTGATTGTGATAAGCTGAGGAGTCAGCTTTCAGCCTAGGAATGGAATAAGAATTTGGAGAGGAGAGATGTTGGTGGTGCATGGGAGGTATTTAAGGGGTGTTTGAAGAAAGTAAATCAGATGGCCATGAGCAGTATAAGGCACAAACAAAGAAGGATGATCAGTATGGTGAGGAAGGATAAATCTGATTATGAGAGAAAGCTAGCTGATGTGGCCAAAGAGAAACCTAAGGGGTTCTTTGTGGCAAGTAAAATGAAGAATGCCTCTGAAAGGACGAATTTCAAAAGGGCTGATGGTGAAGAGGTAACAGAACCATATCAAATAGTTGAATTACTGAGCGATCATTTCGTAGGAGCGTACCATTTAGGTGATGACATTGCAATGCCAGATGTAACATTGACTGCTGGGAGAATAGAGGTTGAAGAAATGGAGGTGCATCTAATTCCACTGCCATGGAATTAGATGGCATATACGCCCCTGTATTATGCAAGGGAATTATCAGGTGCTCTGATCAATCTGTTTAATTTAAGCTTCAGGGGTACCTTTCCATGTGCCTTCATTGGAACCTTTCCAGGTGCCAATGAAGTGGAAAGAGGACAAAATAGTCCCGATGAATAAAGGAGGCTCCAAGAGAGAAATAACACATTATTGGTCAATTATCAGCATCTCAGGTGTGGTGGTTAAGGTATTGTTGAAATTAGTCAGAGACAGAAGGATTGAAATATAATGTATGATAAGAGTAACATGGTTTTGTGAACAGCCTTAGCAATTTCTTCACTTTTTGTAATCAAATGACAATGGAGTTGGATTTGAAATAATATTGCTAGACTTTGCAAAAGCATTTGACAAAATGCCACAGAACTGTATTGCATAAATTGGAGCAAATGGGAATGGATATGAATCTAGCCATTTGGATTAGAGAATGGCTGATGGACAGATATCAAATACTAGTTTATGGAGAAATTGAGTCCAGGTGAAGGCAAATGACCTGTGGTGTACCACAGAGCTCAGTACTTGATTCTCTGTTGTGTAATTTGTATATCATTGATATAGGAAATGATTTGATGCGATATATTCCATTGTTTGCTGATGATGCTCATCTGAGAAGAGCAATGGTAAATGAAGGCGATCCTGTAAGAAAACTTAGACTATTAGTATAGAGAAAGGTAAATGTTTACCAGTGTGACGTGGCCAAGTGTAAGGTGATGCACTTTGAGAAGAGATCAGAAGCAGTGTCGTATATTGATGAAACTGAACTACATGAAACGATAAGGCTAGGGACTTAGGGTGATTTTGAATAGGGAGTTGAAGTTTAGAGGGCAATATGCCTTCTAAACGTAAATTTATAAAGCCATAACTGGACTATTGCGGACAGACCTGGACTTCCAGATTCCGTTGAGATGAAGAAATTATGGAGAAGATCCAGAGGAGAGTCATAAAGATTGTAACAGACCTGTGGAATGCTCCCTATGAGAATGCATTGACGGTCTGCAGGCTTCATATATTAGCTATAGGGGAGAAAGAGGAGACGGATGCATTTAGGTTATTAAAGCGGTTTTATAGCATTGACACTTAAGCATTTTTTTCAGTGCATGTCGTACTTCAAGACACGCACACACACACACACACACACACACACACACACACACACACAAAGTGCAGCGTTTCATTTTGGTTGAAATCATAGGTGAATCGTAGACTGAAGGTCCAGTCGATTGTTATGGTAATATCATAACGCCATCGTTATGCATTATAGCAGAATCACTACGAAATTCTCATTAATCATAATGATTAAAGCCTTACTATTTTTCTTTCTTTCTTTCTTAATTAGTAAATGGCCAAACATAAAATTTTACTTTATTTTAATGTACTTCTGCCGTATGCTTGTAAAATGTGAAATGAAGTTATGAATTTCTTTATACGTGATGAAAACATCTGTTCTTCTGCTGCCTCAGTACTTACTTACAGCTATCAATAGTCGTGTGCTGTCAGTAGTCTCCATCCGCCTCATAAAATAGTTCCATTCCGGACAATGCTTTAAATGTTCGATTTTTCTAAGCAAATTGATGAATTTTAAATTTAAGTAACGGTGAAGTAATCCGATAACATCGTATGTAAACTGTAAAGCATCCACAGCTAAAATCACCGATTTCACTTTCATAGATATTTTTAAACTTAACCTAAAATAAAGTGATTAAGAAAAATGCGATAAAAACTGAAAGTGCTTAAATGGATGGAATACATGATTAGGTTCCATTTAATGGATGATTCTAAACGTTCTGAGCGCATTCAAACGCTAAGTAAATCTTACCTGTCCATCTAGTTCATGATTCATTATTTCTATGCTTAGCGCATTCTTCATCTCTGTCAGTAGGAACAACGAGTCTGTAAAATCAGTTTCGTAAACTCAGTACGAGCATCCGTAGTTCAGTCGGTTTCGATTTGGTTTGAAAGACCTGGGTTCGCTTCCTGTCTGGTATGCGAAAAAATTACAAGAAACTGCATTGGTGTCCACTTGGCATCGAAGAAATGTCCTAAAGGTTAGATCTTTCGTCGCATGAGACGAGACAAGCTAAGACATTTCATATAGACAAGTGTATTACTCGATCATCTTTAAATCTTTTGGGGAAAGCGACTGAAGATTCTAGACACCTTATATGAGATCCCACCACATAAGGAGCATCGAGGCAATGGGGGAGGGAACATATTTTATGTGCTACTGCTTATTGAGCCAATACCAAGCAGTTCTCCTAAACAATTTCTTACTACACACTTTCTGAAAGAAGACAGCAATGTTCTTTGTTTTCTCATTTTATAAGGGGGTATTTATTTTAAGAAATAACAAATCAGTATTACGGCACTGAAAGTTGCGAACACTTAACAACGTTAAGTTCTATGCATTCGTACTAGTATTGATTAAAACTTCCGAGAATCACTTCTCTCACACGTCCAGTAGGCAGATGTCACTACTTGCACTGTTGCCAGCAGCGAAAGGTCGACTTGTGGCGCCACCACAAAAGAAACTACTACATTAACCTGCATAAATCAGATTACTAATACAAAACGATACAAGTTTGAAACAAAATAAAATAAAGAGCAAAAAATAACATTTTCAAAATTAGAAAAATTAAAATTTTAAAAATTTAAAGAAATTTTAAAAATTAGAAACGGTCTATAAATTTTCCGCGGCCCTCCGGTTAAGAATCACTGGACTAGTGTTTATTCCTCCCGTTAGGAAAAACCAAACATGTCTAATGTTCCTCATCAGCATACCAAATTACGACATATGGAATATACGCGCGCGCGCGCGCGCGCCCGCGCGTGTGTGTGTGTGTGTGTGTGTGTGTGTGTGTGTGTGTGTGTGTGTGTGTGTGTGTGTGTGTGTGTGTGTGTGTGTGTGTGTGTGTGTGTGTGTGTGTGTGTGTGTGCACTCACTTTGACACTTCTTCGAACTAAATCAGCTTTTAAGCAATTGCAGTCTTAATTACACCTTTGAGCATTGCCTTTAGACATAATTCGAGTGCTGAAGACAATGAAACAAATAACCCGACAACAACAACAACAACAACAACAGCGATGCTATGACAAAACATTTTCGCTCTCATGTGTCCTACATTTGAAGTCCTGCATTGCTTTAGTTAGGCCTACATCACTGGAAACTGCGAGCATCAACAGTCAATAAATGTCAATCAATCACTTCGTTGTTTGGAAGAGACAGTGCAGAATTTTTATTGCTTTATTGGATGGATGCCTAACAGCTTACTGTAAAAAGATACAATGCACTTCTCTCGTATTAGGTTCTATGATACTACGATATTTTCCAACTTTTGCAAGCTCGATGAGAATGATTCAGATATAAAAGAGAACTTACAGGTTAGATTTAAACTGAAATGCACCACATATTATAAGGGTCCTCAATTCTATGCTCAAGGAATTTTAATACGCGGATACTATTTACATTTCATTTCCAAATTGCATGCTTAATTTATTCTTGCTGTTAACATCCACAAGTTTATAGACGTCGGTGATAACCATTGGTGACTGTGTTTGTTAAAATTATCCGAAATTAATTCGAAAAACAAAACGCAGAAAACTTGCATCAAGCTGTAATCTTATAATTTTTATTATTCTTTTTATTTTCTTCAAACGTTGGTAATTTTTGTGTTCTGTCAGCTGATTTGTCTGTTTTGTGGGATAAATATCCCCAGGATGGATTTTCCTACAGAAAATTACAGTTTCTCCTCTCTTAAAATAGACAAGCCAACCATCGAACACACTACTAATTATTCTTTCCTGAATTCTAAATAACCCAAACGACTCAACCTTTACTAATGTAATGCATTAATAGAATAATTAAAAAAAATAGAAAAGAAAAATCAAACAAAGGGAATTAATAGGTTTTTAATATTCAAAAGTATTTAATCGGATTTTAAGACCATTTAAATTATCTCCCATCTTATGATTTTATTCAGCATGCAATAATTCATTGTTGATCATTTTATTTTGCGTTTTGCCCTACACTTCAAAGAAGATACTTTGCCCGGATTAACTTTTTTTTCCCCGTTTCTACATCTATGATGATGCACTGATTGTTCACAACGTCTTTGGATTTATGGATTTATCTCCAGCTATCTTTCTACTATCTACAGGATAGTTAGCGGAAATAAGCTTTTATGTAGGATAATAGTAAATATCTGTCTTCAGGAAATTCTCCCTTAAAAACATATTCTAATTTTAAAGTAATTCCCAGATTCCATGAGTGCAACCATATTACGAAAATTCATCATTACATGCGCGAATCTGTGCTCAGCATACATAATGAAATCATTACAGTTTTAACAAAAGATTGCTCTGAAGTAAGATGTGAATTTATGCTTTAGAAAGTTACTGAAGCGTTACAAAATTATTTTAAAAAACGGCATACGAGATGTCTCCAGCCACCAAAGCTTCTCTTTTCATTGCCGACGAGACTGCTGTGTATGTCAATTCCATAATATCAGCCAATCTTTCTTCTTAGTACTCGAGGTACCATACTTGATATTTTGCCTTACAATAAAAGTGATTTCTGCGTGAAAATTATTTTTGGTTGTTTGTAAAAATTAGCAGAATTTTATTCAAAATAAATTTAATTTTCTATATAAAAATCAAAAGTATATCATATAATAAATTTTATTTAGAAGTAAAATAACTGTTATTTAATTTTTTTCAGTTTTTCTTCATTAGTTAATAAATACCCTTTTTATTTATTACTATAAAACTTCTATATATAAGAAAAATAAACAGAATATCGATACATTAAACTATTAAATTAAATAATGATATATGATATATATTAAATATATTAAATAGTTATATAATAAATAGTGATATATATTATATATGATATTTATTAAATATATTAAATAGTTATATATATTATATAACATTATTTAATCTTCTCTATTTGATTTGAGAACGGAAACAGAGAACTTCTGTATTTTTAATATCTGACAAAACGCCATCAAAGAGCCATCTATTTCAATGGTCAGTCAGAAATTTGCAAACGCCAACAACTTCGCTATTACGCAGTAAGTATTCAGAACAAAAAAGAAAGCATACGAAATAGTTAAAGCTGTCAAGACGCATGTAATTTAAACAGATGTGCTCCACTTGAGTCCGCGATGATTTCATTTATTACGATTTTTATGTTAATATTTCTAAAATGGGAAATAAACTTTGAATGAAAATAATAAAATATAGTAATAGACGAAATGTAGATAACATTAAGATAATTTAAAAACGTTAAAATTATTTTAGAAAAATAATTTTCTAAAATTATAAATTTTAGAAAATTATAAATAAAATTATCCATAATTTTTCAATTTTTAATTTTTTTTTTAGTCCCTGAAATTTATAGAACTGAGAATCATTCGCCTTCCTCCACATATTTATTATCTATGATGATTTAAAAATATTTTTTTTCTTTTTTCATCTTTTTCTAAAATGGCGAATGCATGCTATGCTTATTTACAGTGGAACAGAAAGCAATCTACTGAACTGAAAAACATTAAAATCATAATATATGACAGAATGGTTTTGTTTCTATAGTATGCGTTTATTGTAACGATTTCTAGGGTTTTGTTTCTGTTTTTATTGATTTGTTTGATAATATCGAGTTTTAACATAATAAAATATCGTTTTTATCGTGACAAAAAACGCAGCTTTTATTTAGACAGAACAAATAATGTGATAATCAAATTTGAATCACTAGATCACACTTGTTTTTTGTCCACAGAGAGAGAGAGAGTGAGAGAGATTGTTTGACTGAAAAAAAATGCATTTACTTTGACATTTTTTCGTAAAAAATCAGTTTTAGCAATTGGACAGACCTAACTGTAATCTTTGGCATTCTCCTTTAGACATACGAATGCTGCAGACATTGAAATAAATAATCTTGTAGAATGATGATGCTGTAACTAAATATTTTTCATGTTCTCTACATTTGAAGATCTTCGTGATTGCAGTTAGTTCCGTATCACCGAAAGCTGTTCACTTCAACAGGAAGCGTCAATAAATCACTTCAACTGTTTGGAAGGGACTCTTTTAGAATTGTTATCGCTCGCTTTATTGAACCGATGCTAACAGTTTACAATCAAAAGAAAACAACCCTTCCCTCGCATATGTGCATCGCGATGTAAGCTCTGATCCTGTCGATTTTTGAAAGCGTGAAGAAAATGATTAATACATGCAAGAGAGGTTAGGGGTGGGTTCGTTTTTATCAGAAATGCAGCACTTAAATGTATTATTGTATATTGCATTCTTGCAATTTATGTTTTACAAACATTATCGAAATTTCTAGATTTATCACGAAGTATTCCCCATCAGTCCGCAGGAAAATTATTGGACATCAGCACTTAATGTCAGATGATAAGAAATGCCTGCCTTAGACAATTCTCTAATGAAAACTAGAAAACTCTTCTGTTAGCTACTTAATCCATTATTATTTCTTGCTTTAAAATATTTTATATTTTCCAATGTTTAAATAATACACAGATACAGCGCAATACTTCGAGACTGTGAGAATCTGCGATGGAAGATTTGAATATTTCATCATGAACTTCTTAATTTACTATAGTTAAAAATGTTCTATACTAATATTTATTTTGTCGAATGGCAGTTTAGTTCGCACCTGGTATATGAAATGTCTGGCTGGCTTTAACGAAATAATTGTTATCTGAGGTATTTCGTTGTGGCCTTTTATTTGGTATTGCTCTATGTAGCGCCATCAGTGCATTACCGTAAATATTTTGTGTTCTGCCATTGCAGCCCATATGAGTGGCATCTTCCCTTTGTTCCAAAGGGAAGAAGCTACTCACGCCTATCATTTAAGTCATGCGGTGATTGCAATTTAGTTTCTAGTCTATAGATGTTATGGCAAATCTATTGAAATTGTTCTTTTGGGGAGAGAGAAAAAACAATACATTCTCCATATGAGCTAATTCATCTTCAATTGGCAATACTTATTCAAAAAAAATCAGCTAACACCTTTTTATTCCCGTGTACGGGAGCAGGCGAGGCCATTTAGCCCTATCTAACTTTTGGAGACTGAGTGGGCAATTCAATCTCCACTGGTACCAATCAGAGATAGATGGCCCAAGGCTATCACTAATTAAGCGGTACACAGTGAAGAGAGACGGCTCAAATGTGCCGCCATCTCGTGGTCCCTAACCCTAACAATACTTATTCTTCACTTAATTTCAACAATATCAAAACTTGGCTGAACATTCTATAATAAATGATTTTTTATAATCAAAATATTAAAATCTTAAATCCTAAAAGCAAAATACTGTATGAAAAAAATGAAATTAATATAGAATTTTTATGGTTAAGTTTTAAGGAAACATTTAAGGATAAGGATAAAATATGCCGACTGATTCCTTAATGGGTAAGATGTTAAGAGCATTGTGTGGCGCAAAAGACAAAAGACGCATTTAAAGATGTTCTTTAGGCCTTCCATGAGATTTTAGTCGAAGGTATTTTGTTGTTCTGCCAAATGTGCTCTAGTGCTACTCAACTATCTATGAGTTAGTTTCGCCTCGATGAAAAACATGAAAGCAAAGTAATATCATCGTAGATTTATTTATGATAATGAATTCTAATTCAGTTGGAAATACAAAGGAGTTCATTCGCGATATATTTCATATACAGATATAAGATATATCCCCTACCAGATATGCATAATAAATTGTAGAGAAGATGAAGGACGAATGTCAGCTCTGGAGTGCAATGTCGAGGACATCTGGGGAGATGGTATCAGGACAGAAGACTTTTTAGTATTCAAGTTATTTAGTAGATTTCTGGTGACTTTTTGTCTAACAACAATAGGAAGCATACGGTGCTCGGATTCCGGTATGCTAGGAGGTGACATCCCTTGTCGTTTATGCAGGAGTTTGGGGAAAAAGAGTGATGCTAGGTGGTCAGAATTAATTGGATCAAGTAACAGCGGTGCCATCAGAACTAGACAGAGGTAGAAGTGCAGGAGAGCCAATGCTGCGTCCAACGGCCTTAGCAAGTGACCAGAAGCCACGGTTACCATTGGCCTGGATGCGAGTTTTCAGCTGATGGCCTTTATAAAATCGGATTTGGATCTACTGATGATTGATTTGCACCTGTTCGTGATTTGGTATAAGCAGAGTATGAAGCTGGAGTTCCTGATGCGAGCCAAATGCGATAAGCTGATTGTTTTTTTTTGACTACATTGGAAGATTTTCGGTTGAACCAGGGCTTTATGTGGAAGTGGATGAGGATTATGGGTTGAATGGGGGGGTAGGCATAGGTCAGATTTAAAATGTATGTAACGAAATTGGTGATTTCGTTTTAATTATGAAAACCATAAATACAGAAAATCAATGTCACTTCCTAGCCTGCGATTTTTTTTCTTTTTGTTTCTAGGATATCTCAAATTTTTAGCCTTCCTGAAATTTTGAACAACACATCTCATTGGCATGCATCCTTTCTACATAAACATTGATGATCACACATCTCAATAATAATATATCAGATCTATTTGGTGCTAAAATATTTTGTGCAACTGATTTTTCTCTATATATTTCTTAACGTATTAAGCTCAACATCTCTGAGAAATATATATATATATATATATATATATATGCGTGCGAGCGTGCGTGCTTTGTGTGTGTGTGTGTGTGTGTGTGTGTGTGTGTGTGTGTGTGTGTGTGTGTGTGTGTGTGTGTGTGTGTGTGTGTGTGTGTGTGTGTGTGTGTGTTGCTGGAAGCCAATTAAGACGAAATGATGAATCCATGAAAGAAATCGCAGGGTTGTTCCGATTTACTTTATTTTCTATGGAAATATCTTTCAATTCCAATTATGGTATCAAGATATATATTAACTGTCATGTTACCTACGCATTACGTCCTAAATAATAGCGACACATAAATGGGCCATAGAAATCACGAGTAATAAAGTAAGCTTGTTTTTTATTGCATTTGTTTATACTCAATGCTAATTTTTATTTTTAATTTTATTTTATTGTATAATATGCAATATGCTAATTTTTATTTTATTGTATAATATACAATATGCTAATTTTTATTTTATTGTATAATATGCAATATGCTAATTTTTATTTTATTGTATAATATGCAATATGCTAATTTTTATTTTATTGTATAATATGCAATAGTGTTATTTCAAATTAATCAATAAAACCTATTTTCAGCTATAGTTTGTGATTCGCACTTCTCTCCATGTTTGCTGTCAACCTCTTCCAGGCATTCAATAGAGAAATAAGTGAACTGTGGTAAGCTGAATTATATTCTGACTAACTTGTTTTCATGTAGAACTTCGCAACTTCGATATATACTGGAGACACCCGTCATCTATAGACTATGAAAGAAAATAAGAACTTCAAAATGCTTTCAGATGAAGTAATCTACTCAGAGAAATTAGTGCCTTAATTTAAGAAAATATGCGTCCGACCTAACAGTAAACGTTGCATTTAGTCCTTAAAAGCAGCTTAAAAGGACGAAGCAAGAATGCACTTCATATTCCCCGTTGTCTGTAGAGGACAATGTAGGGATAAGGTATTATTGAGCTATAAATTTCTGATCATGGTAAGAGGGTAACAGCAATAACCGAGCCTCAGTTAGAATTTTATTGGCTGGATGGCATTGCCATCCATTACCCTCCCACGATACCAATTTTAGTCACCTCGTACGACATGCATGAGCTACAATAGGGCTATTCTTATCTCAGCCACCATACGGGAGTAAATGTTGCAATTAGTCCTTATAAGGACTGGCATAAAGGGGCGAAGCAATAATGCTTTTCTTATTCCCCGTTATCTGTAGAGGACAGGGTAGGGATAAGGTTAATGAGCTATTAAAGCTCTGATCATGGCAGGAGGGTAACAGCAATAGCCGAGCCTCAGTTAGAACTTCATTGGCTACAGCATTGCAATCCATTACCCTCCAAGGGTATTGGATTGAATGAATCAATCACCGCATCTCACGGTCGATTGATCGATTCACCACTTAAATCTCATTCTGTTGCAATTAATATTACCAAATAACATAGTTCTTATAAGAACTGGGTGATGGACTGAGTCCTTGACTCTTTATCCCGTCATCTGAATGAAGAAAATCTGTGTGGATGGAGTGTTATTGAGCTACAAAGCTTCAGTCATGGCTGGGTAACGGCAATAGCCGAGCCTCAATTAAAACTTCATTGGCTACAGCATTGCCATTTCTTACCCTGGAAGTCCTAAAAAGGACTTTCTCGAGTACCCTCCTCTGAATTTTAATTTTATTACCAAATAGTCCTTAAAAGAACTGGGCGATGGACTGAGTCCTTGACTCTTTATCCCGTCATCTGAATGAAGAAAATCTGTGTGGATGGAGTGTTATTCAGCTACAAAGCTTCAGTCATGGCTGGGTAACGGCAATTGCCGAGCCTCAGTTAAAACTTCATTGGCTACGGCATTGCCATTTGTTACCCTGGAAGTTTGGGCTTGTCCTTCCAAATATTATTACCAAATAGTCCTTATAAGGACCGGCTTAAAGGGGCGAAACAAGAATGCTTTTCATCTTCCCCGTTATCTGTAGAGCACAGTATAGGGATAAGGTATTATTTTGACTATTAAATTAAAGCTCTGATCATGGCAGGAGGGTAACACCAATAGCCGAGCCTCAGTTAGAACTTCATTGGCTACAGCATTGCCATCCATTACCCTCCAAGGGTGTTCATGTTTCAAAAAAATCACCTATTACCAAATAACTATTACCAAATGATAATGATAAATATTCCATAGATAATTCATTATGGTGTGAAAATAAAAAAATTAAAATAACTATTTTTAAATTTCAAGTGTTGCAGAAATTATATTAAATTCTATAAAATATTATTGGATTTATTATTCAATATATGAATGTAAATGCTTTTCGAGGATAACAACGGGAATTTTGTGTCCCACTTTGATCTTTTCTGGTCTTATCGCTAACGAGATAATGCAGCCGCCGTATCCCTTATTAATGTAAGAATCCACAGCTGAATTATTTATTGCAAAATACTGTTGAATTATTTCGTACATTTTTGTACTTTTGAAAGTGATAAACTTCGTGTATATTAAACGCAATGAGTGGAATATGGATTATCTAATTCTGAAACATTAAAACATTGCTGTAAAGACCAAAGTTGAAACTTTTTATGGTTCATTCGGGCATGGTGGTGATCTACCGAGTGGTAAAAATCATCTACCCCAAGGAGACGTTGTAAACATCCATGATCTCAGTGGGAGTCAAACTGATTGGTTCAAATCCCTATAACTTAGAAAGATGAAACGATATCCGTTGTATCAATCAGGCTAATCAGTTAATGATATCATTCAATCTTGATATACTTTCATGTTGCAAGGAGAAGAGAACATACTGCTGTGAAAGGCGTCTGAAATAATGAGGAGAAGATGAGTTGGCGAAGAGAAGCAGTTTAATGACTGCATAACATCCTTCTAACAAGTGATTGTAATGATTCTAAATTCCGTAATTTAATTAGCTTTAAAATTTCTAATTAGAATATCCTTCTGCACTGAAAATCGGAGATATCCGTAGTCCTCACACAATCGTTGTAATAATTTTGTTTAATAAATAATTGATGTTATTTGCTAAAACGTGTTATTTAAACAGTGGATCGCCTCTACCATGCTATTTTATTTGCCACAAGAGAAGTGCTGGCAGTTCAAGTGGTTTTAAAAACCTTCTAGTTTATACATGAAGTGCAGTGAAGCAATGATCATTTACTTTATTCTGTCTTCACGTACAGAAATCAATGCATAAAATATATTTTCTCTTATTGAAAATGGACTATTCACCATGTTACTCTGCATCATACAGAAATGTTGAAGTATTCTGGAGGACTGTATGAATTGATCTGCAATAAAGAGACTTAATCATACTTGGGTTGGGAATGTGTGCTTTTATGGCCTACTGGAGATGTGGATAGCATGTCGATCTACTTGCACAATATACGTAAAGATATTACAGCACTATACGTGCTGTGAGAGTATCTGTTATTACGGAACTCTAGTGACTGCCAAAGGAAGTCGAGAAGATTGAAAATTCTTTCAGAGAATCTTTAGATGGAAAATAGTCGTTAGGCGACTGAGTGAATTTTTATAACCTCCCTCTCCGTTCACTTTTATTGACCCTCCTTATAATATTGAACAGAGAGGTAGGTTGTAAAATTCACTCAGTCGCATAACTATTCTAAGCAGTAACCTCGGCCTTTCTTCGTTTTGTTGCATTTCAGAAAATGTTTTCTTCAGTTTAATTCTCCGTCATTGCAGTTTTTGGGACAAACTTATTTACCGTTTTCTTTTGTGTGTGACCTCCGCTTCACTTCTATTGTTCAAAGCACGCGAAATCTTCCATCTGCACATCTGTTTAAAAAATCTTGTCTATCCTTTTGTGTAAGAAATGTGGTCATCTTATTAAAGTTATTTGAAGTATCAAACATGATATTTTAATACGCAAAAAAAAAATCATAATTCTCACCTTCGTGTTTGAAACATTGTACCGTACTATCTGTGCAATGCATTGTTTCGATGTGTAACATACTTTTAGGTCTTTCTTTAGTGAAAGGCTTGCCTCACTAATCAGTACCATTGAAACAATAATTAATAATAAACCATCACCAGAATTCATCTTCGAAGTCAAGTACATTCTTTAAACAACCCGGACAGCTCAAAAGTTTCCAAAAATATTAAAATGCTTTTAAATATATAAAACACGAAGTTACAAAACCGATCTTCGAATTTACTGCAACTTCACATAGGAAAATGTACACAAAATTCATATTTTGTCCACACTAAAAGAATTAATGTGGAGATCTTATTTCGTCTTGAGTATTCGAAGATTACAGCTGTAAAGGGAACGGACTGAATATTGGCGTTTAATGAAGAGATATAGATTAGCCATGCCGAAGATCTTGAACAGATTTAGAAGCAGTGGTAGCGAGAGGGTTATGCTGATAAATATATGGACATATTTCTAGAAAATGCATACAGCAGAAACTGAAAGAGTGTTTGAGAAGTTCGTGCCCGTGAAAGACTAAATTATTAGGAACTTTTGGAGAGGTATTAAGAGCAACACCATCAGAGTTTTTGAAGAACAATACAGTTGCATATTAAATTAAATTGTGACAGTGAAATTTGCAATGAATTTCACTTTGTCCTTATAAGGACTGGCTTAAAGGGGCGAAGCAAGAATGCTTTTCATATTCCCCGTTATCTGTAGTGGACAGTGTAGGGATAAGATTATTGAGCTATTATTAAAGCTCTGATCATGGCAGTAGGGTAACAGCAATAGCCGAGCCTCAGTTAGAACTTCATTAGCTACAGCATTGCTATCCATTACCCTCCAAGGGTATTGGATTGAATGAATCAATCACCGTATGTGTAAGTAAAGGTGATATCTCAAAAATATCGGACGATCTCTAGGCCACTCCATAGTGGGCGAAAGACCGTCCAAATCTCAGCGTTGGTTCTACTCAGTGAAACTCGATTACCGAGCAGAACCGCTCATATTCCGAGGAAAATAATTCACCGGCAAGCACCTCTCAGCGGGCCGTGCCGGAGAACACTTTCCCCGGAGACTCAAAGTGCTCCCTTAGGGCAAAACCTAAGAGAGCGAACTCATTTACCCAGGATAACAGCAACAGCCGAACCTCAGTTAAACTTCATTGGTTCAGCATTGCTATCCGTTACCCTATATGGGCATCTCATATAAAATCAATCACCGTAATGTGTAAGTAAAGGTGATATCTCAAAAATATCGGACGATCTCTAGGCCACTCATTCGTGGGCGAAAGATCGTCCAAATCTCAGCGTTGGTTCTACTCAGTGAACCTCGAGTACCGAGCAGAACCGCTCATTCCGAAGAAAATAATTCACCGGCACGTACCCCTCAGCGGGCCGTGCCGGAGAACACTTTCCCCGGAGACTCAAAGTACTCCCTTAGGGCAAAACCTAAGAGAGCGAACTCATTAACCCAGGATAACAGCAACAGCCGAACCTCAGTTAAACTTCATTGGTTCAGCATTGCCATCCGTTACCCTATATATACAGGGTGTTCGGGATAAATTTGACAGTTTCGTAAGGAAAAAGAAAATCTTCTTTGTATCTATTAAATTTAATGAATTGACAAAAAAACATTACAGGCAGAGTTAATTACAATACTATCAACAAGATTTACTCAAAATTAGCATCGATCCATTAGCATCGATCACAGCTTCAATTCTGCTTCGGAACCTCGAACAAGCTGATGCTACAGTCTCCCTGGGAAGGGCCGCAAAAACTGTTTTAATTTTATCCATTAACTGGGCTTTTGTATTACTGGAAGTGCGATTGGTGTCTTTTTCAACTGCACCCCATACAAAATAATCCATGGGGTTAAGGTCTGGGGAGTTTGGAGGCCAAACATTTGGACTGGTGAAGTCGTAGAAATTTTCAGACAACCATTTTTGACTTTTCCCAGAGGTGTGGCAAGGGGCCGAATCCTGCTGCCATACATACGGCCTACCATTGGCTACCCTTGTTATCCAGGGCTTGACTACAGTTAGCAACTCCACGAACAAAGCCCGAATTCCAATGCCAGGGTTCTTCAACACCTGTTCCTGCAGATTTGCGAGGAATTCTGCTGTACGAACGCAATCAGATCGTCTGCTAGGGATCTTTCTTCTTGCTACATCCTCGTAGTCACCATTGCAAGTCTCTAGTTCATGCCTGATTGTTTTTACTGTATTCAGGGAGCATTGGGCAGCAGTCGTAATATCCTTATTTTGATGGCGGGCACGAATCATCATGATACAAGTTATTCTCTTCCATGATTCAGGTGGGTTCCAGCTATCCATCCTTTCTGACATCTTGTATATGAATGAAGAAGGGTCCAAACTTTTAAATGAAGAGAAGTGTGTGTTAATACATGTAACTTACGGAAAAATATAATTAATTATAAATATGTCAAATTTATCCCGAACACCCTGTATATGTATGGGCATCTCATATAAAACCAATCACCGCATCTCACGGCTGATTGATCACCCAATACCTTCACTTTTGTTCTTAAAAGAACTGGGCGATGGACTGAGTCCTTGACTCTTTATCCCGTCATCTGAATGAAGTAAATCTGTGTGGATGAGATGTTATTTAGCTAAAAAGCTAGTCATGGCTGGGTAACGGCAATAGCCAAGCCTCAGTTAAAACTTCATTGGCTACAGCATTGCCATTTGTTACCTGTTTGTTACCTGAAAGTCCTAAAAAGGACTATTCCTCAAACTCCATCTTCTCCCTTCACTTTTGTATGAAATTGAAAAGTCATTTATACTTAAAGTATTTAAAAATATAATAGGTGTTTTAGGAATATTTGCAGTTTTTTGTTGGTTTCTCTTTATTTTTAAAAATTATAAAAACATTGCTTTTCGTTTAATTTTTTCATTAATCTTATAGTTTAATTTTAGACTAAAAATAAAATTATGTTATAAATTAATGTAACATAACAGTGAATTAATTAATTTACTGCTAGGATGTAATCATTCTGATATATGAATTTTTAAACATATTGATTTTAGTGCATAACTCATACTGATTGAGTTGCTGGTTTTTTTTTTTTTTTTTTTTTTTGCGAACTCTGCTTAATATTAATTGTTGTTCAATGACGTTCAATGCACTCAGAAATTCCCTGAATAATATCTGAAGCAGTCAAGTAGGTAAGAAATAAAATTAATAATATCTGAAATTCTTCCGAGTGCTTTATCTACGTGTAAACATCTTATATATCTATCCTCTCTTTTTTTAAACACATTTTGTCCAATAATTTTTTTTTCCATCAAATGCACAGAGGAGGGGGGGTGATTATCAAGCTGCCTTATTATTATTCTCAACGTCTTTGATGACTAAATGAATATTCAGTTAATTGCCTATTATTTTCCATTGAATGCGGTGAATATCTATTATTAGGAGAATGATATTATTACAATGAATATCTTTTATTCTATTAAGGGAATAATCCATAACATACAATTAAAAAAATTTTTTTTTTTTTTCATAATCCTTCCTTATAAGGACTGGCTTAAAGGGGCAAAGCAAGAATGCTTTTCATCTTCCCCGTTATCTGTAGAGGACAGTGTAGGGATAGGGTGTTATTGAGCTATTAAAGCTCTGATTATGGCAGGAGGGTAACAGCAATAGCTGAGCTTCAGTTAGAACTTCATTGGCTACAGCATTGCCATCATTACCCTCCAATGGTATTAATCACGGCATCTCACGGTCGATTCAGATATCTTCATAATACTTATTTATATCGTTTTTATTTTAATTTTATATTAAGTAAACACAAAATGGTGTATGGAAAAACTATTCTAAATTTTTGTAAATTTTTGAAATATTTTTATTATTACATATTATATATTTAAACCATAAAGATTCATTATTTAATTATATTTTATAAAATAAAAATTTATAATACATCTGTTTAAAGCGATAACGTCATACATGATATACCAAAATTGATATCTGAGCTTTCTTGTGAGAATACCGATGACAATTTTAACAAGGAATTATTTCATGGCAAGTAATGATCTCAAAACTTGCAATAAATAATGCGAAATAAATAAACAGTATTGAAAACATTATAAGAAATTGAACGCATAATTAGGAACTTCAAATATATAGTTATTTAACTACATTATACAGCAGTATTTCTTAATTAAAAAAAAATAATAATTTACAATAGATTTTAAAAATCTAATCTATTTTCGGCAATTGTTTCAAATAATTTTTAGCATAATTATAAAATTTCAAAACGTGTTCATAGTCTTATTCCGTATTCTCTGTGATGCGTAAGTGATGACTGGACATATTACCATCTTGTATATGAGTAGTTTGTTCCGGGTATCCAGTTGACTTCTTCTGTTGATCATGGGATAGAGCTGAGCGATTGCTGTGGATGTCTTCGAGCTTATGTGTTTTATATGATTGGTGAATTGGAGTTTTTTGAAAAGCATAACACCGACGTATTTGACTTCGCTCTGCCATGGGATCTTGACATCTAGCAGGTGGGTGTCTTCCTTGATCTGAAACTTCATTTTGGTGAACAGGATGGCTGAACTCTTCAGTGGGTTGGTTTGCATCCTCCAGTCCATCAGCCATTTCTCCAATGTCTGAATACTGTTTTGGAGTCTTCTGATAGCTAGTTTGGGACTGAGAGATCTTGCTAATAAAGCGGTATCATCGGCATATAATGCTGTGATTGTTGAATTTGGATTTTGAGGAATATCAGCTATGTAGATAGTAAACAGCAGAGGAGCCGGAAGAGAACCCTGTGGCACAGCTGCCAAGATCTTGCGTCTGGCTGATACGGTTTCATTTATATTTACTTGCATGAATCTGTCTTTAAGTTAACTATCTATAATTTTTATTAGATTCGTTGGCATGTTAAATTTGATGAGTTTGCAGAGAATACTCTGGTGTCGCACCTTATCAAGAGCCTTCGCAGCGTCTATAAAGACCGCAGCAGTGTGGAGGTTCCAGTTGAAACCTGTGGTGATAACTTCAACCAGTCGGTGTATCTGATGTGTGGTGCCATGGTTTTTTCTGAATCCGAATTGCTCATTAGGGATAATACCTAGTTTATCTGTTGGTGATTGAAGTATTGTAAGGATGACTTTTTCTGCAACCTTACCTAGGCTGGTCAGTAGGCTGATAGGTGTGTAGCTTTCGGGGAGTTGAGGTTTTTTTCTAATCTTTTTGATTGGTGTAATGTCAGCCGTTTTCCATGCTAAGGTAAAATATTTGAATCTGAGGATAGCATTGATACTACTGACTAGGTGCACAATGGCTTTACTGGGGAGTAGTTTATTTTTCTACTTGTGATTCCGTCTGAACTTGGACCCTTATTGTTATTCAAATGGGTTATCATACTTATAACTTCTGCTGGAGAGGTGGGTGTGATGGGTTCTGTAGGTCAGTAGGCTGATAGGTCAGTAGGCTGATAGGTGTGTAGCTTTCTGGGAGTTGAGGTTTTTTTCTAATCTTTTTGATTGGTGTAATGTCAGCCGTTTTCCATGCTAAGGTAAAATATTTGAATCTGAGGATAGCATTGATACTACTGACTAGGTGCACAATGGCTTTACTGGGGAGTAGTTTGATTTTTCTACTTGTGATTCCGTCTGAACTTGGACCCTTATTGTTATTCAAATGGGTTATCATACTTATAACTTCTGCTGGAGAGGTGGGTGTGATGGGTTCTGCCTTCTCTTTTTGTTGTGTTATGATCTTCTTGACTCTGCGGTGAATCTTTAGATTAGATTGATGTTTAAATTCTCGTAAGAGGGGTGACACTGGATTTCCAAATTGTCAACCAAAGTTTCTGCTTTTTCTTAGTCAGTGTGAGCTGCTCCTTTTTTGGTCTGAATTGGAGGTATGAGTTGCCTTCTAGTGCGGAGGGTTCTCAAGAATTTCCTGATGGAGTTATCCTCTGGGTTCAGATCGTTCAGTTTGGTTTCCCATTCTTAATTTCGATGTTTTTGTAGAGCTTCCCGGACTTGTCTATTTAAATTATTCAGAGTTCTTTTCTTTTGTGGGAATTTTGAGTTATGGTACCTCTTTCTGGATTTTTTTTTTCAGTGTGATCAAGTCCATAATTTCCTCAGGGATCCGACCACTGGAGTGAAAAACTGTGGTTTGTGTGAATGAGGTTAGTGCTTTTTTAACTTGGTAAGTGAGGTTGTTGACAGGTATATTTATCTCCTCTTTGTTATGAATAATGGGTGATGGGCAGATGTGGTCTGAGAGAGAGTTTTGGAGAGCTTTTCCCATTATATAAAGGATTGCGGAGGAGAGAATTGTTCTTGTGTACCGAGCTTGAATAGAATGGGGTTGTGATCAGATGATAATTCGTTTAGCGTTTTCAGTTGGTATTGGCATCTTATGTTTCTGAGAATTGCGATGTCCAGTACGTCTGAGCTTCCATTTGGACTGTGATGAGTAGGCTCTGTGGTTCCGACTATAACAACAGAATTTTATTGAGTAATGGTTTAGATTGTGGCTTTTGTCATTTATTGTGGAGCTATACCAAGCTGTATGCTTGGCATTGAAATCTCCAGCCATGATGACGGAGTCTGTGTAGCCGAGAATGGAGTCCAAATCAAATACCAGTAATGGAATGCTGGGTGGGTTGTTTACTGCATAGATTTTGATACTGCAAGCATTGTTTGTATGAACTTCAACGCCAGGTTTCTCTAGGTTCTTGGTTTGTGGATTGGTCAGTACATTGATTGCCTTTCTAAACTATCAAGGTGGAGGTTATTTGAACTGGATGGCGATCTGCACGGTTTCCCAGAGTGTCACTGCTGGGTGATGGATGAGCTGTTTTGGGAGATCCGCGGTTCTTTGGGTGTGCTATGCATCCTTTATAGTTGGTGGGGTGTGGACCTCCACAGTTTGCGCACTTAGCTGGCGTAGATCTTGGCTTGGTGCATATGATGGTCTGGTGGCCTTCACCACATTTTAAGCACCTGAAGTTGGCCAGGCATAGCCAACTTCAACAACTGCCCAAACCGCTGACATCTGTGGCACTGTCCTGCTGACGCTCTCTTTCTTAGAGGTTCCATAGAAATGTTGAGGCGGCAGACAGCAGTCAGTTCATATATTTTCTTCTGGGTGTTATCAATCTCCACAAGTACTACAGGCATTGGCTTTTTGTCAGACCTGTGCATCCTGCTCACTTTGATTGGGGTCAGGCTCTGGTTGCTTAGATCAGCTGAGATTTCTTCTGGAGTGACTCCTTCTGTGACTCCACGTATTACCACCTTGAAGGTCTTGGTAAAGCGAATGTATGGTAAAGAAGATTTTTGTTATCCAATAGCCTTGTCATCTCCCTGTAGTCAGTGACGGTGGCTGACTGGAATTTGACACCCTCATCTGAGTTTTTTTGCCCAGGAGTATGTGATGTTTTGCTCCCTGAGGGCTGATATGACAGAAATCCATTTCTCCTTCTCTCGGAGAAGGTATTTCACTGAAATACCTTCTCCGAGTACATATACAATCGAGTATAAATACAATCACCGCATCTCATAGGGGTTGCTGGTGTTATCCATATACAAATAATAAAACTGAGTAAAATATAAAATGATGTGATTGACAATTTAGTGTTTTAGTTATAAATAGAATATTATCTTTGCTCAAAAAAATAACAGGAATATAAAGTGAGTAAAGGGAGTCAGTTTTAATCCGTAAAACTTTACGCCGAATAAAATTGATTGCGAAATTCAGCTGAATTAATTGGAGGGTGAAATAAACGATGAAAAAGAAAATTTCCGGAGAAATTATGAAAACTTTTATCGATTGGATCATTGAATATGAATCAGAAGCAGTGTCAGCGAATAGCGGGATCTGTTATGACGCAAGGTAACTGAAAAAGAAAAATGAAATGCCTAACAGGTATTTCATTGAAATATCTGTAAGGCATTGCCCTCATTTTAAGCACTTTGCACTTGGCATCGAGAGCTTCTCAGCATCTAATCTAATGGTCCATCTTCCTCGCTTTGAAATTCGATTGCGAGTATTCTTGCAGGCCGTTCATATATGTATAAATGACCTCAAAGTGTAATCCGTTTCAATCCTGACAGCACTCTCCTCTCAGTCAAAACAAGTGTCCCACCAATAATCTCTGCTTCTTTCGGCGACAGGACTACAACAACCAGTCACATTCAATACTCACTTTTGTCTTTTTCCTCTACTAAAAATGACTTTATTTCTTTTCCATTTTTTAACATGCCCATCTTAACAGTCAGAATTCATATTCTCTCTCTCCCTATCGTTCACGTCTTCAGCGTCTTCATCTTTCAGAAGTTTTTTATACTCATTTCGTTTGTACAGTTACTTGCTGTGTACAAATTCGAAATCCGCCCAACCCTAGAATACTGTTATCACATTAGGGGGTGATGCACCCTCTAAAATTATTGACGCTGTTTAGAGGAGAGTGTATCGGTAAATTGATGATCTCTCTCTCTCTCTCTCTCTCTCTCTCACACACACACACACACACACACACACACACACACACACACACTCTTCGTACACTATCTCATAGATGATCGCTTTTCACATTATGTCTCTTCTACAAGTATTTCCGTGGCCATTGTTCAGCATGACCATTGTTCATTGTACTCTTATTTGGCTAAACTGACACAAACACGAGAAGCAGCTGGTCAACATCATTTTACAGTTGAACTGCAGATTCACCCAATCTGTTCAGTTCCAGTTGTCTTTCATTCCATCCATACGGTTCTGTGGGACAGCCTCTTCCGTGAATTATTTCCCAAGGACTACAGTCTCTAACTCTTTCCAAAGAATATCCAGAAACTACTTGGCTCTTGATCGCAGCACGCGCACACGTTTTTTCATTTTTTTCTATAGGTCTTGCAGCCTCCTTCATTTGATTTAAATTCTGTTTTTCCTCTGTATGGACAAGTCACATTACTAATCGTATCCTTTAATTTCTCTGTTAGGGTGAACCTGAAAATAAACTAGTTACATCTCCATCAGAAGAATTGCATTAAATGAACAATACGGTTTTATTTCGTACATTTTAATTATTATCCGGTGAGCCGTATTTAACCATCTACTGTTTATGGAGTTACAGAGAATTTTTGACAGTTTATCACAATAAAAACAGTGGAACCTTAAGACATTAAAAAAAATTACAATTTTCAAACCTGAAATTAAAAATTAATGAATATGAACACTAATTTCACTCTTTTTTTGTGAGTTCAAAATATGATAATTAAGCTGCTCCAAGAAGAGTCTCCGTAACTAAGTCGGTATAGACGAAGTCCTTTGGGCGGAAAGACTGGGTTTGGTTCCCGCCAATAACTTGAACCTTTATCTGGTATCTTTCGACGAAAGGTGAGTTAGCCGGAAACTCGAGTTTTCCGTCCCCCAGAAAAGGCAAACCGGCCCCGTGAACACACACACACACACACAGATCTACAGTCACAGGACACCCTGGGAGGCAGAGGGCTAACCACCTTATACTCGGGACGAGTACGGTTTAGAAGAGCTACGGACAGCTCCTTAACAGGCCACTACTAGTCCTATCTACTCCTTTGTCCGTGCCACGAGCTTATTTCCCACTTCTGTCCACCCTATTTTTTGTGCAAAATTTGGTCCAAGATATTTTCAAACTTTAATATTTTCATGTAGTCATTGCCTTTCCCCATTATCTGCAATGCAAATACTCTCCACCCGCCTACTCCTAACCAATTTTGCAGGCTCTCCTTTGGCACCATCGTTGCACAACAGTGGGGCTATCATACTACCCTCCAGTTCTTTCTTTATTTATTTTTGGATTAATCCCACTCACAGAAACCAGTTTATCTGCTTTTCTTGTGCAGATTTCTCGAAGGAAATACTAAAATCCGATATTGATCTTCGAAGTAAAAGAAGAATTCTGTGAAACCGATGTAGTAGTTAAAGTGGAAAACAGATAAAACTTTGATATTCAGCCCAAAACGTTGGAAACGTTATTATTGTAAACGGAAGCAACCAGTTATTTCGCTAAATTGTTTAAGTGAAATGAAGTGTATTGTTAAATATTTATTGTTGTCCATAGATATTCTATGTTGTTTGAATATACAGAAGTTAATGAAACCTGGAGTTCAAAAGATGAACAAATATTAGACGTTCGTCATCATACTCTTCATTTCGCTTCAGAATAAGGAATAAGGTGAGTATATTTCTGAAAATAAATAATTTAAAAGTTAAACATCTTTGAGAAATTAAGTTACTGAGATATATAATTGCTCCCTAAAATATTATGAAGTTTTGACTATTTAATTTAAATCACTTTTAACAGAAATAATATAAATGCGTTCAAAAATATGTAGAGGTATCCATGGATTTATTCTTGTTCATTTAAAGAGAAGATTTAGCATTCAGTTATCTTAATATATATATAAGAATTTAAGATAACATATGAGATTAAGAGATTGTTGTAAGGCTAATTTAATAACGGTAATTGTAGTAGGTACAAACAACTTAACTAGTGATACGTTCAGTATGAGAGAGGACATGAAAGGATTATTGGAAGAGGCGAGAGTGAAGAGGGAGAAAGTGAAAATAGTAAGTACTTTATCTTGATATGATAAAAACGAAATAAGAAAAAGAGCTATGATGGCAAAGGATTCGATGCGAAGGCTGTAGAAGGAATGGATGAGAGTTTTTGGATGTGTGGAGTGAGGTTGAGAGAAGATTAGATTTGTATAAGAGGGACGGCCTATATCTGAATGCGTTTGTTATCAGGATTGTTGAAAAACTAATCATTGGTACGAGACCTAACAGAAAGAGACAGGGAAACTAAATTATAAAGGGAGGAATGGTGAGAATTTGAGTGTACTAAAAACAATGTTATGTAACTGTGTTAATGACGAAAATGGGCATTATTGTTAATGATTACGAGGAGAGAATGATTTCGACTTTGTGTTCATCCGGTTCCGACCCATCAAACGTGTGCAAAGATGTCTTCATGTAGACAATAGAGAAGAATAGATATCTACAAGTTGTCCAAGTGTGTTAGACAGACTGCAAACAAGACAATACAAAAGAAAAAACAGATATCGTCTTATGTCTGTACACGAATGCTAGGAGTATCAGAATCAAAGGGATAGAGTTTGTTGTCTTGGTCAATATGCTAGGACCGTAGATTGTAGGCATTAGTGAGACCTGGCTATCAGAATCAGACCTACTAACTGGTATCGAGTGTAACGGGTACAGTGTTTTTAGGAAGGATAGAGAGGGTAGGAGAGAAGGGGGTGCTGCTAATGATATCGGATGACTTAAATCCAGTTAGAGTTGACACCTATGATTGTAGTACTACTACTAACAATATTTCATGTGGCAGTGAGTTTGTAGTCATCTTGTGTGAGGTGGAATCTAACAAGAGCAATTACATAGTGGGGTGTTGTTACAGAACTGGTGGATCAGTTGCTGGTGATGAAAAAATGCATCACCAAATTGAAAAGATGAGCGCGGAAAGAGTAATCATAATGGGAGACTTTAATTATTCGAATATTGATTGGGTAGCAGTAGAATCTCATGAGAAGAATGAAAATGCATTTATTCAGCTGTTGAGGGACAACTTCTTCAAGCAGCATGTGACAGAAGGAACTCGAGAGCAAAGAGTGTTAAATTTGATTATAGCGTCAGAGGGGGTTTCCGTTAAGGATGCAACTATTCGGCCTCCAGTTGGTGATATTCATCATGCGGTACTCACTTGGGAAGTGACTAAGTTTATGAATATTCCATTCAGAAAAGGTTATGTGCTGAAATACAAAGCAGGAAATTATGACCACCTGAGGAGTATACTGAGTTCAGTGGAATGGGGTCGGTTGCTGGATGGAAAGAATATCGACAGTGCATGAGAAGCATTTAAAGAATACCTAAATGATGCGATATCAGAGTGTGTCGGAGAGTTCGAAGAATAAATAGGAGTTAATTGGATGCGTAATCTTATTAAGCAAGAGATTAGTAAGAAACGGATAATGTGAAAGGAATACCGTGTGCATAAGGATGATGTACGTTATGAAAATTATAAGCACCAGCTCATAAGAGCCACAGCTGTTGTACGGAAACTTAAGTCTCAGTATGAAAGTAAATTCCCTCTGCATGATAAATACAACCCGCGAGAGTTCTATAGATATCCTGCAAGTAAAGAAAGAATGAATATGAAAGAATAACTCTTCGGGATGCAGATGGTTCGAGGGTGACAGATGCAGAAGAGATTGTTCGACTAATCAGAGTCCATTTTGCTAGAAATTATCAACGTTGAGTTCACTGCTACCTCTTACGAAGTAATGCAGGTGTATGAAGAGGTGGTATTAGAGCTGGTGCACAAACTTAATAAGAATTCAGCAATAGGGACTGATGAAATCAGCCCGGATGCTAAAGGAGTATTCAGCTGAACTGGCTATTCCTTTGACCAGGCTGTTTAATATGAGTCTGAGTACAGGGAAGATTCCGCAGGAATGGAAAGAATCCATGGTAATCCCCTTCGACCAATGAACAACATGGGATTACTAAGGATAGGTCATGTTTTAGCAACTTGCTCAAATTCTATAATAATGATCCCGTTGAGAGGAAAAAAATGAATTGATATTGGGAAGGGTTTGACAGTTAATATACAGCTGTAAATCTTCTATCCCACGGGATGACTACATAGAACTCTTTTTTCCCCAAGTAGTTTTGGAAATCGAAAAGATACCGCACCATACCTTAATTGACACTGATAAATGAGTTCATTGCAGATCGCAATAGTACGGAAGACAATTGCCATCTGTCTTCGTAAACTATAACTCTCATTATTATTAACAGAAATAGTGCCAGATCTCCGTTCATTTTCCAGTTCTTCAGTCAGCAAAATTGGAATGGCATCTACAACGGTCTTTCTTTTGTGCACAAGCTTTATAGAACCAGAAACGATGTCACAGTTACACATGCACTTAACTTAAGGTATTAAATTGAGAAACACATTGCAAATTTGTATTTTTTGTATTATTTTGTATTATCATTTCTAATGAAAAAGAGACCTTCTGGAGGGAGGAGGGATACTTCGTAGTTTGTATTCATGTCAATTTGATTTTTTTCTTAAAAATCGTATTCTACTGGACGCAACCCGATCTCTGCTAATCATATACGCCCGACTATCTGATCAAAAATACCCCGACACTCATTCGTAGTGGTGAATATGCTTGAATACCTCACACCCACAGCTCATACAAATATAAGCACACGGATGTACAAACTTCAGAGAGAACAAAGTCAAATGTTCCGTGCTGAAGAGTTCCGTGACTTTTAACGTGGCCCTGTCAGAGGATGCCCCCTTTTCAACAACTCATTTCGGGAAATTTCTGCCCAGATGCAGCTGTGCCGTTCACGCCGAGAGGATTAAATCCATCGAATCTACTCTATGAAAAGTTTTGTAAGTTTGCGAAACTTTAGTGGAAAAGATGAACCAACAAAATGAGACAATAAAAACACATATTGAGCATATAAAGGTAGCTTCTGTAATGCCATTCTTTAAAGAAGGAGACCGTAATTAGATAAAAATCAAAAAACATGTATCGATATCTACACTATCGATGTTCTCTAATGTCATTAAGATGTTAATTTTAAAAACATTAATGCTTGAACAACTATCTGGACATGTATTCCTTTCTATTACCAAATCAGCTTGGTTTTCGAACTGTGTAGACAAGTTAAAAGCCCTATAAGTTTCAGAGAATCGATACACGATGAGATAAACAGTAGGAAGTGCAATGCAGACATTTTCTGTCAACATTTCCAGAGCATTTGAGTGTGTCCATCACGATCTGCTCTTACAGAAATTGTACAAAGGTGCTGGTATCAGAGGTGCTGCCAATAATTGGATTATATCGTATTTAACTAGAAGAAACTGTTCGTTAACTTCCTTAATCATAACGGCATCACTTGCTGGAGGGCAGTTTATTTTAAAAATCCACCGCCGATCCTAAGTATCCAAAACCGAACAATAAAGTCCATACTTACTTCCTATCCAGCGTCATACTCCATCAAAAACTGCATACCATCCTTGATATCTTATCATTATGCTCTTTAATGTACGCTAGGAACAACGTTAAAAATTTCCCCATGTGTAGAGTGGGGATTATAATCTTCGCTATGGGAGACACTTAGCCGTAGTACTGCAAATCAACAGAGAGATCCCACAGATCCTTTCAACATACAGCCGTTAACAACCATCGCATAATCTGCCTTGTATATTTTATCATTTAGTTTAAATGTTTTTTATATATTTTATATTGTCCCATATTGTAAAGTCTGTTTTTTCTGATTACGTATATAAAAAAATACGGGAACTATATCATGCAATTAAATAACGTTGAAAGATATTTCAGTGCACACAAACACACACGAATGCATGAATAATTACGTCTTAAATAAACCTTATAATCAATTGGGTTGATGCAAAATTAACGACCGTTTCTATTGATTCTAAATTTATTCAACAATACACCACCAAAGTACACTCAAAACATGTTTAAATGGTCATTCTGGAGCATAATCGTCATCTGCTTCAATCGCCATCATCCCATTTGCTTGGCAAACGATCGATTCCACGTGCAAAAAAAGTGATGATCCTTCGATGCAATCCACGCTTTGACGTCAGCGAAAAGATCATCCAAATCATCGTAGACTTTGCCCGTCTGCGAATTTTTGAGCGAACGATTGACGTGGTAGTCTGTAGGAGCTTCAGTGGGAGAATATGGGGGGGGGGGGTGCTCAAGCAGTTCCCATCCTTTATCGTTGATGGATTGGATTATTCGATGTTCGACATGTAGCCTGGCGTTGTTATGGTGAAACACGATGTGGTTCTCCTTGCGAGGACGTTGGGCTTTGATAGAGGCTTCCAAGCGATCGAGTTGAGCCAGATAGACGTCGATGTTAATACTGTGCTGCTTTTTTCCAGTTATGTCAGGAAAAGGCGTTCCTGACAGCTTGCAAAAGAGCTTGATCATCAAAATCAGACCGACGACCTCTTCCTTCCTCATATTCTAACGCTTGTGTTGCCGCATTTGAAACGATTGAACCATCTTCGGACTTGTCTTTCACCGATTTTACCGAAGAGTTCGTTGAGATTGCGAAATGCTTCAAGGACACTATGACCTTCCTCGCAGTGATAAAGCATGATATGACGAATAAGAAAGTGTTTATCGACACGCCTTCTTATTAAAAGAAAAGGGTATTATTCTAAAAAAAGACTGAGACAAAATGCTAAATTAGAAAGATTCGAAAGGCACTAATAAAAACGATCGTTCATTTTGCATGAACCCAATAATAAGCATGTATCAAATAATCTCTGTAGTCCAATAATCGTTCTTCTAGTAACCCTTGGTTACACACTTGTAATTATATTTATTACCGTATAATATACCTTGTATTTTATCGTTTATTTTTAATGTTTTTTTTATATCTGTACACCGGAGGGTACTACGTCACAATCACAATAAATAATAATGAAAACATTTCACGTCTATTTAACATCCAGTTCTCAAATTTTGATAATTTTTATTAAATAAAAATAATAAAAAAAATTTGTTTATGAAATATTAGACTTTTACGTCTATTATAAAAAATTAGCAAATAAAAAATCGCAATGCGATGGGTCGTTATTTGGCAAAGTAAATTCTTTATAAAATAATTAAAAAACAAACAAACAGTAGTTGTTACTTGAAACCCAATTTATATTTTTTTTATTGAAATTAAGTACATTTGTAAGCAAAAAAAAGTAAGCAATGGAATACAGTAATGTTATTACAATGAAACTTCATCTGATTAATTCAGAATTTTATGTTTGATGACACAATAAAGAAAATTTTAACCTTCGTCGTCTTCCAATGAAAAGGCAGGTCCAACATCTGTGTGTTGTAGGCTTTTGTAAAATGGATGGCATTCCGTCAGCAAAAACTTTAAATGGAATAAAAAGTCGTTGCATTTTTGTGGAAAATAGGTCTGGATTCTTCAGAAATCGCGACCAGGATTTGTGGAAATGTAACTGCTTTTCTGGCATTTCTCTTTAAATTTACTTCTTGGGAATTATAATGTCGAAAACAAATTTTGAAAAAAAAAAAAAAAAGACTGCCATTGTTTTCCTGTTTTACCTGAAGGTGGCACTGCGATAATTCCAGTGGTTCTTTATTTACATCTAATTTTCTATACAACATAGGAGATATTTTTGGTACACCGTATAAAGATTTGAATTTCTTGAAATCCTGTAACTCCATATTGTGTACGTTAAAATTTTTAGATGTTTGGCGAACCACCTGTTGCCAATCTCGTGGGGATAATATTGTTAAAGGTGGGAGCCTTTTTATCTTACGCTTAGAGTTTGAAATGTGTTTATTTTGAAATGCTTAGAGTATTTAAGAACATTGTTTTGCAAACCCTTACTGTTTCTTTATTTACAAAAAATCCTGTACATCGAACTATTATTCTTTTTTGGTTTACCATCATTTCTTGGCCTTGATCTGCATATTTGTTTCACTTCAACACAAGAATAAATAAATTATCGTTTAACATTTACATCATTTTCTTTTCCATCCCATTAGACATATTTGCTTGAATAAGTCTAATCGTATGTTTTTGAGAACTTTCTCCACACATTTAAACTTACATGTACACGGAAGCTTCATTGCTCTTGCCGGAATCGTCTTGCACTTTTATTGATGTATTCTTGTCTTGCTGCATGACTTGCCTTTTCGCTTGTTACACATCATTTTTCTGGTTTTAGTTCACGTTTTCGGCCTTCTTTTACAATTTGCGATTTGTTTCCAACTTTTCTTCTGAAACTGGTTCTTGAATTTTCCTAATCTGTGTCTGAACGTTCTTCTTCTGGTATGTAATTCGCATCTTTATTTGTATCATCACTTTCGCATCCACTTAAGTACAAATCATTGTTCATTATTTCATTTGTCATCAACGTTTGCCCGTCAAGAACTGAGTTTAAAACATCTTTTGAACAGCAAGCTTCATAATTTCGAGCATTATAGCTATTTTCTAATTCAGGTGCTAATCGTTGAATTTTCTTTAATGTACACGACGATCCGTCAACACAACTATTATCATTTCTTGCTATCTCGTCTGAAATGTAATAAGAAAAGTATAGATAGAAGTTCATATTCAATAGATTTTATTCTCAGCTTTTACTGAACACAGTGGTCTTGAACGATCGCTAAGTTGACCATAAATGAAAAGAAAATACAGAATAACAGAATTGAAAGAATTTATCTCGAAATCACATTTTTATTTCCAATAATTATTGATAACAAAATAGAAATGGAAATTTTAAAAAAAGTGTGATAACAAAAAACATAAGGCATACCGTTTTCGTCTTCATTTTATGTCAACCTCGTGATCGTTCGGGACCATTGTGTGAAGATCTAACACTTACCTTTATTTTTTTTCCTGGTAGATTTTTTCTGTCTTCAACTCAAGTCGTACAAACCGCTTCCCACCACAGTTAGATGCGTCAAAATTCATTTTTAAAACGCGAGTACGCATAAGATGAAAACAAGAACAAAAACACACGAAACAAGAACAATATCTCACTGTATCTACCCGATAACTAATACAAAGAGATTGAATACAAACAAAAAGAGTCATCCTACAGCTTTAGAGGTAAAAAGCACTATCTGGACATCGTTCCTGTAAAAAGACTAATAACCCGAAGTAAACGGCTATTTGTCCACTTAGTGCTCTTTACCTCGATACCATGATGGCACATAGTGCTCTTTCCAACTGGCTAATTCGCTTATTATTAAACGCAGGAGATAGTGCTTTGCACAACTGAAAAGAGCGCGAAAAAAAACATTAAATATACCTAAAATTCAATTCCGTAAAAAAATGGACAATAGTACCCTTTACCACCGGTGTACAGGTATGTTTTACATTGTCCCATACTGTATTTCTCTTGGATTTTGTCTCATCTGTACTATGTATTAATAAAGCATACTGCAATTACATATTGTAACTACTTATCTGTGTTTTATCTCATATTCTATCGCGTTATATGTAATGCACTGCACTATATTGATGTTATCGTGAAGTGGAAATGCCTTGGAGCAACAGCAGCATAATCGCGACCTTGGAAGCCACGCAGATTTACACAGTGGGACTGCAGACTCTTAAATCGTATGGTTGGATAAAATTGCCTGTTCCTCGTTTCAAACACTTTACCAAGTTCGGAAATGCCTTTCTGCAAGCACAGCAAAACACAGCAGTTCATCTTGATCTGAAGAACATTGGTTTCCATGGTTGCAGACAAGTGTAAAATCAACAAGGACAACACCAAGCTTCAGGTCGAGTGGTAGAAAGCTCGTCGCCTTTGGACTCTGAAGAGGTGGAAGTTATCTAAGATATGAATGACTCCTTACAATTTGGCAGCCCAACGGACGACTCTGGTTGCTAGTAGAATGATACCTGCTGGAATGCGTCGTCCCAATTGGCAGGTTTGGTGGAGGAGGTATCATGGTTTGGTTGGCGGCCCAACCATAAAAAAATTAAAAAAAACATAAAAACGTGAAACACACACAAAACACATAAAATACAAAAAATCCAAATAGCATAAAACCATTAAAACATAAAAAAAACACCTCCAATGGCGAATAAATTTAACATTTTAAAAAATTCTGGCTTGCAACTTTATGATAACAGTTTGGTGAAGGTCCTTCCATATAGCAACGCGAAGGGTTTGATGGAATGCGTCATGAAGAACTTGAGTGGCCTGCACAGTGATTACGTTGATGCCAGGCAATTAGACAAGCCTAATTGCCTAGCATCGGTGACCAACTTGAACGATGCTCTTCTGGGAGAATGGAAGACAATTACCGCGACAGTACCAAACTGTGGAGAAAATCGTTCGCAGAAGATTAAGTGCTGTAACATAGCAAACTTTGGACCGACACCATCTTTATGCCTTTCACATTACGGCGAGAGATGGGATGAGCGTGCGAGGGATAGCTTTGGTCAGATAGCGTATACAGTTGACAGCTTAAATGGATCAATTTGTTATTCTACTAAGTAAGTTATATGTTTTATTTTCCCTTCAAAAATAAAGGCAACGATTTCAATTGAACAAAAGCAGAAACCTTAAATAAGCGGAGAATTGTTAAGACTGTAATTATGTTCCCTCCTCCCTAGCCATCTCCTGATGAGGCAACAAAAAGTGCCGAAACATGTTTCTTGAATGGGGAAAACTCAGGTTTTCGGTCTTAATTAGATCTAAAAGTTTGCAAGAGCGAAATATATTTTAACGTGTGAGAACTACCAAATAAGCGATGTGAATGTGTCTGTGGACATTTAAAAGAAGATTAAAACCAATCAAAAGTTAGAGGAAAAGGTGGTTATGTCCCTTTGGCGGACATCGCGATCTGTCAAGAAACATGTCGGGATGGTGGGAAAGAGACTCGAATCTGGTAAGTATTGTCATTTAATTTTATGAATTACTGATTTTGACTGTATTTAGCAGGATAAAGAACAGATGACTGCACAGTTAAGTGGAGGTTTTATTCAGATTTTCCAATACTTATATATATATATATATATATATATATATGTAGAAAGTTTTTATCTTGGGCACTATCACGTTAAAGATACCAAGCAATTTTATAAGCTAGGTTTTTAATCCTTTTTCCCAAGTGAGCAAACAGACAAGTAAGTCAAGTTTGCTTCTGCAAGTAGCGCAACACTAGGCAACTCGTTGTAAAGGTGGAGTAAGTTCCAATCACTTTCCTTAGAATTTTCCCCTAATGCAAAGCACATTTCCTTGTGGAGATGTATGATGCTATGCTTTAAGGTAATGGTCACTACACAGACCGGTTTCGACTTTTATTGAGGTCTCGTCAGTGGGTGCCAGACCTAAAAAATGCCAAGGGTGAAATAATACAGAGCTTATATAAATTTTACCTAAAGAAGTAAGGTGCTTTGACCTCATTAAATAAAAATCTCAGGATGAGAACCCGAGATAAAAATCTTTCTACATCTTACTCTCATTAGATTTTCAATATGATTATTTGAAACATTGAGTCAGTTTGATCTTTGTCTGTCAGTTATATGATATATGTTGTTTACTGACATTGGTTGGTTTGAGTACCTTCTGGAAATGAGACGCGAGCACATCTACTCCTTTATTATTGATTTTTCATACCCCAAATGAAACGATAGATCCTACCTGGCGAGAGACAGCGTGTAATCGTTGCGAGAGCCTTCAACATTCTTCTTAATGTTCCATTAAAATTGCTTATAAGTAGAATTCTAAAAAGCATAATTTATATATTTTTGGCTGATTTTAATCTAGGTTTCCGTGCCTTACCCTAAACTTTGAAAAACTCATTTTATCCTTAGTACAACAGTATTAAAAAAACTATACATAATGAAGAAGAAGGGGGGAACTTAATCTTCGTTTTCCTAAGAAAGAAAGAGTACATTTTCAATTGAATAAAAAAAGAAACCTTTAAATAAGACGAGATTAATCAAGATTCCTCCTCCATACCCATCTCCTGATGCGGCACCAAAAAATGCCGAAACATGTTTCTTGAATTGGGGAAGTGAGAATCTGTTTACGGACTTGATTAGTTCTAAATCTTTTTAAGACTGAACCAAATCTAAACTTGTGAAGGCTATAAATAGCAACGAGGACCTGTGTAGATGTTAAAAGAGGTCAAAAAGCAATCATAAGTTAGGAAAAATTACTTTCCGTGTCTCTTTGGAAGACATCGCGTTCTGCCAAGAAACATGTAGGGATGGTCGGAAAGGTAAGGGATTTTCTTATATTTTTATGAATTACCGCTTCCGACTGTACTCAGCAGCTCCAACACACCGGCAGATTATGCAGTTAAGGAGACGTTTGGTTTTGATTTTCTAATGCTTTTCAATAGAATAGTAACGAATCATTATGTGGACTTTGCAACTGAACGATGAGCTTACAACCGAGATCTCATTTTTAAGTAGAAAGGATACATTGTCTTGGAAAGTCATCCAGAAATATAGGGTAACGGGATAGAGGACACGTGCAAAACATGGAGAATTACATTATCTGATGTTGAGGGTGCCATGGCGCCACCTTAATAAGAAGTACTACCCTCTTTTCGCTGCGATGACTGCAGCAATTCTGCGAGCGTACGATAGCGATCAATGGGAATTTTGGACCATTCTTTATGGAAGTTTAGGTCCACAAAACACAGAGCTGTTTCATGTTCACAAACCATAAATCACCGTGTCGTAAGGCAGCAGCCTTATGACACGTCTTATTGTGATTGCTGAAAGATTTTTTTGTGCAGATTCGTGTTCCAGTCGCTGCACTGAATTCTGCATTCAACGTGGAAGCCGAAGAATGGCGGTTTTACCTATTGTCTAATAATAATTATAATTATATATTACATAAGGGAGGTATGAATACAATTAATATGCTTACTCATAAATCGGATGTTATATGCTAGCAATATAATTTGCGTACATGGAAATTTTGCGTAAATCTCTGCACTTTTTCTTGTAGATCGGAATGGATTGTGCGTTAAATGAATGATGTTGTTCAAGGAAATAGATCCTTACAAGCCTGTCGGTAATATCAAATATTATTTTCCTTCGTGAAACTCGTCCGAAAACACTGTAAAATTATATTACATTAAGTATGTGGGTTATTTATGGTTAAATAATCCATCATCTCTGCTCTAGAGACAATTAGGGAACTATGCAAGCTATTTCAAGCATCCTATAAGAAGGGTGTTGTCACATCGGACGATGAAAATCAGTCTATGAATTAAAGACATCCATATCGGAAATATCTGGAGTATTTTCTTAGAGATCGATGTGTTATCCAGTCACCAGACCAAGCTAATAGTGAGAATGTGAGCCGTAATGATGATACCCATAATATTTGCATACATTTAACCTCTTAATTGAAGAGATAATTCATAGATATTATAAAAGCCTAGAATTGTATTGGCTGTAATTCCCATAATGATCGTCTATTTTTTTTTAATTAAAATAGCACTAAATAAAATGTAAATACAAATTATTTTTCGGAAGTAGCTCTGAAATTTATAGGATTAGATGAATCTAAAACTGATCGACACATTCTACAATACATTTTATAATACTCACATTCTATAACAATGTTACCATTAAACTAGACAAGGAGATTGGATACGCCATAACACCTTTGGATTTTGCTAAGGCTTTTGACAGAATACAGCATGGCAGACTATTGCGTATGTTGGCGAAAATGGGTTATAGAATATTAGCATGGATAAGAAGATGGCTGACTGACAGATATCAAAAAGTGGTATATGGGGATATGAGTCTGCAAGATTTAAGGTAACCAGTGCTGTACCACAGGGATCAGTGCTTGATCCACTGTTATTATCAAGCATGAATAACAGTGCTTGATCCACTGTTATTCAATCTATACATTAATGATATTGGGAAGGCTTTTACAAGCGACATACAGCTATTTGCTGATAATGCAAAGAGAGGTAGAGTAATCACGAATGCTGCTGATATGCAGTACTTGAAGAATGAATTTGAATAGGCTGGAACAGAGGACATGGGGAAATGGATGTCAATTCAATGACAGTAAATGTAAAGTCATTCATTTCGGCGTGATGATATACAATGTCATATTATATTGTGTTATTATGCTAGAAGGCATTAATGAGGCAGGGATCTTGGAGTGTTAGTAAATAGGAAGTTGAAGTTCACGGGCCATGTAGCAAAGATTGCAAATAGAACTCAAAAGATAATTGCAATGCTGAAACGAACGTTCACATGTAAAGATAAGGATGTCATTTTGCCTCTTTACAAGGCCTTGATAAAACCTCACTTGGACTATTGTGCGCAGGTCTGGTCTCCTGGTTTCCGTTGTGATTCTGATGTATTGGAGAGAGTACAAAGAAGAGTGTTAAAAATAATATCAGGATTGTGGAATACTGGTTATGAAGACAGATTGAGAATTTGTAGACTACAGGCACTGGCATACATACAGAAGAAAGAAGGGGTGATATGATTGAGACTTACAAACTTCTGAAAGGATCATACAGGATTTTAATTGATGGAATTTTCAATTTATGGAGGGTGGGGAAAGGACGAGAGGGCATCCTTGATCCTAAAACAGAAAAATACTGAGAGGAAAGCAGGTCTTTCAGAAGTTTAATCCGAAAATTCGGGAAAGAAAAGTAGTCCAAGTGAAAAATTATAGTTTGCCTAAAAAAATAAAAATAAAAAGATAGTTTGCTCAATTCAGCTGAACTCCTCACAGAAGAAACTTTATAGATTGTATTGTATTTCTTCTTACCAAACTTTTTACTGATTTTATTTATTTATGCAGACAGAGAAGATTTGTAGCACGGCCGTTCCTGTCACTTCCGGTTTTCGTTTATGTTACGCGAACAAGTGTACAAGAAACTATTCGCTTGTTTTATTGATAGAAATGCTGCCCAAATCGGAAAGAAATTTCGTCAGGATGACAAGAGAATAGAACAATTCCCCTAGAAAGATTATTTTTCAATCTTCTTTGCTCGAAACTGGGAAAAGAAAACAGGAACGTTCCCCAATGGTGAAAATATACACCTAAAGAACCCTCACGTATGATTGGTTTATTTATTTACATAGCGAAAAACAAAACTGTATATGTTGATACCTTCAGTGTTAAGTTCTTATAAGGACTGGCTTAAAGAGGCGAAGCAAAAATGATTTCCATATTCCCCGTTATCTGTAGTGGACAGTGAGGGATAAGGTGTTATTGAGCTATATATATATATATATATATATATATATATAAAGCTCTGATCATGGCAGGAGAGTAACTGCAATAGCCGAGCCTCAGTTAGAACTTCATTGGCTACAGCAATGTCATCCATTACCATCCAAGGGTATTAATATCTTACCCGTTATCTGTATCGGACAGTGTAGGGATCGGGTGTTATTGAGCTATTAAAGCTCTGATCATGGCAGGAGGGTAACAGCAATAGCCGAGCCTCAGTTAGCGCTTCATTGGCTACAGCATTGCTGTCCATTACCCTCCAAGGGTACTTCGACCAGATCTTTTTCTTATAGTCCTTATAAGGACTGGCTTAAAGGGGCGAAGCAAGAATGCTTTTCGTCTTCCCCGTTATCTGTAGAGGACAGTGTAGGGATAAGGTGTTATTGAGCTATTAAAGCTCTGATCATGGCAGGAGGGTAACAGCAATAGCCGAGCCTCAGTTAGAACTTCATTGGCTACAGCATTGCCATCCATTACCCTCCAAGGGTATTGGATTGAATGAATTAATCACCGCATCTCACGGTCGATTGATTCAATCACCCCAGATCTTTTTCTCCCATTACCTTCAGTATTAAATAGACTCATCCCTTGTTAAACTTATGTATGCAAGACATGAAATAGTATATTAACATCTTCAAATAATATTTTTCAATATTCTAATTTTTAGAGAATGTTTTTAGAATATTCATTATATTTATATTTATATTATATTATTATATAAATGTTTATTATTTACTTCAGACAATCTTCCCTTTCAATGAAATGTGATTCATGTTAGGGATTTCCCTCACGTACTAAGATACACAATAGGTCATACATTAACATTTCTGCATCAATTCATTCCTTTTTTCCCCATTATTCTGGATATCGTATACTTTTCGTTTATTAGAGCTTTCTTCTTCTTCTCAACACAATGAAGTGGCTCGTTGTTATCAAAGAACAACCTCATAATAATATGAAAATAAAATATCTTTTCAGATGAACATCAAACTTATCGATTTCTCTGAAAAGCTAATTTCCTCTGCAAATTCGCTTCGAACGTATTTTTATTTTTTCATGCTATCTAAAGTAAGCAATAATAATATTTTTATAATAATATAATATAATGTAATCAATTTTCTAAAATATCATGGAAAAAATAGAATAGTGCAAAATGTTGTTTGAATATGCTAACACACCTTTTTATATCTTTCATATAGGAACTTTATGTAATGGACTCATAGGATTGATTCATTCAATCCAATACCCTTGGAGGGTAATGGATGGCAATGCTGTAGCCAATGAAATTCTAACTGAGGTTCGGCTATTGCTGTTACCCTCCTGCCATGATCTGAGCTTTAATAGCTCAATAACACCTTATCCCTACACTGTCCTCTACAGATAACGGGGAAGATGAAAAGCATTCTTGCTTCGCCCCTTTAAGCCAGTCCTATAAGGACTATAATCAGCGTAGGATTCATTCAATCCAATACCCTTCTCCTCTCCAAGGCATCCAATTGCTATCCATTACCCTCCATTATCCATTACATAAAGTTCCTATATCTTGCATATAGGAACTTTATGTAATGGACTCAATCGAATAATCAGTGTAGGATTCATTCAATCCAATACCCTTGGAGGGTAATGGATAGCAATGCTGTAGCTAATGAAGTTCTAACTGAGGCTCGGCTATTGCTGTTACCCTCCTGCCATGATCAGAGCTTTAATTGCTCAATAACACTGTCCTCTACAGATAACGGAGAAGATAAAAAGCATTCTTGCTTCGCCCCTTTAAGCCAGTCCTTATAAGGATAATCAGCGTAGTACTGCGAGGTATTTCCCTGATTGATTTTTTCTTTCTTGATTGTGATAAGCCAATTTTTGTACCAGTTCTCTAATTATCTGTAGCTTGTTTGAGCCTAGATGTGGACGGAGGTATCTGGCTATGATAATTGTGTCATCGGCATAGAGAACGGTGATGGAGACCCGAACACAAGCATACAAATGTTTGCAAAAGTCATCCGTTGGCACAACTCTACCAAGTATGTAGGAGTTCATCTGGATAAACGCCTAAATTTCTTCAAGACACATAAATAGTATCTCCACCAAATCAAATCAGACTATTGCACAGCTATATCCACATTTTGAATAGGAACAGCTTCCTAAACATAAACAACAAAATTCTCCTCTGCAAATTAGTGATAAGACCTCAGATAACTCACGCCTCACTAACATGGGGGCATACGTCTAAACAGAACATTCACAGATTGCAAACGATCCAGAACAAATGCCTAAGAATGGAATTTAATGCCCCTTGGTTCATCAGAAACCTCCAGTTACACCAAAACGCTAACCTTCCAGATATCAAGATCTACATGATAGACATTGCAGAAAAATTCTTCATAATCAACTAATTTGACAGGCCCTCAGATCGTTTCAAATATAAAAAAACCGAAATCCCTCATCGCAAGAGAAAGCTCACAATGAACGGGTAAATTACCCCCCATAATCCCCTCACACACACACACAAGCTAAAATCAGATGAAGAGTCAAGGACTCGGTCCATCTCCCAAAGAAGTTCCAAGTAATCAGCGTAGTGAATGAGGAGAAGAATAAGTGTCCAACCAGGATAACGGATGGCAATGCTGTAGCCAATGAAGTTTTAACTGAGGCTCGGCTATTTCCATTACCCAGCCACGACTAAAGCTTTTAGCTCAATAACACTCCATCCACACAATTTCGTCAATCAGATGAAAGGATAAAGAGTCAAGGGACTCAGTCCATCTCCCAAAAAATAAAATAAATAATAATTATTATAATCAGCGTAGTGGGTGGAAACTTCAATGTGGTTTGCCTATCAATAGGATAAAAGATCTGCAGTCGAAAACACCAAATAAATGTTCCTCACTATATAGATAGATGGGAATTGAACCATAGGCCTGTTCTGGCTGAGCCAGGAGGCTCCTATAACGTCCTTAGCGTAGGATAACTATGTATTTAGAAGACATGCATCAGCAGACATGCTCCATATATATATATATATATATATATATATATATATATATATATATATATATATATATATATATATATATATATATATATATATATATATATATATATATATATACAGGGTGTTCTGGATAAATTTGACAGTTTCGTAAGGAAAAAGAAAATCTTCTTTGTATCTATTAAATTTAATGAATTGACAAAAAAACATTACAGGCAGAGTTAATTACAATACTATCAACAAGATTTACTCAAAATAACCACCATTAGCATCGATCACAGCTTCAATTTTGCTTCGGAACCTCGAACAAGCTGATGCTACAGTCTCCCTGGGAAGGGCCGCAAAAACTGTTTTAATTTTATCCATTAACTGGGCTTTTGTATTACTGGAAGTGCGATTGGTGTCTTTTTCAACTGCGCCCCATACAAAATAATCCATGGGGTTAAGGTCTGGGGAGTTTGGAGGCCAAACATTTGGACTGGTGAAGTCGTAGAAATTTTCAGACAACCATTTTTGACTTTTCCCAGAGGTGTGGCAAGGGGCCGAATCCTGCTGCCATACATACGGCCTACCATTGGCTACCCTTGTTATCCAGGGCTTGACTACAGTTAGCAACTCCACGAACAAAGCCCGAATTCCAATGCCAGGGTTCTTCAACACCTGTTCCTGCAGATTTGCGAGGAATTCTGCTGTACGAACGCAATCAGATCGTCTGCTATTGATCTTTCTTCTTGCTACATCCTCGTAGTCACCATTGCAAGTCTCTAGTTCATGCCTGATTGTTTTTACTGTATTCAGGGAGCATTGGGCAGCAGTCGTAATATCCTTATTTTGATGGCGGGCACGAATCATCATGATACAAGTTATTCTCTTCCATGATTCAGGTGGGTTCCAGCTATCCATCCTTTCTGACATCTTGTATGTGAATGAAGAAGGGTCCAAACTTTTAAATGAAGAGAAGTGTGTGTTAATACATGTAACTTACGGAAAAATATAATTAATTATAAATATGTCAAATTTATCCCGAACACCCTGTATATATATATATATATATATATATATATACTGGTGTATATATATATATATATATACACCAGCCACTGAATTAGAAACGTTATGCAAATGTACTTAAACGTCACTAAGATAGTGTGTCAGGAACGAGATCGCCGTCATCTGAGAAGACTTGTACGGACAAACAGAACTTCTTGGATGCAGCAGTTAACAAACACACAACTCAAGATTCTGGAAGTGGTGTCATGTTTGGAGCATATTCTGTCGGTACGGAAAGGGCCTCCCCTGATAATGGTGTAAGGTCTGGTATTCTCCAAAGAATATCTGAATTATTTCATGAACGACAATGCTACTGTCCATCGCGCAAGAATGCACGTGAGCAAAGTTCTCTTCTGTCAAATCTGAGTGGCAGTGGCCTGTTTGGCGATCGCCTTGTGTATTGTAGAGAAGATGCAATCCAACACCTTCTGGAATTTACGCCTAATCACATATGCGTTATAATTAGGGATAAATGAGGTCCAACAGGGTATTAAATAAAAGTTTCTAATTTAGCGACCGCAACGTGTAGATTGGAATAAGATGTCACACGGGGGATGGGAACTGGAGTTTATACAGCTATTGAGAGACAGTTATTTCAGACTTGTTTTTGAGGGAACTCGTGGATCAAAAGTGTTGAATTTTGTAATGACATGTGAGAATTTGTTCTAATCTCAGGTTGTCATTTCACTCCTGTTGTAGCGAATGATTATTTGGTATCTCAGTTGTTGATTCTTCGTTTAAGAATGGGTATTCGTGGAATTACAAAACTGATGATTTTGTTAAGATTAGGCATCAACTTGGCGTAATGATATGGCATGATATACCGCAAAAAAACGATGTCACCGACATATGAGAAATATATCAAGCGTACTTGAAAATTCCAATATCACAATTCATTCCTAAGATGAGAGGAACAAATAAAAGTTGGTGTTAAATGGATAAGTACTACCATCATCAAGCACGATCTGCTAAAGACGTAATGTTGTGGAAGAAATATACGTTGAGGTCTGGCCAACAAGCTCATCACACTACAAGGCACAGGAAAGAAGTGACATGCATGGTTGAAGGCCAGATCACATTATGAGATGAAATTGGCTGAACATTTCAAAGTGAATTCCAAATATTTTTTATTACCTAGCAAGTAAAAAAGAAGATTATGGAAAGCTATATTTGAATTTTGGTATTTAGGTAACATAACATGAAGAAATATTTGAAATCCTGTTGAATTATTGGCGAATTACATCAAGTAAATAGTAGTTGATTAGATAGTTATGAGTAATATGGTAGCCACTTCTGACAAGATCAAGATCAAAATAAGTTAAGGCATCGCTACGTGATTGGTTAATAAGAAGATGACATCATTGTGTGTGACGTCATGAGTTTGGAATTTCCCTGGAGGCATATGTCGCAGTGACGTCAGTTCTTTTGTTTTGATTCGCGTATGGCATTGTGGGAGATTTTAGAGATAAGAATTTGTGTCGTGATTGGTGGGGCACTCTGAACAAGATCAAGATAAGATAAGGAATAGTGAAGTGATTGGTTGTTCATCTGATGATGTCATGAGTTTGGAATTTCCCTGGGAGAAAATGTGTCAGTTCTTGTGTTTTGGTTTGCGTATGGCATTGTAGGTGATTTTAGAGATAAGGATTCGTGTGGTGATTGGTGGGCAGTTTGAACAAGATCAAGATAAGATAAGGAATCGTGACGTGATTGTTTGTTGTTATCAGATGAAGATAAGTGACGTAATTTATTAGTTGTAAATACGTGACGTAATTGTTAGTTGTAAATAAGTGACGTAATTGTTAGTTGTAAATAAGTGACGTTATTGTTTTGAATGGAAAAGGAAGATATTAGTGGATAAGGATTCGTGTCGTGATTGTGGGATACTATGAACAAAATAGGGGTAGGGGAAGCGTTCTGTGGAACATATATTTCCCTGTGATATCACATGGTGTTTTCGTTTGCCTATGGAATTGTGGGCGATGTTTTTGAGATAAGATACTTGGAATTTTCCCAGAGTGACACACATTCGTCATGTTTTGTCTTTGGTTGTTTATAGATGGCTGTACTAATTTTCCAATACATTTTGGGTATTTCTTTCCTGTTAAAGGGTGGGAATTCTTAGAGTAGAGTCGTGATGGCGGCAGTGTTTAGGCTTTTCTGAATAATTTAATTATATGCTGGTGTCCCTCAAACACACACACTTTTTTTCCCCATAGCTCATCTATATTTTATTCTATATTCATATTCTAATTCATAATTCATCCGAATATCTTGATTTTTCTAAATTAAGATCTTAAAGTTCAATAAATAAAAAAATTGTGTGTGAGGACATTTCTGAATAATTATATGCTAATGTCACTCAACCACACACATTAGACATGAAAAGTCGCTAATGTATCCCATGGTGATTTTCTAATGTATGTACCCTATGATAATTCTTATGGAAAAAAAAAACTATCCAGTATTAGAATTAGTATTGCGCTTACCAAACATACGATCACTGGCCATTGAAATTACATATCACATACTATGTTTATGTTAATCAAAAATATATATATATATATTAACTTACTTTTCAGAATGGGGCATCTTGGAACTAGCTAGCTAGGTTCTGAAAACAATATTTATTCCAAATTGTTGATTTTAACATATATTGACAGCACAAAAACTCACAAAACATATGAGTTGAAAGAACGATATTTCTGTAAAGCACTTGAAATCTCTTTAACTATTTCTACCTTTTAGACTTATCTCCGTTTGTTACTATGGATTAATTTCATTCTCACGTTGCCTCATGCTATGTTTTCCCAATACTTTCTGTCCCCAATGACATCATACTGTTCACCATACTTGTAACTTCGTGTTTTTGGAATTCCGATAGATTTGGTTTTCGGTCCTCTTTCAATTTCCCACGGTTAGTGTTCCCACACACACATATGGCTAACTAATTTTAGCATTCACGTGAGTTTTTCAGTAGAGGCAACAATTTTCCATTAACTCAACATATATTTTCCTGACTAATGCGGTTCGTTTATTTCCTACACTCATGGACTCAATCTGTGTTTTTATTTTTAGTTTTTGTTTTTTTTCCATGGTAGCTCAATGTGTCTTGTCATGGGTAATATCAGCCAGCGACTACTATATTCGTCAAATTGTTGTGTCAACTTGCGAACTTTTCTGACTGTGGGGATTGGAATTATCATGGTGTTACTTGAGGGTTTGATAATATTTCCCACACGACAATCCAAACGTCACCGTTTTCATGACTCGTATCCTGCTTTTGATATTTTGCGCGGTATTATCAGTTCGGGGAAGTACGACTGTTTTTCTGGTGTAAAAATTCTTATCTTACTTTGTGTAGGGAAAGGTAAAATTTTTATTTGTGTTATCTGGAGAATACATCCCTTTTTTCTATACCAAACATTAACAGATTAAGTCACGTTTTCGTTAAATTATCTACATTAAGTCTCTCTATTAAGTCTCTCTGTAAAACCACCAACAGAAATTTAAAAAAAAAATTCATCTGTACTTTATTCATTTCAAAAGACACAATTACATTATTAGCTATCACATCTGTCTTTTTTTTATTTTTTTCGTTCTCCTAATGGAATAGCATGTGTTGTCAAGTTTTGAAAAAAAAAGTTTCGACTGCCACTCATATGTTTTTAAACTTTTGTCATGTACAAATCTTTGAAAAGAAAAGACAATGTCAGTAGGTAACATTAGATAAATTTCTAAATAATTAATTACAGGATATCATGTTTCCCATGTTCCTGGCATTAATTGCACAGGAGTAGTGATTTTTTTTACAATATTTAAACAGAATTGCATTAAGGTATAAAGTTATGGATTTAAATATCAAATTCTAAACTGAATAACTCAGTAAAAATTTCATTGTGTAAAACACAACAACACACATCTTTGTTCTTTTAAGTTTTAAAAATGCATATTTTATTTTGCTGAAATATTATTTACAAAGAACAAAATTCGAAACTTGTAATTACCTAAAAATATTTCACAATATTTAGTTTACACTCTTAACATTTTCTAACGATTTCAAAAGCTGGCAACGTAAAACTAATGCACCACGCGATGATGACGAAAAGGAGGCCGATGGAAGTATTGAGTAAGTTCTATTGATCATAGAATAGACTACTTGTGAGGAATCACTCAACACTTACCGATTCCTTAGAATCATGTTGTTAATTAAACAGAAAGGCAATAAAATATTATAATTCAGGGACGATTGAAATTACATTTTATTCCCCATAAACATGCTCGAATTCATCCAAAGGAAGATGAGCGAGCTCGCCATTTGCGAGGTTTTATCTTTTAGTGATGTCACCTCAAACTGATAACCAATGACACGAACGATCTCGCCATTTGCGGATGTCCGAAATTGTTGGACTACGTGATGGAGGTGAAAGAGTGGTCGAGAGGTTGACACTGGTCTTCCCTGGAAGGCCCCCTTCATCTCCTTCAGAAGATATCTGCTCATCCAAGGGGAGATAAGCGAGCTCACCGTTTTCGGATTTCTTTTAGTCATGTCACCTCCAACTGATGCTGATTACTTAGGAGGAAAAAAAACAACAATGTTTGTTTGTTTACATTTTGTGTAGCTAGGAAATTGGAATTTATTTCAAATGAATATTAGCTCGGTAATATATACTTTGTTAATTTCTATGTTACCTTTTATTTGACTGTAATATTATTAACAAATTGTATTTAATCTAACATACAGAAATTAGCAAAGTATATATTACAGAGCTAATATTCATTTGAAATAAATTCCAGTTTCCTAGCTACACAAAATGTAAACAAACAAACAAACATTGTTTTTTTTGCTCTTAAGTTATCAGCATTAGTTGGATGTGGCATGACTAAAAGAAATCCGAAAACGGCGAGCTCGCTTATCTCTCCTTGGATGAGCAGACATCTTCTGGAGGAGAGGGAGATGTAGGTAAAATTTCTAAATAATTAATTATTTAGAAATTTATCTAATGCTACCTATTGACATTGTTTGAGTTATCTGTAAACATTTCATTCACATACTCGAAAATCCGACCTGTTAGAATTTGGTGGTTTTATAGAGAGACAGCAGATAATTTAACCCAAAACGTGACTTAAACTCTTAAGTTTCGTATAGAAAAAAGAATTGTACTCTCCAGATAACAAAAATACAAATTTTACCTTTCCTCACACAAAGTAAGATACGAATTTTACACCAGAAAAACAGTCGTACTTCCCCGAACTGATAATATCGTGCAAAACATCAAAGGGAGGATACGAGTCATGAAAAAGGTGACGTTTGGAGATTGTCGTGTAGAAAGTATTATCAAACCCTCAAGTAACACCAGGATAATTCCAATCCCCCCAGTCAGAAAAGTTCACAAGTAGACACAACAATTTGACGAATATGGTCGCTGCCTGATATTACACATTACAAGACACACTGAGCTACCGTGGAAAAAAAAAAAAAAAAAAACAGATTGAGCCATCATGAGTGTAGGAAATAAATGAACCGCATTAGTCAGAAAAGACATGTTGAGTTAATGGAAAATTGTTGCCTCTACTGTAAAACTCGCGTGAATGTTAAAATCAGTTAGTCATATGTGTGTGTGGGAACACTAAGCGTGGGAAATTGAAAGAGGACCGAAAACCAAATCTATCAGAATTCCGAAAACAGGAAGTTGCAAGTAGAGTCAACTCTATGATGTCATTGGGGACAGAAAGTATTGGAAAACATAGCATGAGGCAACGTGCGAATGAAATTAATCCATAGTAACAAACGGAGATAAGTCTAAAAGGTAGAAATAGTCAAATGAGATTTCAAGTTTTTTACAGAAATATCGTTCTTTCAACTCATATGTTTTGTGAGTTTTTGTGCTGTCAATATATGTTAAAATCAACAATTTGGAATAAATATTGTTTTCAGAACCTAGCTAGCTAGTTCTAAGATGCCCCATTCTGAAAAGTAAGTTAATATATTTTTTTTTGATTAACATAAACATAGTATATGATATGTAATTTCAATGACCAGTGATCGTATGTTTGGTAAGCGCAATACTAATTCTAAGACTGAATAGTTTTTTTTCCATAAGAATTATCATAGGGTACATACATTAGAGTATCACCGTGGGATACATTAGCGAGTTTTCATGTCTAATGTGTGTGGTCGAGTGACATTAGCATTTAATTATTCAGAAATGTCTTCACACACAATTTGTTTATTTATTTATTTATTGAACTTTAAGATTTTAATTTAGAAAAATCAAGATATTCTGATGAATTATGAATTAAATATGAATTAGAATGTGAGTATAGAATAACATATGGATGAGCTATGCAAAAAAAAGTGTGTGTGTTTGAGGGACACCAGCATATAATTAAATTATTCAGAAAAGCCTAAACACTGCCGCCATCACGACTCTAAGAATTCCCACCCATTAACAGGAAAGAAATCCCACCAAAATGTATTGGAAAATTAGTACATGACGACAATGACGGATGTGTGTCACCCTGGGAAAATTCCAAGTATCTTATCTCAAAAACATCGCCCACAATTCCATAGGCAAACCAAACACCATGTGATATCACAGAGAGGCATATATTCCCCAGAACGCTTCCCCTACCCCTATTTCGTTCATAGTATCCCACCAATCACGACACGAATCCTTATCCACTAATATCTTCCTTTTCCATTCAAAACAATAACGTCACTTATTTACAACTAACAATTACGTCACTCATTTACAACTAACAAATTACGTCACTTATATATGTGCCTATATTACATCTGATAATAACAAACATTCACGTCACGATTCCTTATCTTAGCTTGATCTTGATCTGGTCAGAAGTGTCCCACCAATCACGACACGATTCCTTATCCACTAATGTATCTTCCTTTCCATTCAAAACAATAACGTCACTTATTTACAACTAACAAATTACGTCACTTATTTACGACTAATAAATTAAGTCAATTATCTTCATCTGCTGACAACAAGCATTCACGTCACGAATCCTAATTTCCAAAATCACGCACAATGCCATACGCGAACCAAAACACAAGAATGACGTCACTGACACATATCCCCCCCCCCCGGAAATTCCAAACTCATGCCGTCACACACAATGACATCATCAGATGAACAACCAATCATGTCATGATTCCTGATATTATCTTGATCTTGATCTTGTTCAGAGGGCATCCCATACTACTGTCATAGATATGATGTTTGAAGTGGACGAACTGGAGGTGCTTGGGAAACTAAAATTTCTTAATGCAAATACTTCTATAGGATTAGGTGGGATTTCGGTGCTTGTGTGTGAATGTGCAAGGAAATTGGCCTTAGCCTTGACTAGGCTATTTAATTTGTCTCAGCTGAAATGAGAAATATCATATCTTTCTCTCAAGAGTGTGTAATGAAGGTATGATAGTTTCATTTCATAAAGGTGGATCTAAAACAGAAGTTAAAAATCGTAGATCTGTTATTATCTCAGGAGTAGTGGTTGAAGTTTTGAAAAAAGTTGGTGTAAGCCAGAATGCTGTAAAGAGTTCAACATGGCTTTGTAAAGGGGAAGTTTTGCCTTAGCAATTTACTTTATTTCTATAATAAAGTAAAGCTGGAGATGAATAAAGGTGAGCTTGTTCTGTGACATTCTTGGACTTTAGTAAAACATTGGACAGAATACCGTACGTCGACCTGGTAAGTAAGCTAAAGCGAATGCGAATAGATACTGGGTTGGTGAGATGAATAAGTGGACAGTTGTCAGACAGGTACCCGAGAGTAGTGGATGGTGGATCGAAGTGAAAGATTAGCAAAGTGACTAATGCTAGTCCAGAAGCCTCTGTTCTTGGTCCATTGTTTATTCTGAATATTAATGATATTGGAGAGAATTTGACAAGCGAAATGCAGTTGTTTGTGGATGATGCTAAGTTGAAAGGAATTATAACAAATGAAGTCGATGTAGTGATTGTGAAAGATAATTTGAGTAAGCTCTCACTGTGATCAAAAATAATCGTCTTTTAATGTGCAAAATGTAAAATTATCACATTTGATTGAAAACGTTTCGATGTGTGTGTGCCTTATCGATGGGAGTTTTCATTGCTGGCAATTGATGAAACCGTGAATCTGGAGTTAGCGTTGATGAGGAACTGACGTTAAGAGGTCATGTTGCAAAAGTTGGCAAAACAGTTTAGGGGATCATATGAAATTTTCAATTTATTTTCATAAATTGAAAATTTACTTTCCATTTTGTGTCTTCTCCTTTTATTCGTTTATAATACTCTAGGTCAGCGTTTCCCAAATGGTGGGTCACGACTTGGCACCCGGTCACGAAAGTTAAATGCTGGGTCGCCTAAAAAAACTCTCGAAACCCTGGGTGTTTCTTTTATGGGTTTTTTTTTTTCAGGAAATTCTAAAATACAAGTAAATAGCGTTTAATCGGGACTAATGAATAAATAATTTAATTAATAGTTAATTAAAAGTGTTCTGGCGTTTGTTTTACTCACTCGCCACGTACTAACGCTGCTTGTTCAGTTTGAGTTAAGCATAGAGAGATGAGTTTCTAATGCTTTTTGTCACAACCTATAAGTGTGAAACAAGCTTTTCAACATTGGGTTTTCTAAAAAATACATATAGAAACCGAAAAAATAAATACATTATAAAGTTATTATGTTTTCCTTCAAACCTGAAGTTTCTAGTTAACAAACAACAGCATCACACTTCTCATTAATAAATTACTTGGTTTTAGTTTAATTTCTTTATATTTTTGTAAGAGTAAATGCTTCTTTATTTACTCTTAATAATAATAAATGAAAACTCTATGAACATTCAAATCTGTTTTATTTTACCTATTAGCCATAAAAAGTTTAATGGGTCACGAAGATGAAGTATTAAAATAACCGGGCCACGGAAAAAAAAGTTTGGGAAACCTTGCTCTAGGTAATGGCAGTACCAGTAGTTACACCCACGTAAGTTCCAAGAACTTCCCGCCAGTGCTGTGTGCAATATCGTTGATGTCCACCTTAGAAAAATTTGAACACGCATGATGCCACAAGGACCTTTTGAAGTAACTCAAATGGGTCTTCTAATAGGACTCTCTTTCATGTGTTTAAATATGTTTCAAACATAGGTATCTATTTCCCCCCCCCACACACACACACTTTCCGGGAAAAAAATCTAAAAAAAAATTATTATTAAAAAAAAATATTATTATTATTATTTCAAAACACAACTAAGCTTTTATATCAATAGACTTGACACCAAGCGTCGATGAGAGCTGGTTGCATCATAACCTTCACTAGTTATTGATGGTTTATTCTGTCAATAACTATGAAAGTCTACCTTCATTCGAACAAGCTCAATGTTTATCTCAAGCCTGATTCATTGTTGTTCTTGGGATCAAGTGGTCCCAAGAACAACATATAGTTTAATGAGAACCTGCAAGTTAGATGTGATATTAGCTAGGCGGGATCTTTACTTGATAGAATTATATTTCCGTGCGTACAGTTTAATTAAGAAAGAATTCATTGGATCAATATTACCTTCATTTGTGCAGCGTTGCATCAAGGAAGCGATTTGTGCTAAGATTTTTCTTTAGCGTAGACGAAAATTGGGGATAAGATAGATGCGGATTGAATCGATTGTGGAAACAGTATGAGAGAATTTTCGTTGAGAGTTTGGTACACATTAAGTCACTTCGTTTCACTCCACTTCCCCGCACAGAAATGTATCGATGTTTCTGATTGCACTGAGGATTTCGCCAATTTCACCGATACTTACGAACAGTATTAATCAATGCGCTCTGATTCCAAAGGGATTAATCTTTCCCTTCTGTTTCGCTCCAAAAGATTCGTAGTGTCTATAAACTTTAACAATCACAGCGGAAATAATCAATGAAGTTAATCAGGAATTTTCTCCGGTAAGTTCTCATGCGTTTAGAGTTAATCAGGTTATTTACTCTTGAATAACATATCTTTATTCGTTCAAAAGATTGAAAGCAACTTACATTCCGATATTTGCTTCGTGGTTACTTAACTTGAGATCGTACGTTATGATAGAGAGAGAGAGAGAGAGAGAACAAGAATTATGTACGGAATAACTTCGTAAATATATATTTATTTTATAAATAAATAATGAAAGTCTAATTTGATTTACAATTTTTATATATTTATTAAATATTTAAGGAATATTTAATAAATATATTTCTCCTCACACTGTGATATCCCTTGCATTCGTCTTTCCAAGCAATGTAGATAATGACAAAAGCTCAATACTAATCGGAATAGGAGGGTTGGGCTTTATGGCTCATACGGAATGAAAGCAAGTTCAAGTAGTTTGTAGATTATTATGTACTTTTGGGATAGTGTTATCTTTTGCACAGCAGAGAGACACTTCCAGCCGAGGAAGGTGAGCAGAGTAGAGAAAAGTATTTCAAATCATAGTTTGTCGGCATCCACAATTTTCAGTACTTTTCTGAACAACGTTTTTCTCTGTTCTCATCATATACGATGGTTTGGATCGACTGGAAATGCACACAAATGATAATAGCTGTCAAATCAATGTTAGTAAGCGGAAAATTATGCTCTCTTTGGATTGATGAGTTTTTCAAAGGCCAATTATATTCACTGGAGTATTTTAGAAGAAACTGATGAGGGTAAGGATCTTTGAGTTATGGTGGATAGGAATTTTGCAAAATTATTCCAGAATTGAAAGCCATTATAAAATTATTCATCAGTCTTAGATAACATCCTCGTTCCTCACAAAACCATTTAACAATAGATATTTTGGGAGTGATATGTTTCTTTTCCTCTTCATTAATACTTCTAACAAAATATTTGTGAGGATTCTTAAAACTAAATTTAAGATTTCAGAGGCAGTAGACCCAAGGTTTTAGGGAAATGCACAAAAATGATTTACTACGATTATTTGTATTTTTTACTGTCATACGATTCACGAAGTGATTTGTTTAATTGTAATACCAAAATTCCCTTAAGGCTTAACTTTTATCACAATATCATCATCTCAAGTTCTGTTGTCGATGTAGAAGAGAATGCAATGAGAAATAAGAAATGAAAGCATACTTCTAGGATTTGAAACTGAACTTGCGTCTTTGTGTGTGTTGTCGTCGTCGTCTTGTTTCGGAGATGGAGGCCATCTCGCGGAAACATCCTCATGAAAATGAGAGAAGTGAGGACTAGAGTCTCGAATGCAAGAGGACATCAAGTATTTTGGATTCTGTAGATGTAACGTGTTTTTGCTTGGAAAAGTTTGAGGTCCAAAGCAACTCACACAGAGGAATCTCTTACTGAAGATACGAATATTATCAAAGATAAGGACAAGTAAAGCGAAGCACCTTTCTTATAATGTTCATTAGATTATTCTCCGCCTATTGGAGCTTGACATAAAGAACACGATTTAACATATTAGTTATGGAAGATCTTGAAGGATGAATCATTTGAGAACTGTATGAGTTGTCGAATGAAGAGGACTGTATTTGGTTTGCCATCAGCAGAACTATGGATAGGATTTCTGTTCCATGAGAGAAGATTGTTTGTGTACATGAGGAAGCGCTTGGACGAAAGAACAGAGCCTCGAGTACCCTGTCATTCGCAAATCATTGATGGTAATTTAATAAGATGGTCTCTACGTCAGATCCAATTGAATACCTGGAAATGTTAAGAAAATGTTTCATGTGTATATGTTAAGTATATTTAGGTGGTCTGCTGTTGAAAAAATGGAAGAATCTTGTGTTGATTATTAATTAATTATTTAGCCGGGTATCCCAGTAACAAGGAAATTAGTTGATTAACTTTTATATTAACTATAACACTTTTTTGAAGGTAAGTCAAGTGAGTTTTAATTTATCGTCCTACATGTTTCACCGATTTTGCTATCGGCATCTTCAGGGATACAATTGGTAAGCTATATGAAGGTAACAGACTAGGTTTTTAACTTACAGTTCTAATTCATACAAAAATTAGTATTGTGCAAGACAATGCACGTGTCTCGGGAACATGATTTATTTGTTGCGAGGCATAATGTAATTGGCGTGAAAGTTCATTTCGTTGATGTTTAGTGATCGGATTAAAGCTTTCCAAATTTCCGGTAAGATTAGACCTTGATTCTTATTTAGGTTTCCTGTTGAACGGGCGATCGTAGCAGCCTCCTTGAAGGTTCTGGTATGGTAATTCTCTTCTATATAAGGCATATGACTCTTATATCACTCAATGAGGTGGTTGGTAGAGGCAAAGTGACAAGAAAGGTCTGAAATATCTTGTCTGTTGTTTCTGACATATTCTATGCGTTCCTTCTGTCTCGTTTCGAAGCTTATAGAGGTCTGACCAACGTATCTAACACCACAGGAGTAAGGTATATAATATACTCCAGAGTACTTGTAGAATGGATGAGGGTCTTTCGGTGATCTTAATAATTTCCGAATAGTATTCACCGGCTTGAATGCTACTCCAATATTGTTTGGTTTTAGAAGGATAGCCAATTTTTTGGAAATGCTGCTGACAAATGGAATAGTTATAGTACTGATGTATTGGGTGTCATCACGTTGTCTTTGTGGTATATCCGAAAAGAGAATCTTGTTGCAGAGACTTTTTGGAAAACCATTTAAGTATAGCTCTCTGGATATTGTAGTTAATTATTTTTGTAAGTCATCTTGGTCTGTGGTGTACTGTATAGCTCTTTTCTTAAGCATATGGATAATGCTAAGTTCCTGGGATATATGATGTGAAGAGTTGAAATGGAGGTAACGTCCAGTATTCGTAGGTTTTCTATACACAGATAAGTTGATACTGTTATTGATTGGTTTCTTTATTAGGATGTCTAGGGATGGAAGTTTTTCATCTTTTTCAATTTCTAATGTGAATTTGATGGTATGGTGGAAACTATTGATTTTGTTGAGATAATCCATTAGTTCTTCTTTTGAGTGGTTCCAAATGATAAAGATGTCATCAACATATCTGTACCAAGTTTTTGGTTTTGGGGTAATTTGAGATAAGATTTTATCCTCTAGGTCTTCCATGAATAAGTCAGCACAAGAAGGAGAGAGGGGGGCTACCCATGGCTAATCCGGTACGCTGTTTGTATACTGTTTTTTTTGCCAAATGAAATAGTTCGAAGTTAAACAATGATTGAACAAAGTAGTGATGTTTCTTGGGAACAAGTTGTCTAAGATGTTGATGACTTCCACAACTGGAATGTTTGTAAATAAAGATATGACATCAAGGCTTGCTAGTATATCATCTTCAGAGATATGGATGTTTTTTAATGTTTCAATAAAATGTTGCGAGATTTTAATATAAGTATCCGAGTTGTGAATGTGTTGTTGTAAAATCTTGGCTAGATATTTAGACAGTTGGTAAGTAGGAGAATAGATTCCATCACCTATTGGACGTAATGGTATACCTAGCTTTTATATTGTTTTTGAGAGAACGCCAAAGAGGATAATCGGTCGAGAGATTGATTAATAATTTTATCTGCGTTTTCAGAAATGAGTTGGATAGGGTGGCCTTGGTTTCTTGTTCTCGGATAGATACCATACAAATAAGACAAACAGAATCAAACTCCACTTGTAAAAAACTCTTTATTTAAATATTTTTATTTTAAAATTATAATGCAGTATAGATTTTAAACTAAAAATCAAATAAAAGTTTCAACATTTTTAAAGATTATTACAAAATTACCAAATATTATTATTTAATCAAAAATATTTTATACACTTTATGATAATATATTAATATTATTATATAATTTAATACTTTACATTTATAATATTTTGTAAATTACTTTTATATAGTTTTAATAGAAAATTAGTATATTGATAATTAATATAAAATATTAATATAAAAGTATTATATTTTATAATATAACATATATATATATATATATATATATATATATATATATATATATATATATATATATATATATATTTTATAATATAATATTTTTATAATTATTATATAATTTACTACTTTCTATAAGAATAAAAAATACAATCTTGATGAACTAATAATCACGTGTAATTAAATATTATGCTAAATAAAATAATTTAATGTTTTTATGTTTTAATTTAATGAACATTAAATTTAATAATTTAATGTTCTGAGTAAAATCAGTTTTACTTAGAAGAATCGTCGATATTGTTACATTTAAAAATACCGACACTTATAGCTGTTATCTAAGCAGTTGTGTCAGTCATGAGTTATCTGCTTAGACAGACTCACATAATGCCTAACACAAATATTGAATAATTACATCTAAAAAAGCAGATATTTATTTCCACTTAAATAGGCTGGTGTTCAACCATGCGTAGGCTATATATATATATATATATATATATATATATATATATATATATATATATATATATATATATATATATATATATATATATATATATATATATATATATATAGATTATTAATATATATATATATATATATATATAGATAGATAGATAGATAGATAGATATATATATATATATCCTAATTTCAACAATATATATATATATATATATATATATATATAGAAAATTATACCGGCAGAGGAATTCTAACACACAGCCTGTTGGTTGTTGTAATTACAATCGCAGCAAGTAAGACTATGAACCCAGTATATCATGCCTGTAAAACGTGTGTGGTTTCTCCTGTTTGTGGGATGTATAAGTTGCATTTTCTGTACGAAAATTCTTGTCACTTCTGTATGAGACTGACTAACTGACCTTCAATTGAACCCAAGTCTTAGCAACCAAAGGTCATCGTCGGTACAGGCTTAGCTACAACAGCTCACCTATTCAACGAAGGGCAAATATGCTGTCCACTGTAGATCAACCAAGCAGAGTCGATAGAGTGGATAAGCTATCCATTCTTCCTTGTTGAGCCAGAGAGAGAGAAAGTTGAAGTAAAATTTTCGTTGCAGAAACTGTGCAAATAATGTTAATTATAATGTTAACCAATCAGAATTGATATTCAAGTTTATTAACATCTCAAAGCACTGGTGAGGTGAATTTCAGCGAGGTAGCAGATGATCTAGTGCCACAATTAAAATGAATAAATAAATAAAAAAAGAAGAAGAAGAGGGCAAGAGATTCCTATTTCAGAACGTACGACAACTTAAGCCTGTTTATAGACGCTGTTGATCTCGCCATTAAGGAACACACGTAGAAGATGATGATTTGTGCGTGCAGTTTATCACGCGAACTTCGAGGGAAAGAACTTAGCCATGTTTTACGTGCAGCCACGAACTGCAAACTCACCCTGTAGGAAAACCGGTTAAGATCCTCATCTCTGTCATTCGTTCAGGCCGTAATGTTTCCGTTCAGAGGTTATGCAGCGGAGAGTTTGTGCCATCTGGGAATAAGGATTCAGAGGGCTAATCCAAGTCATCCGGGATGCTTCGCTCCAGTAATTTATACTCTTCAGATGAATGTGTCGTAATATAGCAGGGCGGAGAGAAACAAAAAGCGTGATTTTTTTTTTAATTGGATCGTAGTAACGAAGATAAAAACTGAAAATAGATACAGTACTTTGTAAACCGTTCTACAGTTTCAATATTTTATAGTTATTCTTCTAGGTATTAATTCATTTATAATATAATTTGATCGTTCAGAAAATTGTGTTATTAATAAATAAGATGGTTCAGTAGGTTAAACCGCTATTGCTTGGTCTGATGACAGTAAATGTTTAATTTTAAATATGGGAAATTCATTTATTAAATGTAAGCATAACTAAGATCCTGATTCGAAGTGTTGTGAGTATTATTTTCTCTAGAAACTTATAAAATTCGAAGCTTTCTTGGAATATCAAAATTGATATGTAAGAAATATGAGATGTAATAAATTATTTTTATGAAAAAATTAACAAATGTTTTTCTGGAAAATATTTAACATAATTCGTCGGTGAAAAATAATTTAAAAAAATGCTTCTCTTGAAAACATTTTCGACATTCAATATTGCTGAGGATAAACACAAAATGAATAATTTTCTTTAAAAAAAAACAATAATAAATATGAAAAGGATATCATTTATACATTTTGAACTTATAGCTAGATTAAATTTTTCCTGGGAACTAACGAACCTAGAAGATGGGGAAAAAATCAGCTCCCGATACTTCATATCAGAAACGTATATTTTTCGTAAGTGAACTCTTGATAGGTCTGATTATAAATTTTAAATTTATAAATATAAATAAATAGAAAAATACTTCATTCTGACAAAATATTATATTATATTATATTATTTTAAATATTAAAATATTATATTATACTACAATATTTTAAATATTATATATATATATATATATATTTTTTTTTTTATTTTTTTTTTAGTAATAATAAATAGTTTTATGTGAAAAAAGCATTTTCGTATACTGTAATAGTTAACGATACCTGAGTTAGGCATTAATTCCTAATTATTTAAATTAATTAAATCTTTAACAAAACAAGAAGATAATAATAAGTAGGTCTGCTATTGAATATTTTATTGTGGACTAGTAAAAGTTTAATTTGGCTAGCGGAAAATCAAAGTTCTACTCAAAATCAAACTTTTACCACACATAAATTTATTGTTCAGCTCCCTTGCCTTACCCCAACAATTCTTAACTGATATTTACAGCGTTATCAACGCAAGCAACTTGGTGAATCATTCCACTCAGAACCGTGTTTAAACTACCATATCATGACGAAGTTTAAAATGATAATCTTTTTGAGTATATTTCCAAACTGAAGGAATTGTTGTATTTTCAAAAGGTATTTTCTTTAACATTACAAGAAATAATAACTATTAAAACAACAACCAAAAAAAAAAAAAAAAAAACAGAACGTGCTATTTCATGCACAATGAAGACAGCAAAGATATACCACTGTTCAGACTCATTACCGTTCTTTCACCGAAAATTACGCACTTTAGCGGTAATATTATTCACGTGTTCTAATTACTTGGAGTCGGTGGTAGGAAAATTATCGTTGTAGTTCCCTTGCCAAGGTTGTTCCACCGTATCTATCGTTAAAAGGGCAGGATTTATACGAAGACAGACTTCCCATGCTGTTGTCACAATGATCTCTTAACGAGGTTTAACTAATTACCTGGGGTCTGATGAAAGCGGTTAAGATGATAAATGACCCAATTGGCTGCCAAATAATGAACTTTATTCCCTGCACATCGTTCGAAACAGTTGCTTTATAGCGAGGAGAAAAAAAATAAATAAATAAGCGACAATAACTGTCTTCTTTTTATAAAGAGGTTAGGACTAAGAGTGCAGAATATCATTTTTGTTAATTGCGCATGTTCTTCGGGAAGTCTGTCTGTTTGGCGGAAGAAAAAATTAAAGTTTAAGAGAAGGAAAAATCACACAACTTACGTGTGGAATTAAGAATGATAGAGAATTCAAAAAATGCCAAAAAGAATAGAGAAATAAAAAACGGATACAAAATGATAACGAAATTGAACGAAAATTAAAAAAGAAATACATCGTGATGCAGAAACCATAGGCAAAGAAAAATAAATAAAACACGCAGAATTTTTAGAGGGGAAAAAGATAATGTGTGTTCTTACAGAATTAAATAAGATGCGTGTAATAAAAATCGAAAGAAATGAGGGTAATTGGATTAACCGGAACATAACACAGAGATAATTAGAAGCAACTTAGCGAAAGACGGATATTAGCAGAAGCAGTGTTGGCTTTCTTAACTCTTAAAAGGAAGATCACGTCTGGGAGATGAAAAAGGAATTTTAAGTGGACCAAGCGTGTCCGCGCTTACCATCGTCTTAAATTTGTGCATTAACATTGATGACAGCTGGAATTGGCAAATGAACTCTCTCTAATACGATTATGAGCACGTGCAAAGTGCATTAGAATTATTCCCTTGAGACGATATTGCACGCGCAATCATTCACACTGATGTAACAAAAGTAGGGAACTTACTAAGCAAATAATAAACACCTTCAATTTGCATTAAACAATTTTACATTGAATATAAATGGGGTCATTCTAATCGCTTTATTATTCAGCTCAGGATCTTTCGTTTGCATTACTCGATCTGGTAGACTAAAAGGAGCAGACGTTTTTGACTTTATTTATTTTTATTGAATCTGACATAAGGGCAACATTACTTACAAAGCATAAAGGAAATTCATGCATCAAACTCAGATTAAATCGAAGAGTACCACAGGACGATGTTAAGAAATTCCGATCAGGAACGATTTTGTAATTATACCGTGAGTGGCTCCTATAAAGTTCACCATTATTCATACTCAGGACGAAAGATACTTAGAGCAGCTTTAACAGATATGATAAAAAGCTGTTCATACACTTAGTGCATCAGATCACTCACTTGTAAGCGAAGGAATTATTCAGTTTGGATTAACGTCGAATGAGAAGCTTCTCTGTATAAATATAATTGGGATAAAATAACGTAATTTTACTAATGACCGCCAGAGGGGCAAGTGTTGGTATTGGTGAATTTCCTTTTGAGCACGCGCTAGTAACGCAATTTCGCAACCATTGTCAAGGTGAAAAAATGGGTGATTTATCCGAGAACATTTTTTGTGCTCGATTTCTCTCTGCACAAATTCTCTAACGGCAATTCAGTAAGGTTCAAGGGAGATTCTCTAAAATTCCTGTACTGAAATATTCAGAATTTGGAGCGATGTCGATACTAGATACATCCCTGAACTTCTTGTTTTAAGATTTTAAAATAATTTCAAGTTCATCTAAAGAGAATGGTGTATGAAATTATTTATGGAACAATAAAGAATATTTAAAGGTTTTTAAATTTTACAACTAGTTTTGAATTAGGAATAATTGTAGCACTTTTTAACTTTAAAAGACATTGATTTTGTTGAATTTTTAATAAAACAAGAAGTTTTGAATGTATTTTGCTCTTTGTTTTTTGGTTTCCGGTAATTGTTAGGCAGTTCATATCCTTAAATTATCAGAACAATTTCGAAAAATTTATTTACGTAAAAAAAAATGTATTACTATGCAGAAATAGAAGTTAGATGATTGCACGGAGAATGATAAAAAGCGTAAGGTTTTAGTTATATCGGAAGAGATTTTCTCTTAGTCCGTTTGGACAGGATAAGAATAGCCCCAGTGTAGCCCATGCATGTCGTACGAGGTGACTAAAATGGGTACCCAGGGAGGGTAATGGATGGCAGTGGTGTAGCCAATGAAGTTCTAACGGAGGCTCGGTTATTGCTGTTACCCTCCTGCCATTTCAGTTTGTTTAGCTTATCGTAACTTTTAACAGATTTCTTTCTTAGTACATCATCTGGATAAAAGTGAAAAGCAGAATTGAATACGTGTAACTTTGAATATTTTTCATATCAGGTTTAATACCATTTCTCTTCAGAATGTTATCAATGGCGTGCACCTTTGTCCGATAAGTACAAGAGGGGGGGGGACTAAAAAATCCGGATAAACAATTATAACAAAAATGATATCAAAATAACTGATATATCCTCAAAAAAGAACCTATCTTAAACGTCTTTAAGTTCCATGTTTCATCAAATTGTAATAATTTGTTCTTTTTCTTAGGATACAGAAGAAGACATGTCAAACATGTAAATTCCTTCATGGCGATTATCACAACTTTTCAGCACTCCCTCCTAAAACTATCTTATTGCACATAATTCATTCGAACTGCTGGATTATAACCTAATAAATACTGCCACAAATACTACACTTTGTGTATTATCCCAAGTACATTAACTAATTGCCCTGTCCTGAATAGATTTCTTTTCTCTAAATAATCATAAGTGTTTCGTAGATCTAAAGTTAAATTCAGATTCTTGTTATATTCATATGATTTCTGGATTATTTCTCTTAAATTAAAAGTCTGATCCTGAAACCGGCATTTGGCCAGAAATCAGATAGTTCTTCCTCGATATTCTATTTACCAATTTTTCTTAGCCTCATCTCGAGCATGCTTGCATAAATTCCCCTTGGATCGCTTAGGAAGAAATTTTTCCTGGTTGGCGTATTCGCTCTCCGACCACGACACTCCGGATTCGAATCCCGCAATGGGCATGGATGTTTGTGATTGTCCTACAAACTCTGTGTGGAAATGGAATCTGCAATTCTATTACTTCTTCTAGCAGAAGACTTCACTCCCAAAATCCAAGTGAGGCACCTCAGTGACCAAACGCCGTCTACGAATGTCAAATATGATTATTATTATTATTATTAGACTCGAAGGTTCTTTCTTTCTTCTTGCTCTTCATTTGTTCTGCAATAATATTTGTGTATTCAGGGCTATAGTGTTAATAATTTCAAAGATATTTGTAAATATAAATGTTGCAATGATATTAAATATTTAATAGATATAAATATTGAAAGTATATTAAATAAAAAGGGGAAAAAATAACAATAATACTCTATTATTGTTATAGAGTCGATGGAGAGCTCTTCGCTAGAGGTCTTTCTACACCACATCACCTTCCACACACACACACATACACTGTATTTCTGTTTGTTAACTGAGTAATGCCTTTTTATCAGAATGAAAATTCAAGAGCTGTCTTTCAGCGATTCTGTATTAAATGAGTTCAATAAAAAATATAGATAGTCAAAAATAATTAAATTATAGTAAACTGCTTTTCGAGAAAAAACAACCTTTCGACAGATTTATAAATTTTACTAAAGTAAATTAAAATGCATTGTTTATTTATAAGAACTTGACATTATTCTACTGAAAGTTTAGTAGCATGATTTCTTATAATAATTTTATATCACTATTTAAATTTATTGGTCATTGAATTCTGCTGCTCTTATTATATTTAAAGAGTGGTGATCCTTTTTATAATCGTTTTAAAAGGCTCTAGTATTTTTGGGAGGTTTAATATTAATCTTTAATTGTTTTGTCTAGTTTAAGTTTTTAATTTTTACAATACAGAGTAACTGAACCTCGTTGATTGAAATGATATCGCCCGATATATTAACCCTGCGAAATCTTTTTATAGCCTAGTTTTTTTTTTTTCAGTTGAATTTTTACACAGTCGTTGCAAAAAGTTTATTTTTGATTTTCATTTGAAATATGTCTCTCTTTCTCTCCCCCCCCCCCCAATCAAACTGTATTTTTGATTTTTATTTGAAATATGTCTCTCTTTCTCTCTCTTTCTCTCCGTCTCTCTCCCCGAATCAAAATATATGTCTCTCTCCCCCAATTACGCATAACGCATAACATTACTTGCTGGATGGGTGAAGCAAAAATGCTTTTCGTTTTCCCCTTTGTCTGTTAAGGGAGTGTTTTGAATGGGTTGTTTAATGAGCTTTAAGCTCGCCACCTGATGGCTGTGAGTTTAGCTGTGTTTAACTGGACGTAGGATGGACTTTGGCCTTTTGTGTTTTTCTTCTTCGTTACATTCTGAGGCTTCCTTTATCAACGGGTTTGGGTGGTTGCTTGTTGTAGCACAGAATTTCTCAGCAAGATCTAGGAGTAGGGAGGAGATGTAAGGGATGTTGATTTCTCTGTGGATTTGTGAGTTTCTGACGTACCAAGGGGCGTCTAAGATCATCCTCGGGCATTGTTGTGTATTCTCTGCAGTTTTTGGATGTTTGTATTCGTGGTATGACTCCATGCGGGGGATGCATATGTGAAAACCGGGCGTATTACCATCTTGTAGATGAGAAGCTTGGTTTGAATGTCCAGTTTGCTTTTCCTGTTCATCATAGGGTAGAGCTGCGCGATAACTTTCGATGTCTTTGAGACAATGTGCTTTATGTGATTGCTGAAGTTGAGTTTTTTATCGAGTGTTACTCCGAGATATTTGATGTCATTCTGCCATGGGGTCTTGACATCCCCCAATTAGTCCTTATAAGGACTGGCTTAAAGGGGCGAAGCAAGAATGCTTTTCATCTTCCCCGTTATCTGTAGAGGACAGTGTAGGGATAAGATGTTATTGAGCTATTATATTAAAGCTCTGATCATGGCAGGAGGGTAACAGCAATAGCCAAGCCTCAGTTAGAACTTCATTGGCTGCAGCATTGCCATCCATTATTGGATTGAATGAATTAATCCAATTCTCTCCCCATCCCCCAATTAAGTCCTTATAAGGACTAGCTTAAAGGGGCGAAGCTAGAATGCTTTTCATTTCATCTTCCCCGTTATCTGTAGAGGACAGTGTAGGAATAAGGTGTTATTGAGCTATTAAAGCTCTAATCATGGCAGGAGGGTAAAAGCAATAGCCGAGCTTCAGTTAGAAATTCATTGGCTACAGCATTGCCATACATTACCCTCCAAGGGTATTAAATTGAATGAATCAATTGAATCAATCACCGCATCTCACGGTCGATTGATTCATCCCCCAATTACGCAGGACGCCGGACATATATGGCGCAGAGGGTGAAGCTTGACGCTTTTCATATTCCCTGTTGTCTGTTTCGGGAGCAGTGATGGGAGAGATTTGTGAGCTATTTTAGCTCGCCCTGAGTGGGCAGAAGTGGTTATTCGTCGTTGGGTGTTAGGATGGCTTTCGGTCTTTTATGTTTCCAGTAGTCATTACCGTCATGGTTTCCGGCTTGTTGTATCAGTTGGTTTGGATGGATAGATGTCTTCATAAAGAATTTTTCTGCTAAGGAGTGTAGTAGTGGAGAGATGTAGGGGATATTTATGTCACGGTGGATCTGGGCGTTCCTGATGAACCACGGGGCGTCCAGAATCATTCGCAGGCATTTGTTCTGTAGTCTTTGTAACTTGAAGATGTTTGCCTTGCAGGTATGGCTCCAGGCTGGGGAGGCGTATATGACTGTAGGACGGATCACTGTCTTGTACAGTAGTATTTTATTTGTTGAGCTTAGTTTGCTGTGTCTGTTGATCAAGGGGTATAGCTGGGCGATAACTTTGGTGCATATGCTCTTGATGTGGATCCCCCAATTATTTCCTTATAAGGACTGGCTTGAAGGGGCGAAGCAAGAATGCTTTTCATATTCCCCGTTATCTGTAGAGGACAGTGTAAGGATAAGGTGTTATTGAGCTATTAAAGCTCTGATCATGGCAGGAGAGTAACAGCACTAGCCGAGCCTCAGTTAGAACTTCATTAGCTACAGCATTGCCATCCATTACCCTCTAAGGATATTGGATTCCTAGAATAATTTATGTTGTAGTGTTCTTGCAAAATATGCAAATGTTATAATATCCATCAACTTTTACCTTTACTTTCTGCGCAATAAAATTTTGAATTTGGATTGAATTTAAAATGGTATAAAGCAATTATACGGATCTTTTCTCCTTTGTAGTCAAAACCTTTTGAGAAACTAGTTAGATATCATTTCAAAGTCTTTCTCGGAATTAGTTCTTAAAAGAACTGGGCGATGGACTGAGTCCTTGACTCTTTATCCTGTCATCTGAATGAAGAAAATCTGTGTGGATGGAGTGTTATTGAGCTAAAAAGCTGTTGTCATGGCTGGGTAACGGCAATAGACGAGCCTCAGTTAAAACTTCATTGGCTACAACATTGCCATTTGTTACCCTGATTAGTAAGTAAAGGGTAAAATCTCAAAAAAAACGGACGATCTCTAGGCCACTTCATAGTGGGCGAAAGACCGTCCATATCTCAGCGTTGGTTCCACTCAGTGACGGGCTCCCCGACCGCTGAGCAGAACCGCTCAAATTCCGAGGAAAATAATTCACCGACAAAGCCCCTCAGCGGGCCATGCCGGAGAACACCTTCCCCGGAGACTCAAAGTGCTCCCTTAAGGCAAAAACCTTAAGAGAGCGAACTCAAAAACTCATCGCCCAGGATAACAGCAACAGCCGGAACCTCAGTTAACTTCCTTGGTTCAGCATTGCTAATTATTACCCTGATTAGTAAGTAAAGGGTAAAATCTCAAAAAATCGGACGATCTCTAGGCCACTCCATAGTGGGCGAAAGACCGTCCATATCTCAGCGTTGGTTCCACTCAGTGACGGGCTCCCCGACCACTGAGCAGAACCGCTCAAATTCCGAGGAAAATAATTCACCGATAAGAACCCCTCAGCGGGCCGTGCCGGAGAACACTTTCCCCGGAGACTCAAAGTGTACCCCTAAGGCAAAAACCCTAAGGGAGAGAACTCAAAAACTCACACCCAGGATAACAGCAACAGCTGAACCTCAGTTTACTTCCTTGGTTCAGCATTGCTAATTGTTACCCTGATTAGTAAGTAAAGGGTAAAATCTCAAAAAATCGGACGATCTCTAGGCCACTCCATAGTGGGCGAAAGACCGTCCATATCTCAGCGTTGGTTCCACTCAGTGACGGGCTCCCCGACCACTGAGCAGAACCGCTCAAATTCCGAGGAAAATAATTCACCGATAAGAACCCCTCAGCGGGCCGTGCCGGAGAACACTTTCCCCGGAGACTCAAAGTGTACCCCTAAGGCAAAAACCCTAAGGGAGAGAACTCAAAAACTCACACCCAGGATAACAGCAACAGCTGAACCTCAGTTTACTTCCTTGGTTCAGCATTGCTAATTGTTACCCTGATTAGTAAGTAAAGGGTAAAATCTCAAAAAATCGGACGATCTCTAGGCCACTCCATAGTGGGCGAAAGACCGTCCATATCTCAGCGTTGGTTCCACTCAGTGACGGGCTCCGCGACCACTGAGCAGAACCGCTCAAATTCCGAGGAAAATAATCCACCGGCAAGAACCCCTCAGCGGGCCGTGCAGGAGAACACCTTCCCCGGAGACTCAAAGTGCTCCCTTAAGGCAAAAACCCTAAAGGAGCGAACTCAAAAACTCACACCCAAGATAACAGCAACAGCCGAACCTCAGTTAACTTCCTTGTTTCAGCATTGCTAATTGTTACCCTGATTAGTAAGTAAAGGGTAAAATCTCAAAAAATCGGACGATCTCTAGGCCACTTCATAGTGGGCGAAAGACCGTCCATATCTCAGCATTGGTTCCACTCAGTGACGGGCTCCCCGACCACTGAGCAGAACCGCTCAAATTCCGAGGAAAATAATTCACCGACAAGAACCCCTCAGCGGGCCGTGCCGGAGAACACCTTCCCCAGAGACTCAAAGTGCTCCCTTAAGGCAAAAACCCTAAGGGAGCGAACTCAAAAACTCACACCCAGGATAACAGCAACAGCCGAACCTCAGTTTACTTCCTCGGTTCAGCATTGCTAATTGTTACCCTGGAAGTCCTAAAAAGGACTGTCTCGCCACCACTTTTCTCGGAATTACAACATTGATAATACTTAATGAAGGAGACTTATCTTTTATACTGATTGGTGTTAGTGATATTTTATACAGTTATTCGAAAGCAATAATAGATAATACAAATAACTCTTTAAAATAATATAGCATGAATAGCATGAAAATCTTACAATTAAAAATAATAATAAAGCATTGCTAATTGTTACCCTGGAAGTCCTAAAAAGGACTCTGTCTCGCCACCACTTTTCTCGGAATTATATCCTTATAAGGACTGGCTTAAAGGGGCGAAGCAAGAATGCTTTTCATATTCCCCGTTATCTGTAGCGGACAGTGTAGGGATAAGGTTATTGAGCTATTATTAAAGCCCTGATCATGGCAGGAGGGAAACAGCAATAGCCGAGCCTCAGTTAGAGCTTCATTAGCTACAGCATTGCTATCCATTACCCTCCAAGGGTATCGGATTGAATGAATCAATCACCACATCTCACGGTCGATTGATTCAAATTATAAATAAATAAATAATAAATAAATAAATAATAAAGCTCTGATCATGGCAGGAGGGTAACAGCAATAGCCGAGCCTCAGTTAAAACTTCATTGGCTACAGCATTGCCATCCATTACCCTCCAAGGGTATTGGATTGAATGAATCAATCACCGCATCTCACGGTCGATTGTTCATCTTGATTCAAATTATAGTCCTTATAAGGACTGGCTTAAAGGGGCGAAGCAAGAATGCTTTTCATCTTCCCCGTTATCTGTAGAGGACAGTGTAGGGATAAGGTGTTATTGAGCTATTAAAGCTCTGATCATGGCAGGAGGGTAACAGCAATAGCCGAGCCTCAGTTAAAGCTTCATTAGCTACAGCATTGCTATCCATTACCCTCCAAGGGTATCGGATTGAGTGAATCAATCACCGCATCTCACGGTCGATTGATTGATCTATCTTGATGTGATTCAAATTAGTTCTTAAAAGAACTGGGCGATGGACTGAGTCCTTGACTCTTTATCCCGTCATCTGAATGAAGTAAATCTGTATGGATAGAGTGTTATTGAGCTAAAAAGCTCTAGTCATGGCTGGGTAACGGCAATAGCCGAGCCTCAGTTAAAACTTCATTGGCTATAGCATTGCCATTTGTCACCCTGTAAGTCCTAAAAAGGACTTTTCCGGGAATCAGGTGTTCATTCCATCTCCGTGATTCAAATTACAACATTGATACTACTTAATGAAGGAGACTTATCTTTTATACTGATTGGTGTTAGTGATATTTTATACTGTTATTCGAAAGCAATAATAGATAATACAAATAACTCTTTAAAATAATATAGCATGAAAATCTTACAATTAAAAATAATAATAAAGGATTAAAAATTATTAAATAAGTAACAAAATGATAATTATACTCGTAGACAACCTTCGTAGACCGGACTATCAAATATGTGAGCAGAATGTTTTGTTTTCTTTATTTTTCTAAGGGAATTTATGGTTATTAGTCGACGAATATTATAGTAATGCATACAATCAGCTCCTGACGTGAATTTATTCACTAAAAATACCACATTTGAGCCAAGATGATTATCGAATAATATGAATACGAAGTTGATTAATACATACAACAAAGTTATGTGTTCTCTTTGAAAGAACTTGGAAAGAATTAACGAATACTACGATTTGGTTCTTTAGTTTATAGGGGATTTAAATTAGGTATCATATTGGTATAACAACTAGTAAAATTTACGTTGTAGTTTAATTAGAAGAAGCTTTAGAGTTATAGGAGGAAAGATGACATGGTATTTTTAGAAACGAGATGGCCAAACTAATATCTCTGATCCATTAAAGGTTTAATTAACTAATAAGAGTAGTGAGTTATATGTTTTGCTACTTATGGCGTGTATGTTTGCGTGCTCCTGTGGTCCCCAGGACTTTAATGGATTTTAAATGACGATTGTGGAAGCATCGAATCACAATAGTTATAGACATGCTTCATTACCACATCATCATCATCATCATCATCATCAGTGATTTTAACAGGCTCTTAAGGGCTCACAACCTCGTATCTTTGGATTAGGTAACTGTAATTCGAGGATAATGTGGTAAAGGCGGGTTCTTCGTTTCGAAACCAGGCCAGCAGGTCAAAAGAACGCACATTTACAGAGAAAAAAGAATACTATTTTTTTTTGTTTTTTTTTGACCGGTTTTTCTGGTTTTGGAACCAGAAAAACCGGACTTTCCCGGAGGAAAAATCCTTCTACCTCGGTCATAGAGACAAGTATACTATTTGCCTCAAAAACGAGGGTTTATGAGGCTAACAGTCTACGTGTCTCTATGTCGCCTGTCCTACTAGCCAGTTTGCTTATTTTTCGGACGAAAAACCTAATTTCCAGGGAAGAAAGAACTCTGAAATCAAGGAAACTCACTTTTACATCAAAATTATAAAGGCTCTTAGATGTGATTTAAATCCAAGTCTTTCTAGCCACAGGACAACGTTGATAGCAACCGAGCAATGAATGCGCTCTGCATGTTTAGGAAGACGAATTCATTGGATAATCATGTATCTTCAGTCTTTTGGGGCGAACCGATAAAACTGAACATCAATTCTATTTGTTTGGAGGAAAGATAGGAGTATGTTTATCTTTATAAAATCCGCAAAATGGCTAGCATACCGTATAATTGAGGAAAACAAAATAGAGCAATAAAATAGCATTGCATGCAAAATGCTATTATGGGACAACTTTAGTTATTTCAATCGAAAGGGATCAACCTTTTGGATGACATCTTGAGAAATTTATAAGCCTGCTTAGCTGTGTGGACACGTCATCAATAGCCAAAACTGTGTGAATCTAATCCCACTGTGGCATACATGAATGCGATTGTCATTACGTGATAGAAGATTTTCATCACTCGATTTGAGCTAACCTCCATAATTCTTAGTGTAGAGGGGCTTAAGAAAGCCCATATCTGGTCTTTAGAGCAGGTATCAGAATTATCTTAAATGCGTTATAGATTTACAGCCTTTTGTGGGTTCAGTTTACATAAAATATATCTATGTATTATTTGAACGACTAAAAAGAGTTGATTAATGTGGTTATTGGAATAATAATAATAATAATAATAATAATAATAATAATAATAACAGCCAATTCATTCAAATAGTTCTATTATAATGTTAGGTATGAAAAAAAAGAAAAAATAAATAACGGCCGAAGCGGCTAAATTTAATAAACTAAACTCAATACTAACTACATGTTTAAATATAGAGCGATATAAAATGAATTTGAATGATGAACAATTTAAAATAATTTTATTTATTGATATAAGAAAGAGCCTGTGTAGCTGTATGAATGTCTGCTTTCATAATGTCAGGCCTCCTGAAGAAAGACCTTTATAAATTCCATTCTTGGTCATCTCATGTCGAATTTTTTCTAGACATTTTTCTGCTGGTAAGACACTTAGACAATGCTTGGAACGGATAAGTAAGTTTTTTTTTCTTTTCTTTTTTTTTTGTCCTGTTTAAGCCCGCATCTTAAAAAAATCAATCGTGGGAACACATTATTACAAATAATAATACGAGTGTTAGGGTTTAGGGCTAAGAGATAGCATACTCTCTCCCTCTCTGTCTCTCTCTCTCTCTCTTTTTTCCGAAAGGCCGGCTGCCAACTGTCTTCAAAAAGACAGTTATGGCTATAGGAGCTATAAACGAGAAACTAAAGAACTGCAAATGCTTTGAAGAATAAAATACAAACAATGATGATATTATTATTTAAAATTATTATTTAACTGTGTCTGATGAAATATTATCTAAAAATCAAACTGAATTATTGGAATCAGATTCACTCCATTCAGAAATCCCTTTACTACCAATTCAACTTAAGTAAACACTCAGAAAGCAAAACCGTGTGTTTATGCTTCCTTTCGCTTATCGAATCACACTCACAATTGCAGCGGGCAGCATCCCTAATTGAATTCAAGTCTGGAGAATCGGGTTATCCTCTAATGACTTACGTTTATTTCCAGCTGTTACAGATATTCGGAGTTCTCTTTGCTCCATTAGCGAGCGACATGTTCCACGTATGTGCCGCTCTGGAACATTTACTTTAATTTATAACTGTAGACAAATATAAACCTTCGGGCTTCTACATTGGCTGCACGAAATACGAACAGTCCTGCATTTAGATAGTGCTTTAACAGCCTTGTTGCTAACATGAGGGAGGACTGTGCTAGTTAGCCTAAGTCTAACGCAAAGCATACGTAAGAATTCAGAGTTGTGTTTCCCTGTGATTTACTCATTTTATGTACGTTATTTCATACCTACTATCTTTCTCTAACTGCTAATGCATTTTCCATTTAATCGATATCTGCCAAGGGAAGGTAGCGTTTTAATCTCAAAAACTGGGATTTTTAACCCCGCAGTTAAAAAATCTCGTCAGGAGAACTCACATTATTTCAAACATAATGTTAGAAGATTACTTGTCTAACATAATCTCTCTCTACTTGAAAGTGACTGGTCGTCTATCATCATATATACTATATTACTTGAATTTGTTAACAAATTAAATGAGTGTTTTTCAAAATTTGTGGAGTTTTAATCCTGTTGGATATATTATTAAAATATATACAAAATGGATGTTTGCGAAATCATATACAGAATATAAGCAAATAGACTTTCAATATGTCATCACATAATATAAAAGCTACAAAGCTACGTGATAATGATATATGGAAAAATAACTCATACAGTTTAAAAAGAATATATTTCACAGAATTAAATAATATTAGATTATCTGAAATTTCGGCAATCATTACGCCGAATAAGAAAACACGACTGGAACTCTTTGGATTGGAAATGATTTGAGTTCGAATCCTCTCCTCATAACATGCAAGCAAGCCAAAGAACGCACACACTCATTGTCTTGTTATACTGGATTGATTTCTTTTCGGAATTTCTAATGTAGTTGCATTTGGTTGCTGTTTTCACCTGTTGATTGATAAAAAAGCATGCAAAGAAATATGTTTTTTATTATACTTTATTTTAATTGGTGCTTTTTATGAACCTTTTTTCTACTTCATCTTTTGGGTGAAATAAATTCCGTCCATATTTCAGACTTAAGATATTCATCATCGCATTTGGGCAACTTGCCAACAGCCATGTCCGCGTTCATGTCCAATGCTCGCCAAGATTTGTGTGGCAATAGATTCCCCATTCGTGAGATGCTGGACGTTAGTGCTGCATCCTTTAAATCAATGCGATCTGTGTTGATATGTTTAGAGATATTTTATTGCCGGGGAAGTGAAGGCTTAGGGAATTTCACTGTTTTTATTCTACTAATGCTGCCTTTACTAGTTCAGCTACTGTACGAATAACTTTGATGTAATTTTAGGCATAAAAGTCTCGCATACATTTTTATTTGCATAACTATAACACTAATTAATTTATAAAAATTAAAAGCTTATAGCTAAATTAGTGAAACGAATAAGAAATAAGGGGATTTGATAAACCTTATCCTACACAACTCACCTCAACCTAAAGAGCATCAACCACCACCACCACCACCCTCAATTCCGATCTCCAAGCCATCCTACAATGGGGTTCGGATAACCTCATCAATTTCTGTACTATTTCCCATAAAAAAGAACCATTTTTTCCCAGGATACGTTTTGGCGATACCCAAATTTTCAGACAGTTTTAGATCTCGCTTCTTGGAATTAACCTGACACCAAACCTTTCCTGGCATAAACACATCACAACCATGGCATCCTCAGCTTCAAAAAAACTAGGATTTCTCTTTCGCTCAAGACGATACTTCACCCCTGAACAGCTGTTAACATTATACAAATCAGAAATCCGCCCAGCTAGTGAATACTGCATCCGCATATGGGATGGGGCCCCCTAAAAGCTCTCTCAAAATGCTTGACTCAATACAGAGGAGAGCAATCAGACTTATTAATGACCCATCTCTTACCAACTGTCTCCCCCCACTTTCTCACAGACGTTTGGTCTCTACAATATGAGTATTCTACAAATATTTCCATGGGAAATGCTCATCTGAAATAACATCAATGATTCCTCCACTCAGTACCAAGCTCGTTGGAACACGTGCAGCTGCTGCTCAATATCCCTTGAGAGTACACCTAGAAACAAACAGAACAAGTTTCTTTTTCTCCTCCTTCATCCCTGCAACTGCTGCACTGTGGAACAGTCTCTCCCTTCTGTGTTTCCCAAGGAATACAATTTACAGTCATTTCAATCAAATGTAAACAAGTTCTTCCTCTCTCAAACCCACTACCTATACATGGTACTAATGTACAATAGGTTGACCAACCAACATCTTATGTATGGGCACAACATAAAACACACACACACACACACACACACACACACACACACACACACACACACACACACACACACACACACACACACACACACACACACACACACACACACACACACACACACACACACGATACTTTAAGAACCTAAATGGGAACCATTACAAGAACTAAATAGAAACCATTCTTTACTTTTTTTTCTAAGTGGTAATTAAACTGAGTATCTCAGTTTAATTACAATGCGGTCCTATTAAGTTAGGGTAAATTTTGCTGATTACTTCGTTTGGGTGTACATGTTGGGTGGTAATTACATTACAATTTTTGATAATAACGACTAACTTCCCTTTTATAAATGAAGAAATAACAATAATAACAAATTAGTAAATAATATTACATATATAATTCATAAATTATAATATTAAATATTAATAAAATTAAGACCAATAAAATATCAATAAATATTAATATCTAATAATTATTGTTTTCAAAGTGTATCAATAAAATAAAATAATATAAATAAAGTATTTAAAAAATATTATATTTATTTATAAAAGATACCAAAAAAGAATGAATACATTTTGGGCTTTTTGGTCCTAGATGAAAAGGCATTTGCAGTTGAAATTGAAGATTTGCTGCAACTGTTACTAAACCACAACAGTAAACAGACGTGTCGCGGTGGACCAAATTGCTACAGCGAGTTGTCAGAGATAATAATAAACAACACAGCCTGTCTGTAAACGTACTGAGATTTTGAAAGTCACTAAGGAGAAATGTCTACATTCAACCGGATCTTTATTTTAATTCACATCGTGCTTTTATCGATCCTCTTACTATTGTTTATTTAGTTGATGTCTCCAGACAATCCGGATCCTTTTTCTTTGCCCACTCTCTATGTAGATATTCAGACGTCTTTTCAAATGATGAAATAAAATTGTTTATTTATGTCTCAAGAAATTTTTTAAACGTTGAGAGGAAACAAACTATTATAATTATACTCATTTCTACGCTTTGAAAAGTTTAGATGCAATTTCGTAATTCAATAAAGCCGAGACACAAAATTATGTTTTTCCTTGGAACGTGTACACTCTTCACAATTCTTTTGTGAAACGCCCTCTCAAAAATGATTATACATTTTGAGTTTTTCGCAAATTTCTGAACTATTATTACTAATCATATTAAATTCTACTTTATACACATTGCTTCTACTATAATTAAAATTAACTTAATATATTTTACAATAAAGAGATCATTGTGGACAATAAAATAATAATGTGCGTTTGTAATAGCACCATTTAATTTATGGTTAAATATATTTCATGTAATTTTGCATTGCATGAAATATACGAATCTGATCTTGTTATATGAATTTAATTTTCAATGTTCATTAATGAGTAAAAAATAACTTCTTTCTTTCTTACTCTTTTGATATTTGTCGAGTTCTTTTCCTTGTATGGTTCAACTACATTATATCGAACACACACATTGGTTTGGTAATTAATAGCCTTCGGCGCAAAGTAAACTCGGTTACTTTGTGTTTTAAGAGTACATAATTATGATCTATTCATGGAAGAATTAAAAAACTTTGTCAAAAATTTAATAATAAAATTAATTATTAATATTAATAATTAGAAAATAAATTATTCTAAATTACTCTTTTAATTTTAAATTTTATTTCTATATAATATTGACGAATTTATCAGTACACCTTTTTCTTTATTTAAACATGATGCTCTATAAATTCTTCAGCGAAATAATTTCGGTAAAGGGACCGTGAGATGCGGTGATTGATTCATTCAATCCAATACCCTTGGAGGGTAATGGATGGCAATGCTGTAGCCAATGAAGTTCTAACTGAGGTTTGGCTATTGCTGTTACCCTCCTGCCATGATCATAGCTTTAATAGCTCAATAACACCTTATCCCTACACTTTACTCTACAGATAACGGGAAATATAAAAAGCATTCTTGCTTCGCCCCTTTAAGCCAGTCCTTTTAAGGACTTAAGGAATTTCGGTAGAAAATTTCTTAAGTGAAACAGTTCTATAACCTATATATTCTAAAGATATAAAATGAGATAACTCCATAATCAAATTCAACCAGTAATAGTGCTTTATTTTATTTTCATTTTGCTCTGGTTTGTTCTTTAATTTTTAGTTTTCATCATTATAATTCTTAATCTTTTAAAATCGATAGTCCCTTTCATCCATCCTCCTCTTTGTTTACCGCTTTTTTTCGCCTTTCATTTTCAACTATTGAATATATTTACGTTCACATAATTGTGTTTCATTTCTTTCTCTTATTGTATATTTCGGCTCAATCGATTCTGGCTCCGAATACGTTGCCAATCCTACTTTCTAAAAATACACAACCAGGTATGACGTTTTAATCAGCATTTTAATATAAATGTAAAACTATATATACATTAGTTTGAAATTAGAATTCGGTTTGAAAAGTAGGGTGGCTCCATCGCCCAATTCATATTGTTATTTTTAAGTTTTAAGTTTTTTAAGTTTCCAACATTATTACATTTTTGTCATGTTGTACCATCATTTTTTATTTTGGTTTAACCAATAAGAATACAATTTGGTCGGCTAAATCCCAAATTGCCAGCCCATCCTCGTTCGTTCAGTATCAAAGTAGATACCCAACAGGGTGCACCACGAGAAGGTGAGGATTGGACATTAGGTCAGAAGCCCTGGTCAGTTCTCCGCATTCCTTTAAAGGCTATGTGGAGGTCTCCTCTCAGTTATACAGCTTTGACACTTAAGCACCCCCTGTTAGTAATGATAGTTAGTAATGATGTAATTTTTTCATGTAGTACTGTCATATCCTGTATACCCCTTGAGGGTACATGGCAGGAATTTGATGATGACGATGATGATGAACATTATTACAAATGATTTTACGAAAAAACAAACACTAAAATAATTGAGAAAACAGAAAAACAACTTATTACAAATTGAATAATAACATAAAAATATTATTTTCTATATAATAAAAGAAGGATATTAAATTTAACTCATACAAGGTATGTTTCAACACACACACACACGCGCGCGCGCGCGGTTGTGTGTGTGTGTGTGTGTGTGTGATATCAATACTACATACTAAACATTTCAGGACCACATTTGGTGGTCAAGAGTTTTCTTCATGAATGAGTTGAAAGTTTAGTCCTTTCAGAATACTTCACAATGAAGGTGGATATAGAAGATTGGAGGGAGAATCACGTTTGAATCTTCGCAATTTGACTATATGTGGCTGTTGATCACTTTTTGCACTTTCTATTAGAGGCTTAACAGGAACGGGAGGTGGGTAAGAATGATGGATGTTAGTTCACTGGACGGGTAACATGGAAGTACCTAAAAGAAGGTACAAAGCAAAAAAAAAAAAAGCACAGCGTCTCTGAAAGAAGTGGTAGAGGGAGTCGACGAGAGTAAGATCATCGAGCGTTATTTCTTACTCCGACACTTAGAGGAGCAAAACTAACAAAGATATGCGCTTTTCAGCATTACTATAAAATAAAAACAATGTCTTATTTTGGGTCGTATTTATGGGCTTAGTATTCAGTAGATTTTGAAGAACTTGGATATGAATTCATGTATAGTATTCATATACGAAGTTCGGCCGTCATTTGGTAGTTTTATTTGGAAAAAATAAAAAAACCTTTATCGCCATCTTTTAAATTCCGCTTATCGAAATCCTCTTATGAAATAAGTTCGCCACGCATTTTAGCAAAGAGTTGAACATAATGGAAATGCTTTTGAAAAGAAACGGCTTTTTGATTATCCAGCAAATAATGTAATCTAATGAATTGATTATCTTTCTAGAAAAGCAAAGTAAACATAATCACAACGAGTACAGATTGGCCGATGCATTAACAGAGATCTGCTTCCGTCCCCAAATACCGATAGAATTCTACAGAACAAAATGCAATCATTATTAAAACAACCATAACGCGTACTTGAAAAAAGGCTTTTTAATTAAGGCCATTCTCTCTCTCTCTCTCTCTCTCTCTCTCTCTCTCTCTCTCTCTCTCTCTCTCTCTCTCTCTCTCTCTAGGGACGACACTGTTTGATTGATAAGAGAGAGAGAGAACGAATATTCGTGTAATATTTCCTGCATCCCAAGACACAATGATTTCAGCAGCAGAGACTTAAATTATTAAATCGTTAATTATACTTAAACTGTTAATCGTTTAACAGTTTAACGCTTTTTCGAACAACTTTTTTTTCCCTGATGAAAGTTGAAAAGCAATAGTCGAAACGTGTCCAAGTTCATTCCATGCGATACACTCTTCGAATTTACGAAGGACAAATTGATGTCACCCTCTTAAAAGCATTGGAAATTGAAATGCGCAAACTAAACAAATGTTGAAGGGGAAAAAGCTTTAAAAATAAGTTTTTTCTTCAAATGCCAATAGATAAAATGCTGCAAAATCAGTGCAAATTAAAGATGTGTGTGTATGTGTATGTGTGTGTGTGTGTGTGTGAGAGAGAGAGAGAGAGAGAGCAGTCTTTTAAAATTCTTCCGATATTGTTATGAAGCGCGTGTGAAAGGGTCGCTTTTCGTCATTTCTCAACAAATCGCAATTTCTTAAATTCTTTCTTAAGTTGCTTGAAAATCAATGCCCTTCTCCTTATCAACTTTCCATTTTCGTTAAAGTAGCTTCAAGAAAAGAATACGCGAATCTTAAAGTAAAAAAAAGAAAAGAAATGTTGTATTTAATTCCCCAAGAAAGTTCCGGGCATATCTCCGGGCATACTTCGAATTTATAATCGTATCACATTGTTTCTTGTAATCCTAAACAACCTTAGCCGTCCATGTGTGTCTGCAAAAGCAATCGCATCCCCTCACCCCAATCACAGTCTACATCGTTTGTCACGGCACTAAAATTAAAAGCACCATAGTTTAAACTTTAAACTATGATATATTTACTACGACGTGTTTGGGCTGATTACATATTTTTAATATGTTAATTATTGTAAATTCTTTTCCTTGCGAAAAATCAAAATAATTTTGCTAATTATTATTATTAACCACATAATGCTATAATAATAATTTACATAATTGTATTTTACAATCTTTATTTTATATTGTCGCTCATTGATTTATCCACAAAACCTTTTAATATTCACCCAACGAAAACTGGAGAAAAAAGCTGATCGCATTCCCTGGTGTCCAAATGCTATGAGCAAACTACATTTTTACCTGGATGTGAACACAATCTGCATGCCTACAGCCAAATGTGGATATAAATTTATTTCTAGCATACTAATAAATTATATTACACAAAAAGTGCGTTATAAATTTCGTATAAATTAAATTGCAATACCTTTTTGGCAAAAGTTACAAATTTCCTAAGGACGTAGTTAAGGAATTAATGTACAGTACGATGTTTACAGAAAACTCTGCGAAGACACATTTCAGTGTGGAATATATTCACCCCGAACTGCAGTGCAGTTCTCAAAACGTCACGCAATGCTTAGCCACCAAGTGATTCAAAAGTACTCGAAACAAACTTGCCCACTGCTCCTCCTTCAGAGCGAGGATAAAGCCTTGTTTGTAATACCTTAATGCCTTTTTCCTTCTCGCTTTTCTTTTAGTTTTCCTCTTTTTCGTTGGTTAATGTTTCTTTCACATCCTTTTTCTATTCGTTCTATTCATAATTAAGTTTTCTTCTCTTTGTGATTTAAAGTACTATTTACCTCATTCTTTCCCAGTTTCTTCATTTCGATTATAAGCGCGCTTACCTCTTCCAAAAATAGTTTACGATACTCATTTTTCCCCTTCTCATCCCTCATTTAAAGTATAATATCATAAGATCACGTGACTTTCATATGTAAGTTCCTAGGATTTCTTTACCCAATTCTCTGCTTCACGTTTCCTTGTCAATAAACAGATCCCATCTCCTTTACAATTGCTCGTGAAAGAGATCACTTCCTAACTCCATTTATCTCATGCCTTTCTCCGTTTCATCGTATAGATTACATCAATATACCCCATCGGACTGCTCCACGCACTAATGATGGTTCGCTGAGCGTAAATGAGTAAATTCCTGGTAGGAAGAGGGGGGGGGAGGAAAGGAAAGCCAATGTAATACACATGCAGGAATCAAATGATTCCCTACACATCCTTGTAGCTACCACCTGATACAGACATTCATTCATCCTCTCGTATCCCTTCTCCTCAATTTTCAGCATAGTGTCATTGGATGTGTGTGTGTGTGTGTGTGCGTGCGTGCGTGTGTGCGTGTGTGCGTGTGCGTGTGTGTGTGGTGTGGAGAGTGAGAAAAGCGGCAAGAAGATAGCTTATCTCCCGATGAGCAGACGTCTTGTCTATGGTGACTGAAGTAACATTAAGCTATTAACGAACTTTCTCCCACCTGGGGGGATGAAATTCATACACAACCCCTCCTAACGGACAAATTTGTCTCCCTTCTAAACTGTCACTGTTGTCTAATAGACCGTCGGAGAATTCAAATGAGTAGTTCATTAATCAAACCCATTTGTCTGTTTGACATCCCATCATTCATTGCGCCTTCCCACTCTTGTAACTTCCCTCCCCAAAGATTAAAGTAATGTAAGTGACGCTACATGGGGTGGAAATTATCGATCTCAACATCGCATAATGGATGAACACCTCATCACGATTTGTCGGTTGTATTGCAGGCAGGAAAACTACAGGTGGCGTTGTTGCAGCAAATCTTTAATGGATAATTCTAGAGACCGTTGGTATGCAGTCATGCTGTATATTGAAGTGGACTACATTTCTGTGTTTCATCTCAATCTCCGTTCAGGAATTTACTTCTCAGCTTTCTTATTATATCTCTGAATCACTATTTAGTTTTTCTCTGTTTCTCAAAATTGTTGTTTATTATTACTCTTTCTCTCTCTCTCTTGAGAACCTATCAATGTCTAAATCCTTAACTGTCTCTTAAAGTACAGCAAGAGAAAACTTTAAAACGAAGGACAACTATTCATACACTAAGAAAATGAAATACAAAAAATGGAAAACGAAATCTTCTCAATGATCGTAAGATGTGCGGAAGGCGTTTTGATTTATGGATATTTGATACTGCTTTGCCCAGATGGAAAATTGATGTTCATTTAATACATCACAAGTGCAGAAATGGTCGCTGTGGTAGTCTTAAGATATTTCAATTCATGTGTTTATTATCAGCATACAACCTTAAACTTTTGTTAGCTGTGTTTATGCAGTACGTTTGCTAGTTGATTTACATAAATAACGTTCGTTTATTTATTTATTTTTCTAACATATTCATGATTATCTGATGCGTTTCCATAGTAACTTCTAATATCCTATTTCGACACTCAGGATTGTTATACTGGGATTTCCCAACTTTTTAAATATGATAGACAGTTCTATTTTCTAAATAACAATTTCGAATAAAAAATCGATATCTTCATCAGAAGTTTATTTCCAGGTAATTCTAAATATTATTCTGCTTGCAAACTTTACCAATCTAAACAAAACCTTTTTTGTGTGTTAAGTTAAAGATTTATTTCAATATTCAAATATGTATTTTATATTCATATAATTGCATTCGAAATATATCCACTATTCAATAGAAAGACGAATTAATTAAAATGTAGCTTTATATCGTGATTCATTGCAGTTATTATTAGTATGCAAGTCTCCTTTGTAAACAATGCTCCCTCTCTCTCTCTCTCTCTCTCTCTCTCTCGTAATACACGTTCGACTGACTTACCACCTATTATTTTTATTTCTCATTTTTACTACAATCGTGTATAACTAGCTAAATTGTATTACCAGTTTTGTGTGTCCAATTCTCCATTTCTTAGAACTTACATATAACTTCATTAAATAGGCCTAAAACTGTAGGAAATTTATTGACTGGAAAAACACTATCATCTTCATGAACAAGATGACATTCACATAACTGATATCGACATTTTGGTAACACACCCCAATCAAATGGTTCCTCATCTTTCAGTGAATTTAATTTTCTAAATAATTTTTTTTCGTACAAATACACGAACTTATAATGTAATGTTTATTTACATTTTAAAAAAAAAGGTAGTTAACAACGTCCCATTCTTATAACAAACATAATGCAGCTGCATCTTATTTTGTAAAGCAACTGCGTCTTATTATATTACCGAGAGATATTTAACAACTATCTTACATTTAAGTCCGCGAGGTTAGCCTATCGGCTGTGCGCTTCGCAACCATATGCCTGGGGATGGAGTGTCCCAGGTTCGATTCTCGTCCGAGACGTGAGAAGCTCAAGGATCTGTCATAGCCAAGTAAGCCGGTCTTGGGTGTGGACAGCAGGGTTTTTCCCCCCAGTTTACCTGGGTTTTGCATCCCGCAAGCAGGCAAACTAACCCCGTGAACACGGACGGGCTACAGTCATGAATACTCCTCGCTGCATCCCAATGGGGATGCAGCAGAGGAGCGACGTGCCGGCAGCATTATTTCGTCATGACTCCTCATTAGGAGGAGACCCAAACCCCGTCTGAAGTAGATGAAAGGTTTGATAGATTTTATAGTTAAAAGGAGATGGTGTGCAAACACTACTTAAAAAAAGTTAAGCATACGTACTAATTATTCAATTGATTATTAACGATTTCTTCTGTGTAACATCTAAATTTCAGAATTTAGAATAATAACTGCCTTAAAATATAACACACGCTCATCACCGATAACAAATGTTATATAGATCTTTACTTTCAGAAATTGTCGCGGAATAATTTATGCCATGATGAAAGCATTTCTCAAATTTGCAGGATAAAAAAACAAATACTTAAGCAACAATACCTAAAAAAAAAAGAAATTATTCTCCACACTGCGCCAACCGAACTAGTTCATTGGTCGATTTGAAAATAATGCTATCCTCTGTTAACTATTAGATACACGATGTGTTATATTCCTTTTTCGTTATATTTTCCATAATTTAGAAGATGTGTTATGAAAGTAACTGATCACCCCAAAATGTAATGTGGAAAGAGCACAAATCATGTTTTCTGAAAGAAAGAAAAAAGAAACACTTAAATGGTCTGGGGCTCAATCAATTCCGCAGATTTTCAAAGGCTTTATCAATGTCAACAAAGCATGTCCGATATAATTGTTGTATTTATTTCCGTAACATCATTGTTTAGAGGACAAAGATGTCAGATGATTGTCTGGCCTTTGGCAAAAGAAATCGAAGGACTAGAAATAATTGCAGTTGGACGAAAGTATTGAGAACTGCTGTTCGACTACAGTAATTGGATACCACCCTCTGTTACTATTGAAACAATAAACGATTTGCACGAAAGATTTCAATGCAAGACCATTTATTCATATTGCACAACTCTTTCTCTATCTTCGAGTCTTAACCATAGTTTTGCTGATGACAATACTCCGCTCTCCACGCTTTAAAAAGATGCCAACGCAGCAAATTAATCTGAAAGGTTTAAAATGTTGTACTGTTAACAAAGAAATCGTTTCACACATTTCATTTCTCTGTCAGAATATTAAAATAGGCTTGATTATAAACAACCAAAGAAACAAATGCAGGATGTATTAAAATTAAATATTCGCAATTTTTGTTAGTCATCTTTATTATATGAATGCGATCCGATCTTGAAAGACATCGGTCAAAGAAATCCTTCAGATTAAGGATTATGTGTGCTAATAAGGCAAGCGGGGTGGAAATGGTGTCAATGACTCTGGCAAGCAAAGATCTCTCTCTCTCTCTCTCTCTCTCTCTCTCTCTCTCTCTCTCTCTCTCTCTCTCTCTCTCTCTCTCTCTTGGAAGTAACCTAATGACTCGCGTTTTTCATTTTAACAGTTATTGTATGTGTTCGCTGTATTTACGCACCATTAACGAAGGCCAGCATGTGCTTCTGGGAAGGCACTTGGGTCAGCTGTTTGTCTCTTTGTTGTCATTTATCACCTCGATCAGCCTCTGGCTAAGATTTTTATCTCTCTTTTATGGAGTCGAATGGCATTTAAGGGAGTTTCGATGTCCTTCCGTTTATTTGCAAAATAACAATACACGTGCTTGAGATGAGGATTTTTCTGCCGCTTATTCTAGCTCGTGAGAAAGTAAAAAAAAAAAAACAAAAAACTATGACACAGTATTCTCCGACTTGTGGATCAGCTAGGCTTTGGATTCGATTAGAAATGAAACTGTTCATGATTTATTGTTTCATTGCGATCCCCCACTAAGCTCAATGGAATCATATTTGACGATCTGATCACTCAGAAATAGACATTTTTTATTTGTATTCCATAATTTCTGTTGAGTACATATATGTATTCGAGCATATTTACAATTTTCTATTTTTAGTTACGTTTTCTGTTTTATATCTTCACGCACTCTTTTTCATTTTTACGTATTCGCTTTGTAAAGTTTATTTCCAAAGATGTTATTCTTTGTTTCTCTTAATTTTCATATTTCCACTTCAGACAGTTTCTTTTTAGAAATGTATTTCTATACTTCTTTTCCCGACTTAAAAATATTATTTTGAGTAGATGTTATGAATAAGTATCCATATTTTTCAAAAATAGCTAAAGAGAACAAAATAAACTGGTTTAATTTATTACTTGAATTGATATTTTTCTTGAATTCATTCAAGAATCTGTGTCCTACTAAGTATAATTTCACATGATCTAGGGCGATGTCATACTTTTTGGTCGATGACTCTCTAAACAAAATCCTATGGTGGTTAATAAAATTAACCACTTAATAAAAGTAAAAGATAAAGTTATTGAAAAATTCTTTTTAAACGCTTCTACGTTTTGATACTTGAATATTTTATTTTGTCTAACATCGCTGAATCCTTTCTATAAATATTTTATTTCTAAAAGCATTTATGTTGTCAAAATCTCTGAATTCTTTTTATAAACATAAACAGCTTTCATTTATATGAAAATTCTTCCTTATAGTCCTTATAAGGACTGGCATAAAGGGGCGAAGCAAGAATACTTTTCATCTTCCCCGTTATCTGTAGAGGACAGTGTAGGGATAAGGTGTTATTGAGCTGTTAAAGCTCTGATCATGGCAGGAGGGTAACAGCAATAGCCGAGCCTCAGTTAGAACTTCATTGGCTACAGCATTGCCATCCATTGCCCTCCAAGAGTATTGGATTAAATGAATCAACCACCGCATCTCACAGTCGATTGATTCCTCCTCACGAAAATTCTTATATAGTCCTTATAAGGACTGGCTTAAAGGGGCGAAGCAAGAATGCTTTTCATCTTCCCCGTTATCTGTAGGGATAAGGTGTTATTGAGCAATTTAAGCTCTGATCATGGCAGGAGGGTAACAGCAATAGTCAAGCCTCAGTTAGAACTTCATTGGCTACAGCATTGCCATCCATTACCCTCCAAGGGTATTGGATTCAAGTTCTTAAGCAGAATCGTTGTTCTCAAACCCGGACTGGCTTATTACTTTTTTGTGATGAATTAATTAAAGGCATATTTATGATATAAAATGGTGTACGAAAGATAGTATTTCAAAGGAAACAGATACTAAAAATAAGAAAGAATTTTTAAAACGTTCATTATATATTCAGTAATAAATAAATAATTTATAACATTTTTAAGCAATTTTTGTTTAAAAAATAATAAATATTTCATTTGAATTGTGAAAAATTGTGAAAGAATATTTCTTTCACAATTCATTCTTGGAGTATGTTTTTATTTTTTAGAATTATTTTACCAAATCATTGGAATCTTCCTATCTATGGTGAAATGATTGAATTTTACTGCTTGATATTGAACTGTCCGCGCGGTTAGCCTAGTGGCTTTCCGCTACGCAACCATATGCCTGGGGAAGGAGTGCCCTAGATTCGATTCCCGTCGACGACGTGAGAAGCTTAAGGATCTTCCTCAGCCATAGCCAAGTTAGCCAAGTTAGCCGGTCTTGGACGTGGACAGCAGGGTTTTTCCCGCAAGTTTATCTGGGGTTTTTCACCCCGCAAACAGATAAACCGGCCCTTGAACACACAGGGATACGGTCAGGAATACTTAGAGTCATAGGGCTGACCATCTTATCCTCGTATTTCGGTTACGAAATCCAAGATTGCTTGTAATGTTGTGGGCCTTAAAGCCCTGTTAAAGCCATTGGGATAGAATTGGATATTGAACTAGATAATCAGTGTAACAAACGAAAAACGTGTAATTTATTGATATACAAGAAAACACACGTTTTGCCTTGGTGTTCTTTTACGCGTTGTAATCTCATTATAAGGGAGCTTCCGTCGATTGATCGCTTCTCCCCTGGCGTTCTCTAAAAGATCAGAACACGATAGGAGCAACAAGCTTGACACGAATGTGGCTTGTTCCAAGCGATACGTGTCAGCATTTGACCCTTAGGACATATCTTAGTGTTGAAGTGGATGACAGTGCACCTTCTTTATAATGAAGAACGCACGTTTATTGACGTACGCTAGGCGAAACGTTAGGAATAACTTCCTACATAACGTGAAGTAGTCATTTCATGCAACGCTGGTTTTATTTTTGTTCCAGTATTGCATTACCGAACTGCACGAACGAATACGCGCGCGCCCGCGCGTGCGTGCGTGTGCGTGTGTGTGTGTGTGTGTGTGTGTGTGTGTGTGTGTGTGTGTGTGTGTGTGTGTGTGTGTGTGTGTGTGTGTGTGTGTGTGTGTGTGTGTGTGTGTGTGTGTGTGTGTGTGTGTGTTTTCGATGAGTTTACAAGTGTTTATGGGATTTTTCAGTAGAAATCTAAATGGTCAGTTATAATCCACGACAGCCTCCGTAACTCAATCGGTTTTCAAGAAACCCTTTGGTTCGAATCTTGTTTCTGATGCAAAGAACTTTCATTCGGGTTTTTCAATTGTAAGTTAGGTGTTGGAAAGCTTCCCTGTCTTCCGAAAACTCAGGGTTTAATCCCTGCAAGTATGGGGTATTATTATTATTATTATTATTATTATTATTATTATTATTATTATTATTATTATTATTATTACAAATATTCTAATAATAATGATAAATCCCTGAACGTGATAGATCTAGTTACAAAGTAATTATCATAACAATGAATTAGTGCTATTAGCATAAATATGTTATTCCTTTGAATATATGAAAGCAGAATGTATATGTTAATATGAGTTTGTTTTCCTTATAACATCATGCATAATGACACCATAATTTCCTAGAATTAAATTAAATTATTAATACCAATAATTTATTTAGCTTTTTATTTATTTCTTTTTATTTTAAAAAAATAATATGAAGAAAATGCTTACATACTTACTCCTAAAGATGTTTATTTTATCATGAAGACACCAACTATTTCATATTATAATGAAAATATAATAAACAATGACCAGTAAAAATGTATTGTTCTAATGATTATAAGCATTTATTTATCTCATAAATTTCTTGTATGAATATGTTTTTCTGTTTATTTTTGCAATGTTGAATGTCTTGTGTTAGACCAGTGGTTTTCAAACTTTTGAAAGAGAAGCTCACTTTAAAAAAAAATTGTTTGTGCCCAATCTGCATAATATTGACCTATAGTTTTTAATATATGTTTTATTTCAGTAAAACTAAGCTGTTCTTACAGTTTTTTTTTCTTCTTTTCTTGGTAGTACACAATTATATTTCAAACTAAACTTAAAGTAAAATTGCATGCAGGGATATTTAAAAAGTATATATATATTTTTTTAATTTTAACTCAGTATATTAACGGCGAGTGTTGGACGCGTATTTAATGCTATTATATATACTGAATTAATTTCCAATCCCTCCAGTCGTTCCCCTAAAGGGAACACCCCACAGTTCGAAAGCTACTGTATGAGATAATTTCTTCTACACACACACACACACGGGACGCTGAAATAGAAACTTTTATTTAGTACTGTGGTTTCCGTACAGACATGCGACTGCCAACAGCGATCCTCTTGAATTCCCTGCACATAGTTCGATGAGATATGGGTCGAGAACAGCCTTAATTAAATGCTTCGATAAATTGCTGCAGTTCTGTTTGTCCTTACAAGCCTTCTCAGAAGACAGTTCCTGACAGACTCTCTTCGGACCGCAGTTATGCCTTTTAGTGGATTATTTTTCCGCTGATTAAACACCTTCTGAGAAAGCAGTCAGCTCTGCTGTTTTCAAAATAGTGGCTCCGCCTAGACAGAACGAGCACCCACAATAACCTATTTTTATCGAACTCCGAAAGATATTTTGTTTTTCCCATTGTGACAACACTATTGACGACTATTAATCAACAGAATTCTTTAACACTCTCATGCATAAGGGCCTCAAATGATGACACATAAAAATGATGTCCTCATCTGAGGATATATATATATATATTACTCCATTACTGCTCCAAGTAATGAAGCAGTCCTACATTGAATTCTTTCGAATGTTAACACTCTTTTTAACTGACTTTTGTGGCGTTCTGGTTTCTCAAGTGTTTACTACCTCCACCAGCCCAAGGATATTTCGAAATGGATATTTCCGAAAGTCATTATTATTAGATGATTTTATCCCCAGAATAACGACACAACCACCATCCTGATTATTGGAGAGAGTGAAGGACTCGAAGAGTTTTTCTACGCTCGAAATCTACAATGAAACTGCAGGATTACTCACAGTTCTGGTGAGCTGTCTCTCCACACATTTTCTGTTGTGAACCTCCTTTAGAGGTAAAAAAGGAATTCAGACTTCAGATTTTTCTAGTTAATGATTAAAAGACTTGGACGACGATCACAACACACGGTAAGACAATTTTTTTTGTGTGTGTTTGTTTGCTTTGCATCTTACCCAAGAGAAAATTTCTTCCTCTTCGATTAGATGCAAATATAGACGTACGAAGGCATCCCAAACGCAGCCTGGGAAGAGGAAGAATAAATCCTCTTTTTAAATCGAATTTTCACTGGGGGGGGGTCCTCAAATGTAATCATGACTTAAAGTTTGTCGCAAAGTTGATTATGGAAAAAATAATAATTAAACTGCCTTTCAAACCCTAATCTTTAATACGATAAGGTTAATTCTATCTGGACTGGTAAGACAACATTTATATGAGTTCTTGTGTTGGTTGGTTTTGTGCCAGTGCGAGAGAGTTGACTTCTGGCAGCAAAAATCTCCCTAAGTCATGTTTGACTTGGGAAGATTTTTGCGTTATTATATATACGTTTTAATATTTACGTTTTTATATTACATATTTTATAGTACGTTTTTATATATACGCATATAGCAAAATATGCTTATTTAAATATTCATTGCATAGAAATACTTCCGAATAGTAAAACGTACGTTTTCTATCGGTATGTTTTCATTTTATGGATAGAAATATTTATTTTCTAGATAGCGATATAAAAGCCATATCTCATGAGATAAAACTATTGACGATTACATATTATAACCCTTTAACACCTAAACGTCGAGATTATCACGAATAGTTACGACTTGAATATATATCATACCATGAATACTTCTATAGCAGGCGGGAAAAATTTATTATCGGATCCATTTTGTGTCATATTTCATCGGGTATTCGACGGTGCAGATTGATAATGGACCGATTTATCTGCGTCAGTACCGAGAAGGAGTATTGCGTTCTGGAAAAGGGGTAGCAGATGTCTTTTGATATGTAACCCATACTGATAAAAATGATCAATTCCGTTATTGGAAGAATGATTTATAGGAGAGGCAGCTACTCTTCAAGGGCCTCTCACTGGGCGAATTTCTATGGAGTTGACAACTTCAGTAATCTTCAGCGCACAAATACACAAAATCGATCCATTGAAAGTTATAGAACGACTTTATAAATTACGAGAATTTACAAAAGTAGAGAAACGCGGAGAGTTTCCTGAATAATCATTATATTTTTGCAAAACAATAAATTCTATATTTTCCGCGTGTATTTATTCGTAAGAAGGATGATTGATAAGAAATACATCGCTTCGTATTATTGCACTATTTTATTAAAACATGTCTCTCATAGTTTGGCTTTTTGAAACGATCAGTGATCACAATAATAACTGGTTTCATTCTAGAATATAAAATCTATGATGTTCTTAATTATGGATACGTAAAAGATACTTCTTTTCTTTTATCAATAATACTGGTAAAGTATGAGTACGAGGGTCAATACTGTTCAATCTTTATTGTCGCTGGACCACAAGAAGTTATTAATGTTGGAAAGAAAGCATCATGTCTCATATCTTAAACTCCTGTTCTTACGTGTAGGCTTGATGATATGAAACAAGGGCAAATTTTTACACTTGTTCATCCAGTGGCTCTTCAGTGTGAAGACAAATCTGGAACGATAAAAAAAAAAAATGAACACGGACATTAGTTTCATACTAATTGATGTCAGGCTTTCACTTTCTGATCCATAAACGAGAAACTGTCCCATTTGTGAAACTGCTGCAGTAAATAGAGAAGATATTTGATCTCTTAAGATGATAATTGATAGCAATCCGAAATTTAAGGGATATATGGCAAAGGTGGTAAACAGTTTGGAGGATTATTGTCATGTTGTTTGAATTACATCGATCACGTTAAATTAAATGTTCGAAATGCCATATGCACATCATTATGATCATATGAAGATTAAAATCTGAACACATAATTCTAGAATACGATTTTTTAATTTCTCCATTATGCACTGTATTCGTATAATGTCCGAAAATTCAACATTAACTGCTCTACAATCAATATATTATTTCATATAAAAATATATATAATCTACACCATAAATCAGACAGTTAATATGAATTTTACATAATAGAGTCCAAACGTTCATTCTTTCGATATTTTATTATTATTTCTGTTTTTCTATTCAAGTTGTCGAAATAAATAAACTGTTTTCCATTATTTAAAATTTAAGGCGCACTTCGAATCCTTATTTATAAATCGTGAAAATATTTTTAATAATTTATAATAGTTGAAATAATTTATAAGTAAATGGGTTAAACTGTTTGTAGAACTGAAAATTATAAAATAAAAAATAAAAATATAAAAACCGCTTTCCTTATGATATCTCCTCCAAAGATGACACAGCGTTTAAAATTGGAAATGGTTTTTGAATCACAATTTCCAGTACGTCGTATGGATTGGCTGAAAAAGGAATCTAACGTAATCTTATCTTTCTGATGCGCTTGGGTTCCATTTTTATCCGAAAATTACTGCGAAGTGTTTTTCTAAGTTATGAGATCGGGTTGCGTGAAACCGAGATTTTTCAAAGAAACAGCGAGAAAGCTAAGAAATATAGAAACAAAGAATAAGAGTGAACGAACGTATGCTTGATTACTACATTTCAGGGACCGGAAAAATACACTTTTAACGAGTTTATAATAATGCAGTGACGTTCGTACGCCAACCAAATAACGTATTGAACGTTATCATAGTCGCTAACCAAAACAAACTATTATGAGACTATAGATTCGTATGTTAAGACAATTTTCCTTCGAGACAGCTCTTTTCTCTCTCCCACAATTTTTAACATCTTTAAAAAAGCCTTCGCACTGTCTCATTTGATATTTATAGGCTTCCTTCCTTTTTTCGATAATCTTCAATCTTTCAGTTCATGCCGCCTTTCTTTACTTTCTTTATTATCCCCGTTTCTAATACATACGGATTACACCGAGAACTTTCTTTTCACCTTCATGCACACTTCTTGCGATTCTCATAAGCAACTGCGCAGTTCATACCTAAAGATTTTCGTTCCTGCCTTCACTTTAAAAGCTTTCTCTAACTCACAAAGAACTGCAAACCAATAAAAACTCTTTTCATTAGTGTTTAATTTTGCTTTTCTCTCTGTGATTCTCTCGCGATCCATTTTGTGTATCTTCGAAATGAAGGATGCTATCATCACGAGGCACGCTCTCTGAATGAATGAAAGATGCGACCAACAGCTGACACTTTCATGTTAGAAAGATCGAGTTTTGTTATCAAGACACCGTGTTGGCAAAGATATTGATTTTGCTTCCTTTTACAAGGTAGATCAAAGTAACTCCCTTCATCATGTACTCCAAACTTCTCTTTGAATGCGAGACAACACCATAATGGAAGCGCAAAGAAAACATAAAAGGCAAAATATCATTAAAGAGGTATTGGAGTTGAGCCACGTGTTCGTTATCGTTTACAGTACATTGAAGTGGTTATTACTACACCAATTTCAAAGCTCTTAAGGTGGAAATATTGAAACATCGTCTCTTGTTAAATCACTTCAAGCAATCTTAATGGTTCGTGTATGCTAATATATTAGAGTGCAGGATCTGGTTACTTCGTTACTCTTCCATTGCGTAAGCAATGGTCTAATATGCAGTATCTCAAGAACGATCTTTCCAAATGTTTAATACGGTATTCTCTTTCTTTGTGCTTAATATCTTGAGATATTAATATAGTTCCGAAGAGGAATATCTCCTTCAATGGTTTAATGCATAGTCTCAGAATGCTATTCATGTTGTTAGCAGGTTTTGTAGATTGCCAGTGGAAAGATCTCGGGATTGAACGAAGGATTTTAAAAAAAAATACCTGCATTTATTTCGGCTATTTAATATACAATACTCGTTATAAAGTATTATATTTTGTATCAAAAAAACTCTTTCTGTATAAAATATTTATTCGTGCATTTTTTCACACCGATCTATTTCTACAGTATTTACAAACTGTGTCATATCCATTTAAAAATAAATGCTTCAACTTTAAATAATTATATTTATTTTAGAAGTTAATTTCATCCGTCTTCGACCTCTGTTGAATTCCTTTGATGGAATTAATCTGTTGTTTGGTGCTTAAAAAGTATGTTAGATGTAAGTCGGAATCTCAAGAGGCTATGATGTAACTTCGAAATTTCAGGTTCCAGTGATCTTAATGAACAAAAGATCTTATTGAATAGAAGCTTCCAAATATCTTATTCCGAACCGAAGAAGTGTCGTGAGTGTCATTTCATATATTATTGAATTTGGAAAATGCATTCCATAAACTGGAAGGAATTCCAAACCTACTTAGCAGTAATAACATCTGCTTGAACTGGATATGATTAACGTAAGAAAATTAAGATATCTTTAATATCCTAACGAATTTAATCTCATTCGAAAGCATCTATATTCATAAATATTTATCATGAACTAAGAACTTCCTTATTTCATTACGGAAGCAAATTGTTTTCTTTCAACTTTATTGGTGTAAAGGGTGAAGCAGATGCTTTTCATATTCCCCGCTGTCTGATGAGGAATGTCGCCCTGAGTGGGCCTGAGGATTAATAATTGAAGTTGCAGTTTAAAATAGCTTTTGGTCTTTTGTACTTGGTGTAATCTGTTTTGTCGTAATTTGCAGCTAGTTCAATTAGATTATTAGGATGAACAGATGCTATTGAAAAGAACTTAGTTGCTATAGTCTGCATGAAAGTATAAATATCGGGGACTTCTGTGTCCCGATGAAGTTGCACAGTGCGTATGAACCGTGTTGCCTTCAGGATTATTCTGAGACATTAATTCTGCACACGTTGTAGTTTGAGGATATTAGTATTAGCAGTATGACTCCAAGCCGGAGAAACATAGATGAGTATAGGACGAATCATCAATTTATGTATAAGTAGTTCGATTCTGGTGCTCAATTTGCTGTTTCTGTTTATTAGAGGATAGAGCTGGGCAATGATTTTTGATGTCTTTAAACATTGAGACGATATGGGAGCTGAAAGTCAATTTTCTGTCCAACAATATACCAAGATATTTGATCTCAGACTGCCAAGGGATTTCTGTGTTAAACAGGAGAACGTGTCCAGTAGGAAGCATTGATCTTCTGGCGAACAGTACGGCTACGCTTTTTTGAGGATTTATTTTGAGTCGTCATTTGGTGAAATATTGTTCAATTATCAGTAGATTTTCCTGCAGTGTTTTGATTTCTAGGTGCAGTTTTAAAGATCTGGCTAATATCGCTGTATCATCTGCGTATAAATCTCTGCTAGATGACACTGGGTTGTGCGGAATATCACACATATAAATGGAGAAAAGAGTTGGTGCCAGTAGTGATCCTTGTGGGACACCAGCCAAGATGTGTTTTTGTATGGAGAGTGTGCCATTTAACTTAACTTGCATGCGCCTATCATAGAGGTATAATCTGATCAGGTGAACCACTTCCAATGGTATTCCAGATGTTATCATTTTATATAGCAAGCCGTAGTGCCAGATTTTGTTGAATGCACTGGCTATGTCAAGGAAAACAGCCCCAATGTATTGACGCCAGTTAAATCCCGTGGTAACATATTCTACCAATCTGTATAGTTGTTGTGTAGTACTGTGAAATTGTCGGAATCCAAATTATTCCTCAGGAAGAATGTTTAATTTGTGCACTAGTTCTTGGAGTCTAGTGAGAATGACTTTCTAGGCAACTTTGCCTAGGTTGGAGATGAGGCTAATTGGTCTGTAGTTTTGAGGTGATCGCGGGGCTTTTCCAGGTTTATGGATTGGGATTATACCTGCTAGTTTCCAGTGGGAAGTAAAACATTTGTAGTGTAAGATGGAGTTTATAATGTTAGTCAGATGCACAATAGCTGTGTGGGGTAGTATTTTTATCACCTTGTTTGTGATTTCATCAGGTCCAGGAGCCTTTTTGTTTTTAAGCTTCTTGATTATGTAGTATAATTCTACAGGTGATGTGGGTGCAATTTGACTAGAGCATGTGACAGAAAGTTTGAGCGAAGATCTGACATGTCGATGAACCTTGTATATGTGATTGAAGTCTAGATGGTCATATGAGGGTTTGCGTTGCTTTTCTAGAGATGTGACTATTGCCTCGGCTTTGTCTGCGTCGGTATGGATAAGGCCAGTAACTATTTGGAGAGGAGGAAGAGGTTTGTTTTTATTCTTGATGTTTTTGATAAGATTCCATATGGAGTGATTGTGAGGAGAGATAGAACCTTTGTAGGATCAAAATTTTGTTTCCCAAATTTGATTTCTGTGCGCTGTGAGGACATCTCTAACTGCAGAGTTCAATCTGTTCACGATTCTTTTATCTTGAAGTGCTCGCGTATTTTGATATCTTTTTCTTGCTCTGTTCTTTTCTCTGATCAAATTCATAATGTCTTCTGGCAAGTGGTTAGATCTGGGAGTAGTTCTGGAAATAGTTTCTGCTGCAACGGCAGTGTTGATTTGGTTAGTTAAATCCTTTATAGCTGTTTCAATTTCCTCTGTGGATTTAATCAATGGTACAGGACCAATATATTTTGGGAATACTTTGGATAGCTTTTTCGAATGTATACATGAGTGGGGGGGGAGGGGGAGGAGACAGGTTATTCTGGTTTCCCAGCTTTAATAGAATGGAATTGTGGTCAGATGAAAGATCATTTATAGTCACTACACTGTACGGGAGTCTTACATTCTATAGGATAGTTATGTCTAGAACAGTAGCCTGCCCTTATGTGTTGTGATGGGTAGGTGCTGTGGGGCCTGCCACAACCACATTGTTGGATCCAGAGTAGTTAGCGAGGATGTGACCATTTTTATTTGTGGAATGGCTATTCCAGATAGGATGCTTGGCGTTTAAGTCGCCAGCCATGATGACAGGCTCTCTGTTGATCAGTACAGCGTTCAAATCTGAAAACAGTAATGTTTTTTCCGGAGGATTATATGCTGCGAAAATCTTTAGTTTGCCGCCGTACACGTGGGAATTTCTATGTCTGCCGCCGCCACTGCAGGATAATCTGTCAGTTCTGTACATCTGGTATCCATTTATTTTGGGATTATCTGATGGTTGGAGATGGGTTTCATTTATAAAGAGTATATCTGGTTGACGCCTTTGGGCGAACTCCCGGAGGTCCAAGATTCTACCTCTTAATCCGATCGCATTTCATGCTATGATCTGTAAAGAATCTGGTTTTATTTTATTTCTGTTCATGAGTGAGCGCCGAGATAATGACTTGTGTGTCCTTTAGAAATCTATTTGTAGAGCATGGTGAGGGGTTGGATCTGCTAAAATCCAATAGCATATTTGCCAAGGAAGAGGTAATGATAGCTGTCAGATTTGGATGTGTTGAATTGTGAGAGATTATGAAATTAAGATTTCCTATCTTATCACATTTCGACATGGGTTCCCCAATAAATAAAAAAGTAAGCACATATGTTTGCCTCTGGGTAATATAGGAATGCAGTGTGTATATATATATATATATATATATATATATATATATATATATATATATATATATATATATATATATATATATATATATATATATATATATATATATATATCAAATATTTCATTCTAAGAAAAATGTTGTGTTTTGGCATGGAAATTGAAATGTACATCATAATTTAAGGCAAAGCTGAAGAAATGTCTAGTTTAAGAAATGTGAGACTTAACCCATTTGGTACAGAGTCAAATGAAGGAATTTATTTTAGGTTATTATTTAATTAGAGTATCACATTCTATATATTGTGTGAAAGCAAGTTGAGTGTAAGCTAAAGTCCAAGGGTCACACTTTAACCGTCCAGTACAATGTATGGCCTGAGGGAAGGAGAATTTATAAGGAAAGCGAGCTAGAGCGCATTCTCGGAAGAGCGCCACGTGCAAGTGAATGAGTGCCGTGAGGTAATAAACGTAATTAAGCGCGAGAAAATCCGAGAAAGAGAGGGAAAATATAAGTGTAAAGCTCCCCCCCCCACCACACACACACACACACGAGGCTTTCTGGTTCCTGCGCTCTTGGACGTTGGCTCTCCATCTCCGCCAACGGGATGATTCCAGATCGGCCGTAGAAGTCATGAAAGGCTTATCGAGGTTCGCAAGGCAGAGCTAGCTATCTCTTTATAACAGAATAGCTAAGCTAGAGTGAGTAACCGATGATATAGATGTGTTCCTGCGGTTCCAGAGAAAGACCAGAACGGCACATCGCCATATCGACTCGGAGAACCTGATCGTGCTGCTATCATAAGTGAACCGAAGAACGGTAGCCCACAAAGGTGCTCTGATGTCCAGACAAGGCTGAAGACAGAGCAGAAAGTCATTCCATGGGATGGTAACGTAGAATGTTAAAGAATCTGATTTCCAATTAAAGATATGAGTGAATTCAATAGGTTAATTTGTGTATGGACAAGTTGTAGAGAACTTTAGTGATTATCCCATTTGGCAGTAACCTGTCCCTTTGGAAGAATGTTTCCCTAGAAAGGATCTGTATGTGAAATAACTTGGATATATTGTGAGAGATGATTAGTGACCTTGGTGATTGATGATAAGATAATTTAAGCTGGAAAATTGTAGGTTTATAGGAACTCTATGGTCCAAGTTATGATTTATGCATTATAGCGTTAGTATTGTTATCAGAATTTTGCTAAGAAGGTGCTTAAGTTAATCATGTGCCTTATATTTTTCATGTATATCTCTTAAGCCTTAATAAATATGTTTTATATCATCTGCTGGAACCCAGCCGATTTTATGAATTCAAATAGCCACTCATAAAATTACTAACGAACCTAGCGGGACGGACATATGAAGGTAGTTTATTCTTTCAGGCCACGACTGCATATAAAACAAAGAAAAGTGAGAACAGTTAGATTAGAGTTTGAAATTTTATTACTGTGTATTATTCTGAGATAGCCACCTTGGATAAGAGTGTTATCTATCCTCTGTATTGGCTGGAGCAGCAAAAAAATAAATTCGTCAATATTTAACCGGTGGACTGTCTCAGAGGACATAACTTTAGGGCCTTGTCCCATACATAGACATAGCCCTAATGAATGAAAGAATTACACGTGACAAAATTTTGAGAGCGGCCTGAATCATGGTTTGTTTAAGAAAAAGAAAGTGATAGCTTATTTTACTTAACTTATTAGAAAACTATTACAGAAGCCGGAAAGGAAGAAACTGTATAGGAGAGTGTAGAAAACAGTGGTAAAGACAATAGCAATCATAGGAATATACAAAGAAAAAAGAGCATAATATAGATATAACAGATGTGATGTTGGCTGTTCCAGGGATGTCTGTTTAGGGCGAGTTACATCCGCATATGTCCTAGATTATTGTTTGAGTTGTTCTTTTAGGGGCCTCTGATTTCAGCAGATGAACTTCTGCCCCTTTATGTTGATCTTTAAGGAGGCTGTGAAGTAGTCTCTGACGTAGGTGTGCTAAGAGAGGAAGAGTAAGTTCCTTCTTCTGGTTTTCTATTTCTTGGATTGGGCGCGCATCCTCTGTAGTTGGCAGTGTGAGAACCACCACAGTTGGCACATTTAGCCGGGGTGGATTTTGGCTTAGAGCATGTATTTGTTGGGTGGCTGACCCCACATTTTAAGCATTTAAATTCAGCCTTGCACATTTTCTGAGCGTGACCAAACTTCTGTGGCATTGTCCTGTTGAAGCCCCTTTCCTTAATGGTTCTATAGTGATTTTCAGTCTATCCACAGATGGACGTCAGATCATATGTGCTTGCTGATCTCTACTAATACCAGTGGCATTTGAGTCCTGTCTCTTCTGGTCATTCCGCTGACTTTTACGGGTAGTAAATCTTGCTGGTGTAGATCCGCAGTGATTTCGTCTGGGAAACATCTTCAGATACACCTCTAATCACTACCTTGAGGTTTTTTCTGGATAATCCATCACTGTTCTGGGTTGGATTTTAATACCGTCTGTGAGATTATTCGCTTAGCTGTATGAGATCTGTAAGTTTTACATCGTAGTCCTTAGCGACATCCATTTATTCTTTTCACATAGAATAATCGGGGGTATCTTTTCCCTTGAGGAGGTAGGAGAGTACGGGACAGGGCCATCTTCTTCCATTTCATCCGCATTGGGTGGTTCACAGGCTGCAGTTAGGTTCCTCAGCACTTGTTGCTATTTCGCTAATGCTGTCTTGAAGTAGTTCTAAGAGTTGAGTCATCTATATTAACTTCTTTTATTTCATGAATTACAACTTTTGCTGGCCAATTTGTGTGAAGCAGATTGCCTACGTGTTTAAATATTGCCAGAAGCTGTTTAAAATTAAGTTCTTCGTACGGTGCATTCATGGCTAGACCCAAGTCTTGTTCTGTAGAGCAGGGCATGACTTTCCCTTTCCGCAATAGTAATAAAATAGACAGTCTCTAATGAAGTAAATGAAACAATGGCGATATTGGCAGTAGGCCTAGAGTATCGCCCTTGTTTTGAAATTTGTTGACTTATCTATTCAGCTGATTCTTTGAAAAATAAACCGATTGATTATAGTAGTAAAACTATTTACTATTAATAAATTTATTTACTAGTCAGAATTCCTTGAATCACATTTTAAATCAACTATCAAAATCCCGCACTAATCGAGCTAAAAAAAAACGGACACAATGCATTCTGATAGATACCCAAATTAATAGATACCCAAATTAAAATCTTTTCTAGTCTGTCTTCATCAAAACATAATGATATTTATAAATGGTGTTTGAAGTGTAATCATAAAATTTATAAAAATACTTCTCAAAACTTTCATTTTTTATAAGATATTATTATTTATTTATTTATTGCTGATGGAATATAAATGTAGAAATATAATTTCAGTTTAATATTTCATTATAATGTGGTCACAATCGCTGATCATAGTCTCGTATCCTCTATTGAACGATATTATTGATTTATTTCGGTCAATGATAGTCGTAGTAAATCATACAAACGCGGGACCAACTGGGATGGTTTTGGTGGGACTCCTAATTTCAGACCATCAGATATCAGGAACATATTTGCGGTTAGTTTTCTTTAATGACAGATTAAATGCTAAATTTCCTAGGCTTGAGTATACTCCGAATTTAAAATCGTCGATAATAAACGCCCCTGAGATAGAACTTATCAAATATTTTACAGTTAAGATAATAGACTGCTAATCTCCAAGTCAGATATTTCTGTTGAGTATTCTTATTTTGTTTGTCTGCGTTTATCACCCAAGCCGGCCATGAAGTCTATACACATTCAGCAAAATCTGGATACGATGCTGTAACGCCTATTGAATAACATGGATAAGAGCAATTTAGTATCACTATTTCATCCACCATGGCCGGTAGAGAAGTTTTAAAAGCATTGCGAATAAATGTTATAATTTTTAAAGTTTTTTTCTCCCTTTATGTTTGGGAAGTTTACCATTGTTTTCTCGGGGCTTTTCTAATATATATTAAGTACCTCTTAAAATTCGAACGTGTATATCGATAACCAGGAAGATTTTTTTGTTTAGAAAAGTTCTTAGTTTCTTCAAATACGGCAGAAGTCAAGTTATTGGAAGAAAAGTCAGTTGCTTTGAAAAATATCTGAATACATTTATTGGCTAGTTGATTATCATTAAGTAGAGTCCAGTAGCAGATGAGACTAATTATAAGAATTTTAATCCTTAAGTTGAAATCTGTATTGAAAGCTAAGAATTCGGTAGTTGAAGTTTAGTTTTATATTGTTATAAGCTCTCCGATTTTAATTGAAGTTTTCTGTTAAGGAAAATGATCATTTGGTGTCGTAGTTGGTTTGGAAAAATACTATTACTGTTAACTGTAATCTCGTCCCTGAGTATTCAAAGAATCATCTGCAGCCCTGAACTCAAATGTCGATGGCGACTAGCTGCTTACCAATTTCTAAAAAATAGTACGTATAAAAATGGCAAAGAATTGGTTATACTATCTTGAAATATACACGATTATTAATTTCACGAGATATTTAAGGTATTAATTAGTTTATTTAAGTATGGTGGTCTTCAAGTTAATTTATAGATAGAGACATCAGAAAGAGAGAAAACTTTCTAACATGTTGAACATTCACAAGTTCAGAATTCTATTTTTGAGATCTGAAAATTTTTAGATCCACAGGTTTAGATGTTAAGGTATGCAGTTTTTATTCCACAGAAAACAAAAGAACTATGGTTGACACCATTTTATCGAATCACTTCTCTTAAAAATTTGGTAATACTAACATTTAGAAATAATCGAACAGAATTGATATTGTAAGACAAGTTTATTCCTCGAGTTTGTTTCATAGGTGCATTTAAACTCAGTCATGAAAATAAAAACACCATCAACTTACTTGATTTGTCGGTAATAGGTGGCGCGTAGATACACACCAGTCAGTCAGCTAAAGTTAACTAAAATAATTAGAAGACTGTGACTGAGTTTTTCTTTAAAGATTGGTTATATTTAAGAAGTGTGTGATAATTCTAGTAAAACATTAATAAGAGCATTTATTAAACCTCGTATACAAAAATAACCTCACTAATTTTATTTAGATACATTCGACTCTCTACCTTTTCTTAATCAGCTCTGCTGATCAAGAAAAGGTAGAGAGTGTTGGGAGATTAGGATTATCCGGCATTTTGATAGCTAGGTTAATAATTTGTATTAAATAACCCCAACAATTAATTAAGGTTCTCTTGCATCTTTGTTAATCTCGAGAATGGAAGCCAATTTGAATTATTGAGACGAAAGTCTCTACGGAGGATGATCTAATTGTTTGGATAACTTTACGGATGATCACAGAGACCCCGCGTGGCTAAAATAAGCATTTCACTAATAATAGTAATAATAATATAGTTATTATTATTAGTAGTAGTAGTACAAAAAATAAATGCTAATTTTGTATTTAGGCATAGTAGTAGTAGTACTACTACTACTGCTCCTACGCATAAATACGAAATTACGCGAATAGTTAGCGTATCTTCACGGGTTGGGATGAGAGTGTGCCTTGCTGAAGAACTTTTCCTCATAGTCATGAAGGGGAGAATGGATGTCTGGGGATCCGGTTTCTCTGTGGATCTGCGTGTTTCTGACGAACCATGGGGCGTCCAGTATCATCCTCAGGCACGTGTTTTGTATCCTCTGTAGTTTCAGGATGTTAGATTTGGATGTGTGACTCCATGCTGGGGATGCATTAGGCCGCGGTTTCAAATCCCCCTGGGCATGTGTGTGTGTGTGTGTGTGTGTGTGTGTGTGTGTGTGTGTGTGTGTGTGTGTGTGTGTGTGTGTGTGTGTGTGTGTGTGTGTGTGTGTGTGTGTGTGTGTGTGTGTGTGTGAATGTCTTTAGGTTGTATCTGAATTTTATCGCTGACCATCGTCTTGTTTCTTCCAGGTCTCAAGTGATTTGAAAAAATTAAACGGTTTGATCTCTAAAAATGAAATATATATATATATGGAAAAAGGAAGACGCAAATTGCATTTTAATTAGATTTTATTGCAATTTTTATATCGCATTAACAGTTCATTACATTAAAAAATAATATAAGATATTTTTAAATATCTTACTAAACTAAGTATATATTATTAAAATTAGGTAAATAGAATACTTCAAAGAAAAAGAAATTTTAGGATTATTATGAAAACAACTTAAAATATATCTTCATTTATTACACACCTTTACGTTGTTTGTATACTTTTCTATATATAATATTTCTTATAATTTTGATTCGTTTTTGTGGAGTCCTTTTTAGGACTTCCTGGGTAACAAATGGCAATGCTGTAGCCAATGAAGTTTTAACTGAGGCTCGGCTGTTGCCGTTACTCCAGCCATGACTGGAGCTTTTTAGCTCAATAACACTCCATCCACACATTTTCTTCATTCAGATGACGGGATATAGAGTCAAGGACTCAGTCCATCGCCCAGTTCTTATAAGAAGTATAAGAACTTGATTTGTTTTTGTAAATGGTTGTCATATTCTGCAGAAAAGTTTCAGTTATGCCGTCAATTAAACGTTGACTGTGTCTAAACCATCCACAGAAACTTAAGTTTTTTTAAACCAATACAACAGAAAGAAAACAAGAAGAAACCGAGTTATGTGATCATCCATTATTAAATAGTATTTATTATTATTACTAATATCACTGTTTATCTACTTTAATCTCATTTTCTAGCGTATGACTGGATTCAGAACTGAAACAATTATCGCCGTTATCTTTTCCCTTCACTCATTTCTAAGAACTCAAACGTGTTCTCTTTAACTTTCTTTCGTAGAATATTTCTTGTCTTTTAAATTTGCAATATTTGAGTCTAAAAAATTAATCACGGCTGATCATCTTGTACGTGTTCACTTAGAATAACCAAAGCATAATGAAATTTCAAAAGAACAAGAGAGAGAGAGAGAGAGAGAGAGAGAACAAAAAACACTTGCAGAGAAAAAGAATATTTGGAAGTGACAAAAAAGTTTGTTAGCGTGATGGATGCGTTAACAAACAACAAAAAAAACAAACAAGATAAACTGTCGTGGATAATTATCTTTCAGTTGAGGTTTGATCCACTGGCGTGCTACGTGATGTTAATCAACAAGATAGCAGGAATGTAATGTTTTTTTCTAAAACACTTTTAAAACTTCTGTGACGCCATTTACTGTCTAATGAAGCTAAGCGTTTTCGACGTTAAAAGTGATTGTGAGCAATGTTCACAATACCGAGTCATTCCTTATAGGAATGACTCGGTATTGTCATTCTACTCATATAAATTATCAGATGCTCGGTGAAAATAGATCAAATCTTCTAACGACTTTTATTTTTCAAAGGAGTAATAGAAGGAGGCTTTTAGTCCCAACTAACATTTATAAATCGGGAAGAAGCCGATTTCCATCTTTAACCTTAACCCAAAGCTGAGCCCATGGCTATCGATGAATTTGAAAGCAAAGAGTGCAGTAACAATAAAACATGAGTTTACTGGCGTGCACTAAAGATTGACAAACACAGAACAGGTTTATAAAGGCCTAGAAAAAGATACTCTATTCAAAGATATATATCTTACTTTCAATCTTTCTTCAGGCTGTCTCGTATTACAGAACTAAGAAAGTTCCCACAAGGCTACAGTCTCTATGAACTTCTCATAGAGGTGTAATAACGGAGAAATATATGTAATTTGATCAAATACTGATGTAGCCCTCATGTATATTAGAGTTAGTTAATTCAAAAATATTTCTAAATTAAATGGATTTGGCAGAATTTTTTTTCTGGACAATATTAATAGGTCGACTTTCGAGAATTGAATCCATATAATTTCATCTTCCTTAGTAAATTTTACACAAACAGTTTGCTTTTAGTATAATTACAGTCAAATTAAGGCTATGAGGCCTGTGTAATTTGGATAACTCTTCTTTTTGATTTTTTATTATATTTTCTCTTTCTTTGTTCTGGTTGAGTAGAATTGTTTTTCTCTTACATTTGTTTTTATTCCTACATTCGCTATTGTTGCATTTTAACCGTTTTTGTAACTTTGTTGATAGATATTTTCTATTTAATTTGTTTTTATAGCAATCTTGGTCAAAATCAAACTTTTATCATTGTCATATAAGAATTTAATTCCCACCTGCAATTGGTTCGACGAATGAATAACACACCCATTTTCTTACTAATAGGTGGTGGGTTCTAATCCCACCGTGGGCACATGGTCGTAAAAATCTGTTCTATGGCTTCTTGAGTTTATAAGGATTTATTTTTTGTAATTCCAACCTGAGATTTAATTCAAAATAAATTAAGTTATATTAAGTTCATGTTCAGAAATTAGGGCATGAGACAGTAATGAATAAGCCCAACTTCCTTTTCTGTCCAATCGATTTCCTTAGTTTCAGTAGTAAAATTTTCGCTTCCAAAACAAAGTTAATTAATGATCACAATTGGAAAAATCATAGATTGAAAATGGAAAAAAAACAAACTTACAGTATTGAAGTAAGTACAGACTGCAATTTTAAATGCTTAGCGATTTTTGTTTTCGAAATAAAATAGGATAATTCATTATATGCAATATCAGGTCACACTTTACAGGGTCACTACTGAGAGTTGCCATGGTTACAGAAGACGCATATTAGCTTGTTGGTCATTTGAATAGCTTCTGTACCCACATAAGAATTTATTTATGTAATGGTATATTAATAATTTAATAACATAAAGAATTTCACCTTTTTTTCCTTACTCTGCTTAACATTTTACATAAACTGATCCATGATTGCCTCCTAATTTGTTTTCATTCACGAAACTTGAGATATTGTGATATTTTAGACTTCTCTGCTATTTCTATTTAAGAAATTTACTTCATTTTATTCCTTCTGCGCATTACAACTTTCTCTGACGTCCCATTACAATCCCAGTGTGACCTACGAGTGCCTGGTTGTAATTTAAAACGACTCTGTCGTAACCCTTAACCTCTAAATGGTTTTACAGCATCGCCTCATCTCTTCAAGACATCCACGTAATAATATCTACTCAATGTAGACCTCCCTTAAGATTTACTTGGATTTAAGGATCAACGTGGATTTTTCTTGGATTTAAGGCGTGCATGCACAGTTGTCCATTTAAATTTCATTAATTAAACTATTTGAAAATAGTTTAAATAATGTTTATTCGTCATACCTTTCTCACTCCGGAAACTTGTTTTTTTTTTTTTTTTTCATCCAATAAAACAAGCAAACTGGCTAAGAGAACACACGCAGTTGATAGACAAAGCAAACGATTTCTTGTACTCATTTTAAATTTCAGTATTTAAAATGAGTACAAACCAATTACTGACGATCCACTAGGAACTCAGTGATGATTTCTTTGCACAGGACTTGACGATTGAGTTTTTAGTATTGTAGGTAAGACTGGAAAGGGAACAAATTTATATTCTCCGTTTGTGTGTTGCGCGCGCACATCTTCTGTGAGATGTCTTTTGAAGCTCGCGTCTCTATCCTCCTACAATATGCTGCACGCTCTACTTGTGCAATCGTTCCATTTACACATGCAGACATTCGCGCCCACAAAAGCCGTCCGAATACATTTCTTTGTGGTCTTTTTCTATCTCTCACTCACTCAGCGTCCGTAGCACGCACCCTTTATCCCTATTGATCGGCGCTCCTTTAAGACGTCGAGGCTTTTTTCTGCAAACAGATGCTTGTTTTCCGTTTTTTGTGTGCTCTGTTCAAAAAAAAGGAAAAGGAAGAGAAAGAAAATGACAGAGAGAGAGAGAGGGGGGGGGAGCAATTGATACTACATTCCTTAGATAACACACACACACTACGTGGTCCAAATGAAAGTTATCTCAATGGAACCGAGATATTTACAGCAGTTAAATGCGAATGGATTTTTTTTTCCTGGTTATCATTTGTTCTTAACAATGCTTTGATAATAAGAGACTTCGTGTGCTGCCACCTGTGATTATTTATCACAAGTGTATATATGACAGTACTGTATACTGAAAACGAACAGTTACCATAGAGACAAAGATGTTCCAGTGTTGTATGATGTCAATATAAAGAATGTGATTACGAAGTACACTATTTTTATAATTGCCTGCAGTTATTTCGCTTCTTTTTTTTCCTTCATTGGACGAAAGTGTCTTTTAATATCAGAGAAAGAATGGAAAAGTGAAATTCCTGCAAAGTAGGATCTAAAAAAATGCACCGTCAGCAGGAAGTTTAAAATAAAATATTATTGAATATCCACAAGAAATGCAAGCTGGATTTATAGTAGCTGACAATTCTTCTACTGGTATTTCAAAGTCAACCTTTGAAACTGCCAAGAACAACTGTACCCTTGTTACTATAGCGATTTTGTTCTATCTTCGGGTATAAAAAAATTAAAAACACTGCAGGCATTCTGGATGACTTTTTTGTCGAATCTGTATTAAACTGAAGAACGCTTATGATCTATTTCGGTTTTTCTATCTTTTGTTCTGTTTTTTTTTTTTTTTTGTTTTGTTTCACATCCCCCCCCCCCCAAAAAAAAAGACACATGACATTTCTAATCAACCATGGAACAAAGACTTACAGACATCCTATCCTGTGCTGACCATCTATATTCCTGATATTCACGTTAGAGAACACCTCATCTAGAAATCCTCTTTCTCTTTTTAATCTTCTCTAAAATAACATTTATGGCTCCATTTTATAACATTCATCTGCTCTCATCCCTTTCCAGATTTAGAAATATCAGTCTATCTATTCTTGTGAAAACATCTCTCAAAAAAGTCTATATTATCCATTGCAATTTTTTGGACTCACTTCCAATTATGCGGACCCTCACTGACCAAACAGATGAATTGAATGAGGAAGCTGAGGAGGTCTTTAGCCAGAATCAGCTGAAACCACCAAATGATCACAACGGCCGACAATATATGTATCCGAGAATTTTGGTCTTTGCAAAACTGCGTTCAAAATGGCTGCAGTTAGCACAGAATGCAGACATTAGGTTTCAGTGATGATGGCAGTTTATTGTTTGAAGATAAAACAATAAAATATGTTGTTAATAGGAGTTCTAACATTAGACAACACAGTATTGTACGTTTTTCATAAAATTACTTTACAGTTTTCATACAATATAATCCGGTGTTTTATGTATATATACTTGAGTATATAAATAGAAAAACTGTAGGTCATCCTCCACCTTTTTCACGGTAGTTTTAAATGCAGAAGGTTTTCTCTTAATACGAGATATCAACGCGTTTTTCTGCACCTAACCACCTAACTGAAACCTTACTTTATCGATAAGTTTAGAAGAAATCATTCTTTAACTCCAACATTTACCCCATCCATTCATACCATTCCAAAGTATTTTCTCTTTTTCGAAGGCATTTACATTGTAGAAATTACAGCGAGAGCCTTTGATTGATGGTTTTGGCTTGTTATCTCTGGAAACACTGACACGAGAATTAGTGAACATCAAAGATCATCCGTTCGTTTTCTTCCTTCCTAGATGAAGCACTGAACACGAGAAGGAAGATTCTTCTTCGGATTTTCTCATCGACTTGTCTTTGTCGGTTGTTGGTTGAGAAACTTAAGCCTTGAGATTTATTGGAATTTCCATCCGCTTGGCTTCTTTGACAACCCCGCTTGTGTCTTTGTGTCACTTCGTTTGCCCACCTGTAATTATTCACCGAGAGAACATAAAGTCTTTAATTAAGACAGATCTTGAGTTTCCGGCCTGTCACCTCTTCTTCAGTGACATCTCAAAACTCCCTTTATGGCGTTACAGGAGGCTTCTCTCTCTCTCTCTCTCTCTCTCGCTCACTCACACACACACACGCGCACGCAGAATGTTGAGAAGGAGATTACTTCATTGAAGGGTGGCTACATAAGCCATAATTAGCAGTTGTCTGAACTGGGCAATCTCTTTACCATTACTCATCACTTGAACAATATCCAGCATGGAGCCGAGTGGAACTTCACTTTGAACTGTCACCTATCAGATTCTCAGACATTAAAAAGTGAACTAGTTGCAATATAAATCTTGCAAAGCGTCTTGTGTGTATATAATTTAAGTTTAAGTTTGACAAAGTGTTATCATTATCATACAGGAGATTTAGACTATTCACACATATTTTCGGTTTAGTACAGGATGCTATATAATAATAATAACAATAATAATTGTACATACATACATACATTGTTTATTTGATATACAACTAAGATAAACTAACATTATTTCGTCTCTACAGAGATTACGTGTACAATTCTGAATGCATTCTTTTTTTTATGAATATATATTTCACACAAAGAGAAAGATTATTATCATCATTTACAAGCTATACGGATAACGTATTTGCAGTGTTCGAAATGTTCAGTATTCAGTACTAAGCGAATAATATCAGTATTAATAATCACTATGATAAAGGCGGTTATGAGGATTAGTTGACTGAGGAGGGCTGATCCTACCTACTTCGAAGCTAGGGTTAGCTTTTATGAAGAGAGTGGGATTAGCCTTCACTATTTATGTTTTTTGGTACTGTTTATGGATGGAATGTAGGCGTTGGATCCTGGTGATTTGTCATGTGTACATAAGTGTTAATGCTATATTAATTGTGTTGGTATAGTTATATGTTTTAATGTTCTGTAATTGTCTATGTGTTTGAAATTTTGTGGTGATCTCACTGTAGAACTATATAAGTTGTTGAGGGGTCTAGGGATGTAGAGAGTGGTTGTGGGTCGTATTATGCGATATGGGTCTCTGTTGTTACAATACTTGTTGAAGTAATTCCTTAGTAATATTATGTAGTGTTTCAGGTTTTTAATGCTCAGGATTCTGTGTGTCGACATAAGCAGTTCGGATATTGGCTGTTGTGTATAAGGTCTCCAAATCACTGTTGACACGAATTTCTTATGCAATATTTCTAATATTGCTAGGTGGCTGTTTGACGTGTTTGCGTACCGTAACTGAGTTATACCGTAACTGAGCGGCGATTCGCAAACACGTGATAGAGGAGCTTTTTTTTTTTTTTACGCTATATGAAAAAGTCTTTTACTTGGAAGAGTTTTACTGCAATGATGCCGAGTTTAATATGTATGTATTCTATATAGTTTGTCCATTTAAAGTGGCAATCTCTTCCAAGGTATGTCGGCTGTGTTACGAGTGTGATTACCGTACATTGGCAGATATTTTTATTATTAATGCAGTGGTATGTGTGACACTGTAGCGATAGTGGTGCTGGGCAGTTGCTTCTCGGATTATGTATTATTAACATCTGCGTCTTGGTGCCGTTGATTACAATTGAGTTTTGGTAGAAGTGAGTTGTGATTTCATTTAGGTCCTGTGCTACGTCGTTAATGTTTATGTTGAATAGAATAGGAGATAATATGGCTCCTTGTGAAACTTTGTGTTTTATCTGTATACCCCGGCTGTAATACTTGCCTATTTTTGTTACTTTTGTTTTGTTTGAGAGATAGTTCCTGAGCCACGTCTGCAGTGTTCCTCTTATTTCGAGTGAGTATAGTTTGGTGAGTAGTATGTCATGTTCAAATGTATCAAAAGCTTTGGTTAAAGTCAAGAAGTAAAAGGACAGCGTACTTGTTTTTATCGAGGGCTTTGTTTATTGCGTCCGCGATGTCTTCTAATAAAGTGATGGTGCTTTTTATTTTCTGAAAGCCGTATTGGTTTTGTGAGATGATGTTGTACTTCTGTAAATAGTTCTGTAGTCTGGTGTGTGTTATTTTTTCTAGAATTTTTGAAATGACTGGTAGGGTAGCTATTGGTCGTTCTGAGTATCGTTTCTTTTACGTGTTTGCATATTGGCGTAATTACTGCAGTTTTTAGTTGTTGTGGAATAATGCCTGTGTCGAATATTGTGTTCACGAGTTTCAAAAGTATTGGATTTATTTATTCAAAGTGTGTAAAAAGGTCTTATTTTTTCTATTCCTGGAGTGTTCTTCGTTTTTAGCTGTAAGAGTGCTTCCTTCAGCTCCTGTTTTGTTACGGGTGAAAAATGCATGGTGGTTTGCTGTTGACTCTGTGTTGGTAATTTTTTGTAGATCGTTCTTATATATTCTTTTTTGAGTTGTGGTATTGTTTGTGGAGTAGTTGAATAGGTCTGCTAGTTCCTTTTAGTTCATATCCTGACCAAAGCTTTTTACGATAAAATCTTATGGTGAAGTTTTCTTTTTTCGAGTTACTAATTCGTTGAGTGTAGCCCATGTTTGCTTCATATTGTCATTATATGATGTAAATTTGTGAAAGTAGTAGTCTCTTTTTGCCCGACGAATTTTTATTATTAGTTGATTTCTTGTGGTTTTGTATGATGTTTGTAAATGAGTGTTATTGGGTGACTTTTAGTTTTTTCCATAGCTTTTTCTTTACAGTAATACTATTTAGAATGTCACCATTTATCCATGGGATATTGTCTGTTTGTCGCCTCGTTTGTGTAGGCTTTGTTGCATTTTTGTATATTTCTGTGAACATTAGTGGGAGGTTCTTGTATAAATTTACGGGGTCATTTATTTTGAGTAGGCAATTCCCGTCTGTATTTGTATAAGGTTGTCGATAATTTCTTTAATATCATGGGATTTTGTAGAGTTTTTCGGTATATGTGTGTGTGTGTGTAGGGGGGGGGGGGAATGAAACGAAGCTGAGACAAAGTAGCGATCGTCGATTTTTGTGTTAATTACTGATGTATATGTATGGATGGGAGCCCGTATGGTCATATGACATATGATCAATGCATGATTTGTGTTAGTGAATTGATGAGTATTTCTTTTTTTTTTATCGGGGAGTTTATGGTAGGATTTATGTTGTAGTGACTTAGTATATCAAGATATGTGTTAGCGGTTGGAGAAGCGTAGTCAAGAGTACAGTATTTATGTTAATGTCTGCTATTAGGATGAGCCGATGTGTTGTACGGGGTTCAATGCCGCTTAGCCATGCTTCTAGTTCGTGCAGAAAGCTGAGTGGATTTTTATCTGGGGATCTTTTATCGTGTATTTGACGGTATGTTTGTCGTTATTTCTGATTTCAAATATTAGTGTTTCCGCATGTCCGAAACGAGTTAATTTTTCTGTCCACTTCTTCAAAGAAAAGAAGTGGACAGAAAAATTTTGAAATTTATATTTTCTGACTGGATTTGTCTCCCAGATTTGGGATCTTCATGCTATAGTTTTTAGAGATAATTTCATATCTTGCTCTTAAGGATGGAGAGAGTAAATTTACTATATTGGTAGACTGCTTAGGCCGGATTCTCTTGTAATTATATAAACTCGAGCGTTTTCATTCTGTCTCATAAATATCTGTGAATCCTTAGTCCACAGAAACTTGTAGATTTTTTTCTGTTTTTGTTTTCCTTGCCTAGCATAGAAGGTTTTTGAAGTATGGAGTCCAAAGTTCAGATATATAGATCGGAGTTGGGAGTTGCTTGTCGGTTAGGATCGATGTTGTCGGCCTTGTTTTCTTGCTTGCTGCTGGAATGCGGTCTCTTAGACGTTTGCTGATAAATTGAGTGAGGACTGGTGATGGTTTCTCTTTATTTTTTTGGTCCTCGATTAACCTCGATCATATTTTTTACCTTATGATGAATACATTTATATTTATTTTGTAACTAAATAATATGTTTTTATAAAACATGATAGTTATAAAAATATCGTAGTCATATGGAATAATAAAAATATATTGTACACCACAAGATACGTGCAGGATATACACTAGCAGAAAATAACCTCGTTATTCTTAATCTTTCTTAACTGGTAATTTCTTTTTCTGGAAAATACTGTATTGAAATATTTTATCCAACTTCTCAGTTTTATGATAAGAGTGTACTATTCTGTGAAATTCATTAAAATCATCTTCTCGTTTATTATAATACGAGAAAACTTTGCACAGAAATTTAAATCAAACCTTTTTAGAATGCGAAGCAAAAATCCGTAGACAGTGAAGGATTGGAATAAATTATTAGTGGGGGAAAATTCTCAACATTTCAGCAATTAACGTTATGATGTCAATGTATGATGTGAGTTAATCGGGGCTCTCTTACTAGTTTTCCAGAGAGTTCTCCTGTGTGTTTTCCTATTTTCTTGATGAAAGACCAGAAAGGGAAAACTTTGCGACCTTCATATGAAAGAAAATTCCTTTTTAAGGTTCGTTTCTTAAACAGGAATCGAACCAATTTTTTTATATTATTTTTTGAAGGCGAAGGCCATCGTCAGTAGTGAGTGAACTTCGGAGATCCTCGGAATTTCCCTAAGAAATCCATTTGGTATCTCGCAATCAGAAATTTCAAAAATTCTCATAGCCACTGAGGAATATTCGCAGAAATTTAAATGTGAAATACAGCGCCGTCTATAATTACATTTGTTATTAGATAGAAGGATAAATTATCCCACGACAGTAGAGAATCAAACCTGGACTTAAGAGATGCCTGTAAATCTCTCTCTCTCTCTCTCTCTCTCTCTCTCTCTTAGAAAAATAAGCACTTTTAACGTGTTTTGAGACGTTAATCTGTCAGACCTTTTCTTATAAAATTCGTGTTTTTATCCACTCAAGAGTGTAAGACGTTTATCCATAATTTTCCATTAGTCCTCACCTGGCCACAAAGGATTAAGGAGCTTAAATGGGATTACTACTTGCTTCAAAAGAAGGATTACTACGCCATTTGTCTTGATTAGAACTGGCTACTAAGTAGGTTCCTGGAGAGCTAAGTGGGTACGCTACAGTGTATGTCCTCCTCTGTTTGTCAGTGTACAAAAATTCTTCGCTCTTTATAACCTTTAAAGAAGATTTGCACACGATTTCATAAGAAAATAGAGCGCGTATTTCTCAGTATAAAAAAATAAATAAATAATAAAAAAAACATGTTCTGGTTTTAAAACTATTTAATGGTTACTTAAGTATAAAGAGCTAATAAGCTTCACACTGATGAAGCCTCAAAAAAGGCTGAAACCGGTCTGGGTAGTGACCTCCCTCCATAATGTAATAACAGCATACATTTTCTAGGAAATGTGTTTTTACATTATGGAAAATATCTAAGAATAGCGATCTGAACTTTCCCCACCTTTGCAACGAGTTGCCCTGGTATTGTACTACGTACTAGGATCACTTGCATTGGCTAACGCTAGTGTCGCCGATACTTTATAGTTTACTATATTCGGCAAGAAACTCTCTGATTTCAATCTTTGAGTTTCTTATTCGGTTTTAAAACTATGTGTGGATTTACTATCCCCTTAATTTAAGTAATTTAAGTAACTATTTAATGGTATTATGAGTTCTTGTTATATTTATCGACGTGTTAGTCATGCTAATAAATAAAATTTACAGAGGATAGTTGGATGAGGCTCTTCATATTTTGTTTCATTTATTAGGGATTTTTCTATGTGCGAAAATGATGGAAAGAAAAAGATGTTAAAAACCTAGAAATACAGATATGCAATTCTATGAAGGAACCTTTATAAACTTAGCAATACTGCTAGAGGATCTACAACTTTAATATTAGTTATCTACAGAAACAATCCCCTTCATATGTATTGTCAGAATCGGTCGAGGAAAAATTAGACCCATTGTAGGACCGACTTTTTGATGAAAATTGTGTCTTCAATAATTCTAACTTTTATTATTTTTTTTCATTGAATATACAATGGGTTCTTTTTACGTTTATATTATTATTCAATCCATAAGAAATTAGGAATAATTTTGAATTTTAATAATTATTACTATAGCGTCACAACGTGTTCATAGTATTTGTGGAGAAGCATCGTAGGCAATATTAACAGAGATTCCAATTATTCCCACTTACCAAAGCTGAAATATAACACATTTTAGTAGACTAGAGCGGAAATGCTGCTCATAATGAAGTAAACAGAGTTCAGACATGAAACTTTCAAAGCAAGCCAATTCACGCCTCGCTCCAATCAGCAGTGTGGTCTCACACGCTATGTTGAAATGCATGAATCCTCTAAAGGTTGATACTCTTGTTCTTCCGCATTCTTTTTTTTTTTTTTCAGCGACACTTCATAGCCTTACCATGAAGTGTCGCTGAAAGGAACAGCTAGTTGCTTCTCTGTTACCGGAGTGTTTTCTTGCGAGAATCCTATTGTGGTTTCAAATAATTATTCTCATATTTTTCTCTCTCTCTCTCTCTCTCTCTCTCTCTCCATCTTATTCAATATAAATATATTGAACGGTTTATATATATGTATATATACATATATACTATATACATAGACACCTTCCGTAAGAGCCTCCATAGCTTTGTTGGTATAATCGAAGTCCTTTGTTCAAAAATACCAGATTCGATCCCCACCCAATACGTGAGGATCCTTTATGTGGTCTCTTTTGACTAAAGGTGAGTTAGTCGAAACCGGAAACTCGGTTTTTTCGCCCCACACAACAGGTAAACGGGCCCGTGAACGAACACACGGATCTTCAGTCATAAAATACATACTTAATCCCTCATTCGGAGGGCTCAACCAGTAAGGGACAGCGGAGGAAGGGGGAGGAACCCCCCCATACGAATAAAATAAAAACCTTCATCTATTTTCTATACGTGTCGTGTGATGTTCATATTTTGGTAAATTTCACTGTGTACTTATCTTCCGGAAATGTTTTTTTTTCTTTTTTTTTTTTTAAATTTCGCTGAAAAAACTAAAATTGAATGATACAAAAAACAAACAAATTTTCTTCAAAAATCTCTGAAGAACAAAGAATAGTTCACTGTTGAAAAACAGAAATTTTCTTGTGTTTCCGGAATTAATTTATTAATTCCTTAACAAATTAATTTCTAAGTTTGCAGGTGTTTTCTTTCTTTGCTTGCATTTCTATAAGAGATAAAATACTGTTTTCTTTTATACACGGTACTGAAATTCTTGTAGTTCTTATCCATGACAGTATAACCTTTTGACAGTATTCTCTCTTGTACCTAAAAATTAAATATCGGATCTCTTTAGCGCATGCGCTCAAGGAATGAAAGGAAGACACTTTTTTTTTTTTCATGGAGATGTAATCTAGTTTAGTATTTCCCAAATATGTAGGATAGTAAAGTGACTATAAGATACCCACGAAAATTAGATGCGATTAATAAAATGCTAAATGACCAACCAATATTTCAGAATCAAAAGTTAAAACACATCCTAAAAAGGATGAGTTTTAATTTTTCATAAAGTTCGCATTTTTATAACGACTTTATTTAATTCATATAATGCATAATTATATATTCTAAAGTTTGAGAATTAGCTAGAAAATTTGTAAAGTTATTAATTTTTTAATGGAAGATATTACAGATGCATCTATATTTTATAAATAAATATATAAAATTTAGAAGTTTCAAAATTTCTATTTATATAATTCATATAATATATATACATGAGAAACTTTTCCAATCAAGCACCGAGACGAAATTTGTTTTTGTCAAGAATGAAAGTGACGTATTATAAATGATTTAATTAGTAAACCTTTCGCTTGAAGGTACTTTTCACTTCACCGAACGGGACGTCACGTATATTACAAAACTGTTTTTTCTTTGTTAAGATAAAGATGGCCTCTCGACAAGTTTTCTGATAGACGTGGCAGTTCGTATATCAGAATTGTGCCTTGTCTCCAAAGTGATGGTTGATTCACATTTTATGTAAAGAATAAACCAAGGAAACACAAAGAATTTATTAATGATTACATAGGGTATTAAAATGCGAGAAATAATTGTCTTTAATGGATTATGAATAATTTAATTTAAAGGTTTCTGCATGAGAAGGTTCGCTATCCACTGAACGTTTATTTAGAAATATTAGTGGAAAAAATGGGAGTTTTTTTAGATTATTTATCGTAAATAAAATAGCTGAAACAGCTACGTTATTACATAGTATAACATATTCTACTGATTTCGATTAAGTTCTCATAATGTTGTAATAGTAAAGGATACGAAGACTGCCTTCGACATCCTACATCGGCGTTCCAGTTCGTTACCACGATTTGCCGGTTCCGCTTGCCGCTGCAATGTAGTTATAATCTCTTCCAACCACGTGTTTGCGATAATTTCGGTTTCATATCTAGGTAGTATGGTTTGCTCCTTCCAGAAACGCCGGTTTTTTATTCCAAAGCGGACAAACTGACCCTAAGAACACGCAGAAATCAACAGACATAATACACTAGACTCATAGCCTGACTTGATTTTGCCTTAAATCCAAAACGACTAAACAGCCATCTAGTAATGATTGGGTTGTGAAATGGACCATCATCGCATTTGAACTATATTGTCTGGTCCTAAAATTACTATATAAAGAAACATGTACTGAACGTCAGTGTAGGCCTCAGCACTTATCACTGCATTGAGTATCGCCGGTGGGCGTAATTCTCCCATCACGAGAAGCAACCTCTGCATCATTAATTGCCGCTTACAAACTTCTTCTTTAAGAGCAACACACCAAAATAAAATGCGTTTGTTCCCATATACAAATACGTACAACATAGTGACAGATTGTATTAGCAGAAATTGTCGCTCCAATTTCCCAGGACAGTGTGCTCGTGCTGACAGTTGAGGTATATTCATTGCTGATACTAAAAGCTCGTGGATTTAACTCGAAAATTCATCTCTTTAAACATCAACTATGAAACCTCAACAAAATAAAAATAGACTAAATGCGAAAATATTATACGCAAACCTTTCAAAACATTGATATCTCTACTTCACAAGTATATATGATCCTATTTCTAACCTTAATTATGCTTAGTTCCTCTCTAATCTACTAAACATCGCCTGACTTACGTAATTCATCTTAACATTTCTTTGTTTCAATCGCTCTCATTCTCCCACTTGAATCCATGAAATTTTAAAGTTTACCACCCGTTTGGTTTCAGTTTCTAAATGCATTGATTCAACAGTCAGTTATGTTAATATATTTGATATTGCTCAGCTATCTCATATAAATTATTCATCTAACCAGCCAATCCTAGCCTCTCTCCAAACACCTTACTAATAAACTTTGTATCCATATCGTAGAAATCTTATTCACTCAGGAAATTCAGACAAATTTTGAAACTGCTAATATTAGGTTAATCATAATATACAAATAGTATTGATTCCTGATTTTGGTATGTCTTAGTGTTGATGTCGCTCTTTGTTCTAAAGCATTTGCAACGAAGATACTGAAACAAATCTAAATTGGTATAGAAGCATTGATATCCCATTCTTCTTCAAGTTCTTTTATCTACGCCTTATTTTTCCAAGAAATATGATGTAATTCTCTAGTTCAATGATAAAAAATTTCACAACGTGTGATAAATGACATAATCCTACGCATAGCTGAGAAATGATTGTTTCTTAATTTTAATTTGATGCGTTTAAAGTAACGTTTAGAGGAGAAAATGAGGAACATGACTATGCATTCACGGTGTGATATGAATATAGATAATGTACTGTCCATTGTTTGATTAAGAGGGTAATTTATGCAAGTTGAAATACTAACTGTAATCAGACGAAGTAATATATGACTATAATCAAAAAAACTATAAATAAAAAAAGAAAAAAAGAAAAATAATAATAAAAATTTTATGTAACATATTATTATATAGAAATTTTGGAATTAATTATGTAATTTTTTAGTATTATGAAATTTTATTATCGGTTTCTAAAACACCTTTATATTTTTTATATAATTTTTCAAGACTCCTATTCAAGTGGAGCTTCATGTAGTGCTCATCAAGAGCATATGCAGAACTTCAGAAGTTATCGCCCTTGATCAACAGACACAGCAAACTAAGCTCAACAAATAAAATACTACTGTACAAGACAGTGATCCGTCCCACAGTCATATACGCCTCCCCAGCCTGGAGCCATACCTCCAAGACAAACATCCTCAAGCTACAAAGACTACAGAACAAATGCCTGCGAATGATTCTGGACGCCCCTGTGGTTCATCAGGAACGCCCAGATCCACCGGGACATAAATATCCCCTACATCTCTCCACTACTACGCTCCCTAGCAGAAAAATTCTTTATGAAGACATCTATCCATCCAAACTAACTGATACAACAAGCCGGAAACTATGACGGTAATGACTACTGGAAACATAAAAGACCGAAAGCCATCCTAACACCCAACGACGAATAACCACTTCTGCCCACTCAAGGCGAGCTAAAATAGCTCACAAATCTTTCCCATCACTGCTTCCGAAGCAGACAACAGGGAATATGAAAAGCGTCAAGCTTCACCCTCTGCGCCATATATGTCCTGCGTCCTTCATGCAGTGCTGTAGCCAATGAAGTTTTAACTGAGGCTCGGCTATTGCCATTACCCACCCATTAGAGCTTTTAGCTTAATAACACCCCATCCACACAGATTTTCTTCCTTCAGATGACGGGATAAAGAGTCAAGGACTATCTCCCAGTTCTTTTGAGAATTTCAGTTTCATTGCTCAGCGATGAACAATGTTTTTAATTATTCCTTTTGGTGTTTCTTATACTTCGCAATTTCAAGTTTTGTGTAATAAAATAGTAAATTGTCAATTAAATAGATTACATAAATGATGTATGCATATATATATATATATATATATATATATATATAGTACTCATTTCGGTTTTTAACCTATATTTATAGCACTACGAAGACAAATTCTAAAACAATTTTCTTTAGTTAGCTTAGCTATAGGATAAAGGTCATTCAAAACCGGAAAAAAATGAAAAGCACTTTGTTTTCTGTATTGAATCAAAAACAATCCGATAAGCGACTAAGGCAAATTTGATTATAATCACTCATTTCCAGAAATATCGAGATTTCAGGGCATACACTAATTCTAAGAAATGCTGAGAACACATCTTTTCTACAAGTTCACTTATCTTCCCCTCTAGGTGATTTTGGAAAAACAAAAAATGAAAAAAAAATGAAAAGTAGACTAAAGAATTAGCAACAAGATCTAAGTGCCTAAAAATGAATCCGTCTTGAACATAGTATCTTAATTATTAAATCTACTATAAATTATCTTAATAATCGGTTACTTTTACATCCCCGAAACCAAATTGCTTTTCTGTCTACTTAGCTTAGGTTTCGAGAGCAAATACACATCACTTGTTGCATATCGGCCCAATAATAAAGCACATGACTTATCGTATCTACACGACACAAATTTATTTGTAAAAAGCGTGAACGTGTTATGTACATTCTGAATAATTGCATTATGGAAAAATATCCTCCAGCACTTAATTGAGATATTTGTAATGAAGACTTCTAGTTAAATTCTCCTTTAGCAAGGTATGACTATTAACCAAATATTCATAAATGAAAGAGAGAAAGAAATAAAATACTAATGTAAATATGACAGACTACAGCAGTCAAAGATTCATGTCACCATCCTTCTTAAGTACCAACCTTGATGAAGCAAAAAAGAAGCCTTCAGACAAAAGCTAAGCAAAGTGAATGCTACGTAGGGTGCACTATGGCAGCAAAAACGCCAAGTAAGTTGCCTTGACATCGAGCTAATGAAATCGCTTTCGACGTTCGAAGTGTGGCCGATAAGACGAGGTCAGAAGCAAGAAGACGAAGATGGGAGTTGACGTATTCGAGCCAGGGAGTGCCTGCTGGTGATTGAGATACTTCGCGAAGTTGAATGAAGAAAGGAAAAAAAAAGCTGCACTTTACTTTGACTAAGAAATTGGATTGAGCTAGAAATAACACGGAAGAACTTTTCGCTGCTTTAAGAGTTAAAAAAAGTAAACAAAAAAAAATAACTTAAAAAAATCTTTAACGTTATCTTGCAGCATGCAGTCCTGCGATAAAGGGCCGAAGTGTGCCGCATGTCAAGAGAGATCGTTTTCGATTTAGTAATTAACCGGTTGATCACACAATAAAAAAAACAACAACAATAAAATAAAAAACAATAAGTGACGTGTAATTCGTTACAAGTCACATGACTGACAATGCAATCAGTCTCGCCATTTAAATTATTATGAACTGCATTCGAAAAATCATTCGCTTTTTTTTTTAACTAACAAGTTTATGGAATAAACGTATTAGTTCAAAAATATGTACGTAAGTTTCAAATATATACGTAAGTTATTTCAAACCGTCTGTTGTTTATTCCATCAAATTATTGTTCGTTCAAGATGGGTTGACTCCCTTATTTAGGGTTTTATGCAATTAATGTAGCCGGCTCACCCTGCTCTCTGCATCCCCTAAGGGCAAGTATTTCTGCCTGTAAAGGTGGTTTGCCTTTTGTGAGGAACGAAAAACCCGGGTTTCTGGGCGAAAAAAAAATTCCTACCTCAGTATAAACCTCCTCATTCACCATTTGATTGAAAAACATCTGACACTGGTTCTTCACATCATAAACGGGATTTGAACTCGAATTTTTCGAACGAACAGAGCTACGGAGGCGAATTATTGTTTATTATTCAGCATTTATCTAGATTTACGTTCGGTTAAGCTCAAATAATTGATTTTATCAGAAAATTATTTTACGGTAGGTGTACATTCTCCGTATTCCTGCACGATGTTATTTCAGTTTAATACTCGACTGAGAAATTCAAAAACGGTATTTAATTCTCCTATCATCTCCCATCGCTCCAAAAAGTTTTTAAAATTCTAAGTAAGGTCCGTTTGTTCCAGAGCTTCTAGGAGAAAACCCCAATAAAGAAAAAAATATTACTTTAAAATGTATTGATTTATTTATCAACAAGTCTAACTTAAAATTACAGATTTAAGAGTTATATTGGTGACTTATATTGGAGAAGACACCTCTTGATTGATAATACTTGAGTTTTATTCCATCTAGAAATGTTTCTTAGGAGTTTTCACACGAAGAAGTTTGAGGATTTCATACGATGAACACAATGTATTACCTGCCAAACAGACAAGAAAAACAAGAAGACAACACGTTGATATCAGACTATTGGAACGTAACGAGTTAATGGGCCAAATGCTGAAAACGATGGGCACCTCTGTCAGATATCAATTTTCACGAAAGTTCATTCCTTCAGTAGCCAAGATCGTGGTGAGCGGCATTCTCACCAAGTGATGAAATTATTTCTCTCTTAAGGATGTTCACAAAAATTCAACCAACATTAAGATTAGATCCAAAAGTCTACTGATAGTTAAATGGAAGATTGAAATCCAAGATTGCGCAGTTTAAACGATTTTGTCTTCAAATTGATTTTTCATTTGGTGGAAATTGGTGGTTCGTTTACATCTGTTCAGCAAACATCAATTTATGTTGTTTGCTGAACAACATAGATTTCATACCTCTAAAAGCAAATTAGAGACACCAAAAGCAACACGTGTCGAATAGCAGCATGTGAACACACACACCATCCTATCAAGCGCTACAGGGCACGTGAAAAAAAAGAATAAAAAAATAAACTTCTATGTCTTTATTGACAGAAATGAATAATATTTATCCCGGATTTGGCCGTAATATTATGCTTCAACAGGCCTTGGATGGTTTTTCCACGTCTACAACGGTTTCTTAGTGGCATTAAATGCTATCTTGCTGGAAGTGTACGGATCGTAAAATTGCTATAACATTGGATAAGTGCAATGTCCGGAACACCAGTTGGGCTTTTTAGTAGTAATTCCAGCTAGTTGGTTTGGCTTCAAATAGCTGTTTAGCTAACCTACACTTCCCTCAGTCAGCTTAACACCACCATACATTAGACCTGCTCAGACATTCTTGAATGCTAACAACACCAAGTTCCTTTCTGCCGTTTGTTCAGTTACCTATTTTTTTCATCAAAGCTCTCATGTTTCTGTTTTTTTTTTCCTTTCTAGTCTTTGATTAATTGTTTTATTTCCAAAACAATTCTCAAATTGATATGAGAGCGTTCAGTGTTTTTTCGAACCTCTCTCTTATTCCATATTAATTTGTTCGTTCTGGCCACCCACTATACCAGCTTTGTCTATGCTGTTTAAATGTTTTTCTGTTCCAATTTTTACAAGTCTGTTTCCCGTCAGGTTTTTTCATTGCAAACTTATCATCAAGTCGCGTAACCCAGAAATAACCCATATCTGTGTCAAGGTTAATTACAAGTGTATGAGAAACGAAATAGCTATAAATACAGATTATAATCGGACCTTAAGAACAAAAGAAGAATAGGAACCTCATCATAACATATGTTGAAAGTGGCCACCTCCTTTGTGAATGCAAACTAGCGATCTTTTTACCAGATTTGATACCACCTTGTGAAGCACCTGTACACAGTGTACAGGTGCTTCACAACACTTGTACACATTTCAACAGCGACTGATGTTTTCAATCGCTGTTGAAATGATCGTTTTGAGTTCATCCAGTGTGTGAGGATTATTCCGATAAAAACACCTTTTTGAGATATCCCCAAAGGCAAAAAATCTCTCGGTGATAAATTTGGTGATCTTGAAGGCCACGATTCTTTCGAGATGAGACGGTCACCGAAAACATGTACGGTACTATTCGACGTGTGGCACGTGGCTTTGTCTTGCTGGAACCAACAATGGCGTTCGCTGACATCAAGGAGTGCCACCAATTGAAGGAGGATGTCTTGGTAGAAGGAATTATTCACGGTTCGTTTCAAAGAAAATGGGTCCCGCTATACGATGGCATGATTTTGCACACCAAACCCAATTATTTTTGAGAATGCAAAACTCTTTCATGAAAAGCATGTCGACGTTCACATGATCAAATTCTATTGTTTTGACTGTTCGCATACCCACTGAGGTGAAACCAGGTCTCATCACTGAAGAAAACTGTATCAAACATTCAATACCACTTTCTTCAACGAATGAACGTAACCTATCTGCAACTGATCCAGTTTCTCAAAAACGCTGGGCTAATTTCGTTATCGTCGACTTCTGAGCAACTGCTGTACCGGGATATTTCTCATGAAATTCCTCAGCAACACATGCGTAAAAATGATTGGGGAAATAACTTTCCAAAATGAAAACTCTTTGCAGCTGGGAAAAAGACATTTCACTTCCCAATGAACAAAGCTACTCAGAAAATCCTCTACAAACAGTGAACTCGGCGTCTCCGATAGTTTGTAATAATATGATGGTGACATTTAGTGGCATAAGGAATAATTATAAGAATTTGAAAACAATTGATAGAAATTCAAACTTCCGGTTGCGCGACTTTTCCATCACTCTGTATTATTATGTTGGCGAATAAGCTTTGAATAACAGTAGTTATACGTCTATACATATATACGTTCTGTACATTAATGCGACATAGTCATATATACCAGTACACAAAGATCTATATAAGAATCTGTAAATTTGCGCTCCACCTAGTGACAAAAAAGCAAACGAAGTAAACCAATGTACGCTATGTAACTATTGCGCAGACAAGGCAACTGTTCCAGAATCTAAACTATTTGGATCGAGAAATGATAAAAGAATTTAAAATAACAATTAGTTTTTATGTTGCTGAAATAACATACTTGCGATCGAAATATGTCGCAACGTTTCTTTTCTTCGTCTTTTTTATCGCTCATGCTAAATTACATATTTTATTTACCATCGTAGTAAATGCACCATCATAACAGACCACTCTCCTTGCATTTTACATCCCTGAAATGCTGCATACGCTGAAGATTAGCGAAGAAATGACGAGTGGAAGTGAAGCCAGCAAGAAACTGGGGAAAGGATATCAGCGAAACGTTTCATAAACGGAAATAATTATTCCAAAGAAGGAAATTAATTGCAGCTGAAAAGGAAACGAAGACGGAAATGGATGTGAGTTTATTCTGCGTCGTTACGTTGTAATGACAACGAATGCCGATCTGCGAAAAAACTGCGTTTACTTTGAGGCTATTTCTGGATTCAACCGTGTCTCACCTTCCTAATTCGATTACATTGATGGGATTTCACGCAAGAAGAACAGTTCCGTGTAGCCTTCCCTTTCGTATTGTGTTGATTAGGGGTCTGCTCTCCCTATTTCTGCCTTATCTAGGCCAACATTCACGAAAAACGCGATTTACCAAAACGTCTTTGTTTCGTACTGATGGATGGGTTCCCGTGAAAGGTCATCTCGTGTAGAACATCACTAATTGACCATGCTTATTTGTCACGTAAGATGACAGTTCCCTTACAGATAAAGCGTTTTCTTCTTGTTGTTATTGAGGAAAGTGTGCCCTGTCGGTAGGTGTAAAGATTGTAACCTGAGTGTTGGGGGTCAAAGATATTTCTTTTCTCTCCCTTTCAAAGAGCTTCTGTAGAAATTGCCAGCATCGTTGTCATACATGTTTCCGACATAAGTAAACGTGGAAGCAGAAAACCTAACTTGTTAAGATGTGCCCATACTTCTTTTCAAATAGAAAAACAATGAGATCGGGATCGATTCCATTCTGCATCTCTCCAAATAGATCGAGAACCCAAGATAAGGGTGCCCAGTATTTATCTGAATCTAGTTATGGCATCATTAAGTAAATCACTTAAGAGTTTACGCGTTAACGAGGAAAATGTGACATAATGTCCATTAACATCTGAACCCGTTGTAGATACTGGAAGAAAAATAAGGACAACAGAAGGAATCGCCTCCAACAAAATATTCAACATTCTAACGATCAATAAAGTAATCCATATGGTTTTACTTTCCAGGAGCTTTGCTGTGATCGGTGATATTAACTTTGATCTTACTACGTCACAGAACTTATAGAATCTGCCGTAATAACTTCAGCAAATATATCCTATGACACAACGTTCATAAAATGAGAGCGATGGTAAGTTTGACTTGATTATTGACATTTATGACTTTAGGGGTGAAGCAAGATGCTTTTCCTATTCCCCGCTATCAGTTGCGGTTACAGTGAGGATAAAATGTATGAGCAGTTTGCTCGCCCTGAATGGGCATGGAGATTATGCATCGTTATAGGAGGCTAATATAGCTTTTGGTCTTCTATATTTGAATATGTCTGTTGCCTCGTGTGCTGCAGTTTGCTGAACCAGATCTTTGGGGTGTGGACGTCTTTAGGAAGACCTTAGATGCTAAGGATTGTAGGAAAGAGAAAATATAGGAATATTTGTATCTCTATGAAAGCTTTCTAAAGTCCTTATAAGGACTGACTTAAAGGGGCGAAGCAAGAATGCTTTACATCTTCCCCGTTATCTGTAGAGAACAGTGCAGGGATAAGGTATTATTGAGCTATTAAAGCTCTGATCATGGCAGGAGGGTAACAGCAATAGCCGAGCCTCAGTTAAAACTTCATTGGCTACAGCATTGCCATCCATTACCCTCCAAGGGTATTAATCACCGCATCTGTTATCCCTATGAAAGTTTCTTATAGTCCTTATAAGGACTGGCTTAAAGGGGCGAAGCAAGAATGCTTTTCATCTTCCCCGTTATCTGTAGAGGACAGTGTAGGGATAAGGTGTTATTGAGCTATTAAAGCTCTGATCATGGCAGGAGGGTAACAGCAATAGCCGAACCTCAGTTAGAACTTCATTAGTTACAGCATTGCCATCCATTACCCTCCAAGGGTCATTTTCTTTTCCCTATGAAAGTTTGTCAAACTGACACATCACTTATATCGTCAAAATAATTAAAAGAATTGGGTGTGCTATTGTTTGTTTATTTTTGGACAACCAGAAATAATAATACTTTTTTTCCCCCAGTCTAGTCATCAACTTTATTATTCATACCTACTTATTTACATTATATATAAGTGTATATATCAGTATACAAATACTTTCACATAAGTTATACGCATCTAAATTATAATCTTATGAACAATGAAACTTGAAAATTTTACAACTTTACAGTTTTGTAGTTAACATCTCTACATTTCGGTACAATAAGTTTTTATCACTTTACTTTCACTTCTTGTTACCTCTCAGAGAAATGATATATATATATATTTAATAATATATGGATAACAGTACTATAATTTCTTACGTTATGCATTTCGCTCTTAATGTCTTTATAATTTTCACAATGCGAAATTCATATAACAGAATAAGAACAATCACAGATCGTTTGTTTGCAAATATAGTTTACGTTTGACAAAGTGTTATCATACAGGCTATTCACATATATTTTCGGTTTACGTTGTAAAGTATAATTTCTTTTTGTGTTTATTTCTATTGTCTTGTCCTTTTTCTATGTCGCCATTGGAAAATTTAATTTCTCCTTTATTTATCTTACGTATTGTTCTCTTTAAATATTAATTACACTTATATTGCACTTGTATCTGTGCGCTTAGTAAAATCCTTCTCTAGTAAGACTTTATTCTCTTAACTTCTATATTTCTCTTGGCCGATCTTTACATATAAGAATGATGATAGTGGTTTGAGGAACAAGAGAATAGTAATGGTCAATGCCAACTCCCTTGTCTCTACACTGGTTCAAATTCCTTTTTCGGATTCAGGGAAAACTACGCCACCCCGAATCCTAGATTAACAAAGAATGTAGAATCAAGGAACCAGAAAGTTTAATTTGCAATCTTATATTACTATAGGTTACGTTTGCAGTCATAGCCTCACCGTAAATTAATCTCCCGCTGTGGTCCGTATTTTATGAGCAAGTGCAACAGAGAAGAAAATCAGGCAAGTCATCACTTAAACAAAAAGAACAAATCATTTAATTCAATTGATACATATTACACATTATGAATACACTCTGATTAAGTAATCTGCAATTGCTAATGAATGAGCACTAATTTCACAGATTCTCTATATCTGTGTTAGCATTAATGACAAAGAACTTCATTTATGATTTACGACTTATATTTGAAAGATCACACTTATTCATCAATATTAAAGACATTTGTTAACTGAATTACTAATGTAGCTCCACGTGCTCTCATACAATTTTTCTCACAAAATTCTCATAACTTATTCAATCATTAAAAGACACAGTTCCTAGGCTCCACGTGCTCTTGTACAATTTCTTTCACAAAATACTCATAATATACTTCATCATTAAAAGAAACAATCTCTAGAGTTCTTCCTAAAATTTACAGATATCCTTTTAGTACACATTTACATAAAAAAAACTAGACAGTACGTTACCAATTGCTGGGGAAACTATTTGGCCACCTCACATATCTCGTCAAGACAAATATACTTTCGACTCCACGTTCCTTCTGCTTTTTGTGAGGTATTCTTCATGGGTTCGATCTGCACATACTTCTGCCTCCGAAAATAAGTAGACGTTATTCTTTGGTGAACTGGCTCACCTTCGTAACGAAATCGCCGTAAGCATCGGTGAATATCTTCTGCTGGGCTGGTCACCGATTGGTAAATTTTCGGGAAATCCACGGCAAAGTTCTTCACTCATTATCTCGAATCCACGGGAAACGAGGGGATGCCATGAGGAGGCTTCACACACCACAGCAAGACCGCACGAGACCCGGAGCGTAAGCGCACAAGCCTAAGAGTAAGAAGGTTTTTTCTGGCGCTGCACGACTTTTTAAATTGCGCGCCACACGTTAACACTACGTCATCGATTTCTCCTCCCATTTTTCAGCATCGCTTCACATCACCCAGTACTGAGCGCCACATACGGAATCCTTAGCGGGATTCTCGGAATGCATGAGCAGGGGGGATGGGGACTAGTTGCTTATGAAAAGGGTGCACCTGTACTCTTTGTTGCACGGGTTTTCGATTCTGGCCACCTTTTATTTAATCGGATTATCTCTTTCTCCTAGCAATTTATAAGTACTTACACTTAAAGAGTAAGATTTAAGCAATTTAGCAATTCATAATACTTTACATTATAACAAAATAAATGAAAGATTCTCAGTTTAGTAATATTTTAGTAATTTACAAGAGTTTAGTATATTCTGATATATCAATAATGGATTCAAAATGTAACCCCGTGTTAAGTCTGAAGGAAACGTAAATTAATCCAATTTTAGTTTCATTCAGAACTTAACAAACGCTCTCTCTCTCTCATCAAAAAATTTTTGTAAGAAAAAAAAATTGTTTTTTTGTTATTGGTCATTCCAATGTATTCTCTGGGGGGGGGTTCACTTCTTCCTTGGTCTGATGTCGTACCTTGTTTGAACAAATTTTTTTGCTACATCACTAATGCATCTTTCTTCCCTCCTTTAATCAAATGAGACTCTCGCTCGTTTTGGTTATTAAGGGTTCTATGTCTGTAATTATGGAAGATTCCATCAGGGTTGGAATGTTCCTCTTCTTCCCTAGTGTTTTTCGTCTGTCTTGGGTTGGGGAGCTGTACTTCTTCTATACCTCTTCTGTGGTTACTAACCTTGTGGGAGTTTCCCTCCCTTCTGCATATCCTATCCAAAGAATCTCCTAGACAAATTAGTCGGTCTGGCCTACTCTTGAACAGCTTTAGCCTGTCCGAGTGAACGACTATTGATTTCTTCCTGCCTATTGTTTCTATTATCCTGAAATTCACCGGGGAGGTCTTCTCGACGATTTTATACGGCCCAGTTGCACATTTTCCTAGCTTCCCTTGTTTCCTGTTGCCAGACAGTTGCTTCAGGAGTACTAGATTTCCTGGCTCTAATTCCTTATATTTTCTCAGCTTGTTAGCATAAGCTCTAGCCTTTCGTGAACCGTCATTAGCTGGCTTCTGCCACCAATTCGTATGCAATTTTGTTCTCATTTATTATATTGTTTAGGTATTGGTCAATGTCTGGATATCCCGTGTTTGCTCGGGAGCTTCTAAAGTCAGTGGGGAATAACGGTTCGAACCCATATAATACCACTGCAGGAACTTCTCTTATGGCAGCATGTAGAGCTGTTCTACAGGCAAAGAGGGTGTGTGACAGGAAGTTATCCCAGTTTGATATTTGGCTGCTGGCTAGCTTGGATAGTGTTTGCTTCAAGGTTTTATTCATTCTCTCACACATCATATTTCCCTGGGGGTGGTGAACAACTTTTTTTATTTTTAATAGCTTACACAACTGAAGCATGACTTCAGCGGTGAATTTCGGGCCTTGATCAGTGAGGAGTGTTTGGGGGGTTCCGTATCTTGAAATAATTAACTTGAATAATTTGTTAGCCACAGTCTGAGCTGTCTGGTCTTTCATAGCTGTAAATCTGTAAATCTGGAAAACATGTCAATTATGACTAATATGCACTTGTTTCCTTTTTGGCTGGTGGGAAGAGGACCAATGATGTCCATGGCCACAGCTTGAAAGGGACGCATGAAGATGGAGAAGGGTTGAAGAGGGGCTTTTACACTGCCACTTGACCTTTTTTGACAAAGTTGACAGGAAGATACATAAGTTTCGATGTCTCTTCTCATTCCCTTCAAAAATATCTGTCATTTATTCTGCTCCAGGTTCTAAGGAAACCTTGGTGACCAGCCATGTCTGTGTCATGGAAGGAGTGCAATATCCAAGGGATCATGACTGTAGGAGCTACTATCTTATCCTTCCACCGTCCAGAGATGTATTGTTTCGATAGTAGAAGACCTTCACTGTCTAAATATAATGTATGTAGAAAGGAATGCTCTTCTGTGGGTTTCTCCCCTCCTAGGATCCGTTGACATATCCCTCCCCAGGTAATATCTTGACTTTGTGCTTGAATGAGAGTTAATTACATCTCCATCTATGTTGGAGATGTAATTAAAACATCTCGAACATAGATGACCTACGAAAACCTTTGAATCATCCAGTATATATATATATATATATGAAAAAGTTTTAATGACTGTTACCGATAAAAAGATGACAAATATATTTAAAAAGATACTACTAGTTTACTAGTTTCGTTGAATAGATCAACAACATCCTCAGGTATCACAATCAAAGAAATATATAAAAAAATTACAGAGACTTAAAATTGTAATAACAGAACAAGTATAAAAAGACAGTGGCGTGTTTGAAAAACAAATGCGAGTATGAGTTCCAAACAAACGTATACTACGCGCTATCGCGAGTGCGCCAGTACTGAACAGAAGCAACGTGTGCATCAGAGAGATTGTAACTCAAGCTGTTGTTGATATGAGAGGAATCCAGAGAAATTTCCCTGGATTCGACAATCTTTCTTTCGAGTTCATCGTAGCACACATGGATGTTAGAAGTTTGAATCCAGTTTACAGTGTGTTGGCGGCATTCGTCTGAGTTAGCCGAAAAGAGAACGTGGCTAGAGAGAGCGCTAGCTCTAGTCCTGTTATAGGAGATATCTCTACGGTGTTCATCCAAACGTAGAAGGATGGATTTAGCAATCTGTCCATAATATGGCTTTCCGCAATCACAGAAAATCTTGTAGACTCCTGGAAACTGAGTAGGAAGATGTTTCTGTTTATGTTTGCTAAGTAATGAACGAAGTTTTGGAAGCGTAGTGAAGCAAGTTTTGAAGTTAAATGTCTTGAGAATCTTGGCCAGTTTTGGTGAGAGAGAGCTGATGTAAGGCAAGGAGATGACGGCTCTTGGGGAAGAGGGATCTTCAGAAGTAGCTGAGTGCCTGGGGAAAAGAAATTTGTCAATTTTCTTTGGAGAGAAACCATTGTTAATGAAAGTTTTTTTAAGAAAAAGGAGTTCATTTTTAATTTCTGTTTCTTCTGTAAGTAATGATTTGGCTCGGTGAGCTAAGGTGGAAATAATACCACATTTTTGTGGGGGATAGTGATGGAAGGAAGCATGAAGGTATCTATCAGTATGAGTAGGCTTTCTAAAAATTGAGAATTTAATGCTCTCAGCACATCTGGTAAGTTTCAGGTCTAAAAAGGGAAGGCAGTCATCTGATTCCAGTTCGAAGGTGAAAGAGATTTTTTCATGGCACTTGTTTAGGTGGTCTAAAAATAAATAGAGGTTATTGACGCCGTCTTCCCAGATGAGGAAAATATCATCAATATAGCGGTACCAGACTTTTGGTTTAAAGTGAAAGGAGTTAATAGCTTTTTCTTCAAAATCGTTGTCGAGAAATATTACCGCGAGAATCGGAGAGAGTGGGCTGCCCATAGCCAAACCTGAGTTTTGTAAGTAGATCTTATTATCATATTTGAAGTATCCTGACTTTATGCAATGGGAGAGAAGAGCAAAGAGTTTTTTTTTGATAATTTGTTCTTGAGAAGATCGAGGACTTCTTGAGCAGGTACATTTGTAAAGAGAGAAACAATATAAAAACTGGCCATTAAATCTGTTCTTTTAAGCTTGATACCTCGACTGTATGGTCTCCCCAAGATTCACAAAAATAACTGCCCACTCAGACCTATAGTTGAGGGCATACACTCTCCTACTTATAATCTCTCCAAATATCTCGCGAGTTTTCTAAGAAATCTTTCTGGAAGTTCCACTTCACATATTAAAAACTCTGCAGATTTTGTTTCTAAAATCAAGGACATCAAACTTAAAAGAACAGATTTAATGGCCAGTTCATTACTTAGCAAACATAAACAGAAACATCTTCCTACTCAGTTTCCAGGAGTGTACAAGATTTTGTGTGATTGTGGAAAGCCATACTAAGGACAGACTGCTAAATCCATCCTTTTACGTTTGGATGAACACCGTAGAGATATCTCCTATAACAGGACTAGAGCTAGCGCTCTCTCTAGCCACGTTCTCTTTTCAGCTAACTCAGACGAAGGCCGCCAGCACATTGTAAACTGGACTCAAACTTCTAACATCGATGTGTGCTACGATGAACTCGAAAGAAAGATTGTCGAATCCAGGGAAATTTCTCTGGATTCCTCTCATATCAACAACAGCTTGAGTTACAATCTCTCTGACGCACACGTTGCTTCTGTTCAGTACTGGCGCACTCGCGATAGCGCGTAGTATATGTTTGTTTGGAACTCATACTCGCATTTGTTTTTCAAACACGCTACTGTCTTTTTATACTTGTTCTATTATTACAATTTTAAGTCTGTAATTTTTTTATATATTTCTTTGATTGTGATACCTGAGGATGTTGATCTATTCAACGAAACTAGTAAACTAGTAGTATCTTTTTAAATATATTTGTCATCTTTTTATCTTTCGGTAACAGTCATTAAAACTTTTTCATAATATTCCAACCGAGTAAAAATGAATTCGCATATATATATATATATATGCCCTATATATATATATGAAAAAATCTGAACAAAACCTCCACTTAACTGTGCAGTCTCTTCTTTACCCTGCTAAATACAGTCAAAATCAGTAGTTCATAAAATTAAATGACAATGCTTACCAATTTCGAGTCTCTTTCCCACCATCCCGACATGTTTCTTGACAGATCGCGATGTCCAAAGGGACATATAAACGTTTTTCGCTAAATTTGGATTGTTTTTTTATGTCCACACACACACACACACACACACACACACACACACACACACACACACACACACACACACACACACACACACACACACACACACACACACACACACACACACACACACACACACACACACATCGCTTATTGGTAGTCCTCACATGTTAAAATATATTTCGCACTTGCAAACTTTTAGATCTAATTAAACCGAAACCCTGAGTTCCCCATTCAAGAAACATGTTTCGGCACTTTTTGGTGCCTCATCAGGAGATGGCTAGGGAGGAGTGAACATAATTACGGACAGTCTTGACAATTCTCCACTTATTTAAGGTTTCTGCTTTTGTTCAATTGAAATCGTTGCCTTTATTTCTGAAGGGAAAATAAAGCATATAATTTATGTAGGATAAAAAAAAATGATTCATTTAAGCTAGCAAATGCATACGCTATCTGATCAAAGCTATCTCGCGCATGCTGATCCCATCTCTCGCCCTAATGTGAAAAGCATAACGATGTTGTTGGTTCACGTTTTGCTATGTAACAGCACTTAATCTTCTGCGAATGATTTTCACCAGATTTGTAGTGTTGCGGAAATTCTCTTCTATTTTTCCAGAAGAGAATCTTGTCTATCGGCGTTCAAATTCATCCCAAAGACATTCGATAACGTTGAGATCAGATCTCTGTGCAGGCCACTCAAGTTCTTCATAACGCATTCCATCAAACCCTTCTCGTTGATATATGAGGGGACCTTCATCAAACTATTGTCATAAATTTGGAAGTCAGAATTGTCTAAAATGTTAAAATTACTCGCCGCTGGAAGTGTTTTTTTAATGTTTTTAATGGTTTTGTGTTATTTGGATTTTCTGTGTTTTATGTTTTATGTGTGATTTTATGGCTTTTTAGGTTTATTTTATGATTGGACCGGAAATCAAACCATAAAAAGTGGACCCACACCATGATACCACCTTCCTCAATCTTGAGAGTTGGAACAACGCATACCAGCAAGTATCATTCTACTGGCAGTCAGAGTTGTCCGTTGGACTGCCAAATTGTGAAGTGTCATTCATATCTTAGATGACTTCCATCTCACCAGAGTCCTAAGGCGATGAGCTTTCCACCAATCGATGCTTGGTGTTGTCCTTGTTGATTTTACACTTGTCTGCAACCATGGAAACCAATGTTCTTCAGATCAAGATGAACTGCTGTGTTTTCGTGCTGCTTGCAGAGATGCCTTTCCGGACTTGGTAATTTGAAACGAGGACAAGCGATTTTATCCAACCATGCGATTTAAGAGTCTGCAGGCCCTCTCTGCAATTCTATAGCCTATAATGATAGTTGCGATTGTGCTTCTGTTGCTCCGAGACGTTTCCACTTAACAACAACATCAATGCAGTGCAGTGCAGTACATATAGCGCGATACAATATGAGAAAAAATACAGATAAGTAGTTACAATATATAATTGCAGTATGCTTTATTAATACATAGTACAAATGAAATAAAATACAGATTAGTAATTAATATATTTAATTGCAGTTTGCTTTATTAATGCATAGTACAAATGAGAAGACGAAATACAAAATAAATACAATATGGGATAATATAAAATATATAAAATCATTTAAAATAAGTGATAAAATATACAAAGCAGATTTTGGGGTAATAAAAATTTAATTGCATGTCTGTAACCAGGGGTTACTAGAAGAATACATAATATCAATTGGAGGTACGTAGGTACAGATATAGATACTGTATTTGATACATTAGATTACAAAGTTTATTTAAGACGTATTTATTTGTGTGTGTGTGTGTGTGTGTGTGTGTGTGTGTGTGTGTGTGTGTGTGTTGAATTATCTTTCAAAGTCATTTAATTGCATGACATAGTTCCTCAATTTTTTAAATACGTAATAAGACTTTTTAAATAAGAAATAGACTTTGTATCGTGAGATAATTTATCACAGTTGTTATCGCTATATTGAAAAGATTTGTTAGATTTCTATCTGTTGTTTTTCGGTATTACCGACAAGTGGTTCCCACGGAGAAGTTATAATCCAGTCTGTTCACACGGGGAAATTTTTAATTTTGTTCCTAAAGTTTTCAGAATGATAAGATGTCAAGGATGGTATACAGTTTTTTGATGAAAAACTTAAAACTAACTTTCCGTTTGACTTTATTGTTCGGTTTTTGGATTCTTAGGATGGGCGGTAGATCTTTATAAATAATGTGCACTCCACCAAGTGATGCCATTATCGTTACCAAAGTTAACGAAGAGTTTCCACTAGTTAAATCCGATATAATCCAATTATTCTCAGCACCTGTGATACCATATCTGTACATTTTCTGAAAGAGCAGATCGTGATGGACAATTCAAATGCTTTGGAGATGTCAACCACGAAATGACTGCGGTGCACTTCCCACTGTTTATCTCATCGTGTATCGATTCTCTGAAATAGGACTTATAGGACTTTTAGCTTGTCTAGGTCGTTCTAAAAAGAAAGTGATTGGCCAGATAGTTGTTTAAGCGTTATTTTTTTTAATCTAAATGACTTTAGAGAGCATCGGTAGTATAGATACGGATCTATAATTTTCTTTTTATCTAATTGTGGTTTTCTCCTTCAAAGAGTGGCAATACCGAAGCTACCTTTATACACTCAATAATTTTTTTTTTATTGTTTCCTCTTTTTCTCTAAGCTTTCGCAAAAGTTCAATCCAACTTTTCATAGATTAGAATCAATGGAATGAATCCTCTCAGCGTGATCGGCACGGCTACAATAGAGCACAAATTTCCTGATCTAAGTTCATGAAAGGGGGGGGGCATCCTATGACAGGGCCATGTTAAAAGTCACTGAACTCTTCAGCGCGTCATATTTTACTTTGCTGTCTCTGAAATCTGTAAGTCCGTTTGCGTATATTCGTATGAGCTGGTCTTGTGAGGTATATAAACTACGAATGGATGTCGGGATATTTTTGATCAGATGGAGTCTGGCGTACTCGTAATTAGCAGAGATCAAGTTGCGTCCAGCGGAATACGAATTTTAAGAAGAAATTTCAAATTCACATGAATACAGATTACGAAGTATCCCTCCTCCCTCCACAATGTCTCCATTTCCTTAAAAATAATTTATTGCGTACGATAACTATTAATAAAAGTAACAACTAAAAAATCAGCCCTAAATTACTACTTAGATATTTTTTGTCTATAGGTTACAGATATTCATAAAATCAAAGAAATAATAAGAGATTAATAAATCTATGTATTACAATAATGAGAATTATTTAAATCCTCACGCATCTCATTACAAAATCGAATAAATAAATAAATATATTATTTTTTGCGTTTGATAATTTTTTAATATTTAATTGATTATATTTTGTTTGTAATTTGATTCTTAATTTAATACCTTTAGTTAACTGCGTGTGTAACTGGTGGCATCGTTTCTGGTTCTATAAAGCTTGACACAAAAGAAAGATATTTTTAGATGTCATTCCAGTTTTGATGACTGGAGAACTGGAAAATTGATGGAGATATGGCACTATTTCTGATGATAATAATAATAATAATAATAATAATAATAATAATAATAATAATAATAATAATAATAATAATAATAATTACTATTATTATTACTATTATTACAGGCAATTCCAGGGAGTCATTAGACTCATCGAGGGAGGCCCAAAATCATATTCATCACAACTATTCGACATTCATACAGTATCTATCATACCTCGTCTTAAACTCATTCACTGTCACAGCATCCACCACAGACTCAGGGAGCGCATTCCACTCATTCACTACTCTAAAAGTAAAGAACCCAGCTCTAACACCTTTACTAACCACACTTTTGCCCAGTTTCCATGGATGTCCCCTAGTCCTCCCACAACCAGCCCTGTTCTCAAAAATATCTTCTGAATTAATTTTATAGAAACCCTTCAGTAATTTGAATGCCTCAATCATATCCCCCCCCTCCTCCGCCTATCAACCAATTTTTGCAACCCACAAATCCTCAACCTGTTCTCATACGGTTCATTCCACAGACCTGCTATCATCTTGGTCACTCGCCTCTGGATCCTCTCCACCTCCTCCCCATCAAGAAGAAACCTAGATGACCAAATCTGGGCACAGTAGTCGAGATTGGGTCTTAGCAAGGCTCGATACAGAGGAACAATAACATGCTTGTCTCTGCTTGTCAACGTATTCTTCAGCAACCAAGTGATTTGATGAGCTGATTTGGCCACTTTTGCAATGTGTCCCCTAAATTTCAATTCCTTATCCACCAGCACAGTTTCCGAAGACAAGATGGCAGTTGTCTTCCGTACTATTGAGATCTGCAATGAACCCCCGTTAAGTGTCAATTAAGGTATGGTGCGGTATCTTTTCGATTTCCAAAACTACTAGAGGATAAAATAGTTCTCCCTAGCCACCCCGGGGAATAGAAGGCGGTAAAGGCTTTATTTATCTTAATTCAATTATAATAAATTATGCAATGAAAATTATTATTATTAAGAGAGCTCTCCAGGGAGTCAGAGACTCATCGATGGAGGACACATACTACACGCACCAGCTATCATACTTATTCTTGAATTCATTCACACTACTTGCACTCACAACATCCAATGGCAATCTATTCCAATAACGCACCACCTTATGAGAGGAAAATCTAGCCCTCACCCCCTTCTTAGCAGCCTTCATTCTTAGCTTCCGACGATGTCCTCTTCTCCTTTCCTTACCCTCCATAAATTGAAAAATTCCATTAATTCAAATCCTATCAGAAATGACATCATTTCAATTCATAGAATATTTCAATGATAGAATTTTGCATGAAGAATTGCAATATTTGCAATTCTTCACTCAAAATATATCCTACATGATCTTTTGAATTGCCTGTAGTCTCAGCAGCTTCACGCATTTGACTCGTCGGTCATCCAATACCATATCGTGCTTTTGATCAATGATTTCTGGTGTTGTTACTCTTTTTGGACGTCCTTCAAGTGGATCATCTTCAAAGCTGGTACGGCCATGTTTAAACTCGGTAGCTTATTTCTTAACTGTCGAAAACGAAGGTGAAGAGTGCCCATAAACCTGTATGAACTTCGAATGAATTTCTTCTGGCGTTAAACCTTCTTTTAAAAAGAATTTTATAACTGCACGTTACTCAATTTTATCCATTTCAAGGGATACAGACAACACTTTTGCTTCAGAGAACTGTATAAAACAAACTTCTTGATAAAATGACCTGCAATTTCACATGGATGCTTATGACAGTGTACCAACTTAGAAAAATGCTGATAGTATTGCCATCTATGGTCAAAGCCGAGAACTTTTCATTCCCACCCTCGTATGATTTACTCAGATTTCACCATCACTGAACTCAATGATGCCATACACCTATTAAAACCTAGAAAATCTACAGGCCTTGATGATATCTGTAATGAACAAATTAAACATTTTGTACCCAGAACTAAAGAGGGGTTACTAAAACTATACAATACTTGCCTCAGAACCTTAAGTATACCAACTATTCTGGAGGCATGCTAAACTGGTGGCCTTTCTGAAATCACGGAAAACTCCAACCTAAGCAAAAAATTACAGACCTCTATAACTACTCAGTAACCTCTTCAAACTCTATGAACGATAAATTTTGAATAGGCTACAATCTCTAATCAAACCCCATCTTATTGCTGAGCAGGCTGGCTTTAGACCAGGCAAATCGTGTACATCACAAATTCTCAACCTCACTCAATATATATAGAAAATTGTTATGAGCAAAAACTAGTCCGCAGGAGCAGTCTTTGTAGACCTAACTGCAGCATATGATACCATAAATCATGTCACACTCAGAATTAAAATATACAGAATAACTAGATACATTAGATACTATCGCTTTGTTCTCCTGATCCAATCACTCTTGGAAAATAAACGCATTTGTGTGGACCTTGGGGGGGGGGGGGAACAGCTACTCTCATCCCCAAAAATGGTCTCCCGCAGAAAATTGTGTTATCACTATTACTCTTTAATATTTACGTCAATGATCTCCCGATCTTTCCAGGAACTAGACATTTTATCTATGCTGATGACCTTGCCATAGCTACTCAATTAAAAACATTTGAAGTCCATTGAAACTACTCTATCACTTGCCTTAAATAGTATAATCACATATTATAGCAGCAATCAATTAAAACCAAACCCCTTGAAAACCCAGACTAGCCTTATCCACCTTAACAATAAGGAAGCGAACAGGAAGCTGCAGATTTCTTGGGAAGGCTCTAATTTAGAATATTCCTGGAACCCAATTTACCTCGGTGTAACTCTCGATCGCACTCTTTCATATAAAGCACACATAACAAAAACAAAGACAAAAGTGAATGCAAGAAATAATATATATATACTAAGAAAGCTTACCTCCTCCAAATGGGGTGCAGACCATAGCACACTGAGATCTTCTGTATTGGCCCTTTGCTATTTTCTGCTAAATATGCCTGCCCGGTATGGTCCAGATCCTGCAATGCTGAAAATCCAGCATTGAATGAAAGCTGCAGCTTAATTACAGGATGCCTGAAACCAACACCACTAAGAGACCTGTATACTTTGGCTGGTATTGCACCCCATTCAATTCGAAGATCTGCATTCTCAGCTGATGAAAGGAAGCAGACAAATTAATGATGAACACCACCCACTATTCGGCATTCCGCAAAGACCACACTGCCCCGAAGACTAAGATCCAGACATGGCCTCCTAACAACTGTTGAACTACCTAAAAACCTCCCAGAGACAAGACTTCAACAATGGCTTGCACTGTATCCTGAGAATAATACAGGTATTCCAACAGCCGAACATCTTCCACGTGGTGTCCATTTGGACTTGAATACTTGGAAAAGCCTCAACAGACAAATCTCATCAATTGGGGGCTACCTCACTGGACCAGATAATTGTGAGTGTGGGACAACCCAGTCCAAGGAACATTTTCTTTCTTGCTTCCTTTCTTCAATCACATTGCATACAAGAGGACCTTATATTCTGCACAGAAAGACAGTTGATTGCGCAAGATACTAGAGAAACATCTGACCATATTTATTGTATATAACTGATGTATAGTTTCTTTTTCTTCATATTTTACTTATTATTCCCTGTATAATTCACCTATCAAATTTAAGCTATTCTCATTTGTTATGTATCCTAATTTGTTGTAACTACTGTTCTACCAATTACTTGCTACTGTACCACTTGTGTTTGGATACGAAATAAATAAAACAACAAAGCAGGTCTGGTCTCCTAAAACCAGTAGACCAGACCTTCGCACAATAGTCTAAGTGAGGTATTATCACGGCCTAGTAAAGACGTAAAATTACATCCTTATATTTACATGTGAAAGTTCGTTTCAACATTGTAATTATCTTTTGAGTTGTATATGCAATCTTTGCTACAACAATTTCAACTTGTTATCTACTAACACTCCAAGAGAACTAGCCTGATCAGTTTCTTCAAGCATAATCCCACCGATATATTACGACATTGAATATCTAATCACGCTTAAGTGAATGACGTTACATTTACTGACAACGAACTGACATCCATTTTCCAATGTCCACAATTCCAGCCTATTCAAATCATTCTGAAAGTTCTGCATATCACAGCAGCATTCATGATTATCCTATCTATCTTTACATTATTAGTAAATGGCAGTATATTACCTGTCATATCCTTCCCAATAAGGACATCATCCTTATACTGTGCATAAGGACATCATCCTTATGCACAGTATTCCTTCCACATCACCTGTTTCTTACGAATCTCTTACTTAATAAGATTACACATTCATTAGATTCCTACCTTATTTATTCTTCGAACCCTCAGAACATATTCTGATATCGCATCATTTAAGCATTGTTTAAATGCTTCCCATGTACTGTCGATATGCTTCCCACCCAGCAACCGATCCCATTCTATTGAACTCAGTATACTGCTCAGTTGGTCATAATTTCCTGCTTTGTAGTTCAGCACGTAACCTTTTCTGAATGGAACATTCATAAACTTAGCCACTTCCCAAGTGAGTACCGCATGATCACTGTCGCCAGCCGTTCACCAAACAGTTACATCTTTAACTGAAACGCCCTCTGACAGTATAATCAAAACCAACATTCTTTGATCTCGAGTGCCTTCTGTCACATGCTATTTGAGGACGTTGTCCCGCAACAACTCAATAAATTCAGTATAATTTTTCTGGTGAGATTTTAATGATAGGCAATCAGCATTTCAATTTGATAACTCTTTTCTTGCTCATCTTTTCTGTTTGATGATGCATTTCTTCATCAGTAGCAACCGATCCACCAGGAATGTAACAACACCCCACTAGGTAAGTAAACTTGTTAGATTCCAACTCGCACCAGATGGCTTCAAATTCACTGCCACACCAAATACTATTACTAGTACTACAATCATAGTTCTCAACACTAACTGGATTCAAGTTATCCGATATCATTAGCAGCAAACTCCCTCCTCTCCTATCCTCTCTATCCTTCCTAAGAATAAGTACTCTTTACACTCGATACAAGTTAGTAGGTCTGATTCCGATAGCCAGGTCTCACTAATGCCTACAATCTGAGATCCCAACATATCGAATGAGGCAAAAAACTCAACCTTTTGTTTCTGATACTCCTAGCATTTGTGTACAGACAATATTCTACCTGCATGTTCTTTTGTATACTGTTATCTGCAGTTTGCATAACACCGTTGGACAACTTGCAGATCTCTATTCTTCTCTACTACTTTATACATGTATACATCTCTGCATACTTTCGATGGGTCTGATCCGGACGAACACAAAGTCTAAATCGTTCTCTCCTCGTCAACACCTTCATGATAATAATGCCCATTTTTGTTATTAGCACAAATAAACAACATTGTCTCTCTCTTACACTCACATTCTCACCATTTATAATTTAGTTTCCCTGACTGTCTGTGTTGGGGCTCATACTAGTTATTAGATTTTCCAGACTCTAGATACCAAACGCATTCAGATGTAGGACGTCCCTCTTATACCAATCCAATCTTCCCTCAAACTCGCTCCATACTTCCAAAAACTCCTATTCGTTCCTTCTATCCCAGCGTACGAATTGTTTGCCACCCCATTCCTTCTCAATTCATTTTTATCATACCGAGGTAACTTTCTCACTCTTCACTCTCGCCTTTTCCAACAATCCTTCGATGTTCTCTCTCATAATGAACTTATCACTAGTTAAGTTGTTTATGACCTACTACAATTACGATTATTAAATTATCCTGACTTAATCTCTTAACTTACCAGAAATAATAAACCACATCTAAAATGGCAGTGAAAAGTAAGAAAGAGTAAAGAATCAACTTACAGAAAGTTCCAGAGATGTCAGCTTGAGTCTTCTGTACGACTATATTAAGAAAACTGAATGTTATCTTAAATCTTATCTTAAAATAAACAAGAATAAGGGCATGGAAACTATTAATTTTTTCGTATTAATATTATGCCTGTTAATTTTCAGAAATATAATCACCTTATTCTTTGTTTTGAAGCGAAATGAAGAGTATAATGACGTGCTTCTAATATTTATCAGCTTTTGAACTCCAGGTTTCGTTTGTGTTCGTTTGTAGCCTCTTTGTGTTTGAACAATATAGAATATCGGTGGAGAACAATAAATATTTAACAATACACTTCATTTTACTTAAACAATTTGGCGAAATGACTGCTTTGCTTCCGTTTACAATAATACGTTTCCAACATCATGAGGGAAGATCCCTAATTCTTTTACGTAAATAATTAGGCATCTTGTTGGGTAGGGAACTGGGAAATAGTAGCGATTATAAATGTGGAAAATCAAAACGATCGTAGACAAATCAGCATAAGTTAACAGCTGCAAATTAGCTATTAAATGAAGAATGAGTATATTTTAAAATTAATATTTAAAATTAAAATTAATCAAATAAAGATATTTCAGTGCTGTAAGATAAGTAACTAGTATGAACACTTGAGGGATTTTTTTTTTTGGCTGAATATCAAAGTTTTATCTGTCTCACTTTAACTTAATTACTACATCGGTTTCAGAGAATTCTTCCTTTACCTAGAAGATCAATACGGGATTTTAATATTTTCCTTCGATAAATCTGCATAATAAAGACACCTAAGCTGGTTTCTGTGGGTGGGATAACCAAAAAATAAACAAAGAAAGAACAGAAGGATAGCAGGATTGGCCCACAGTTGAGAAAGGATGGTGCAAAAGAAGAGCATGCAAAATTGGTTAGGAGTAGCATTCCCAAGGGGCTGGAGAGTATTTTCATTGTAGATAATTGGGAAAGGCAATGACTACATGAAAACAGTGGGGTTGGAAAAGAACTCAAACGAAATTTTGCACAAAAGATAGGGTGGACAGAAGTGGGATATAAATTCGTTGCATGGATAAAAGGGGTAGCATTCTTACAGCAGGTTGATTACCATATTTTGAAGCCATAAAATAAGAGTGATACTGTTCATATTTATGAATTTTTAATTTCGCATAGCTGAAAAATTAAAAATTTGAAGCAAAAAAATTAAAATGTGAAAAGTTCAATGTTTTTAAATGTCTTCTAAGGTCCCGCTATTTTATTGTGATAAATTGTCAAAAATTTCCTGCATCTCCATTCTAAACAGTCGATGGTTGAAAACAGCTCAGCTGATAAGTACAAAAGTGGGGAAATAAATAAAATGTAAGAAATAAACCGTATTGGGCACTTGAATAAAATTCTTCTGATGGAAATGTAACTAGTTTACGTTCAGGTTCACCCTAACAGAGAAATTAAAGGATACCTTTATTAATGCATGTTGTCCATCCAGATGAAAAAATAGAATTTAAAGCAGTTTAAACTGGCTGCAAGACCTATAGCAACCACGCTGCTGCCGTGCTGCTCGGGATTGTGTAAGTTTAGCAGAAATGAGAATACAATGGATTTCATTTCCGCTGAACAGTGGCCATGTAAATACTTGTAGAAGAGATAGAATGTGTAAAGTAACCATCCATGAGAGTGTACGGAGTGAAAAAAATAAATAAATAAAATAAAAATAAATCCAATCGATAAACGTTTTCGTAATTTCTCCAGAGATTTTCTTTTTCATCGTTTACTTTACTCTCCAATTCATTCAGCTGAATATTTAGCAATCAATTTTATTCGGTGTATAGTTTTACGCATTAAAACTGATATCTTTTACTCAAGTTATATTCCTGTTATGTTTTCGACCATAAATAATATTCTAATTATAATTTAAAACACGAAAACGTGAATCACACCATTTTTTAATTTATTTAGTTTTATTATTTCTATATGGGTAACACCAGAAATTCCTAAACACGAACCAAACCTAAAAATAAAAAAATAAAAAAATTTCAAAGATGAAAATCAACTAAATTGTGAATAAAACCATGAGAACGTCTTGAAAATTCAGACGCTCCTCTACAGGTGCTCCAATCTTATAATTATGCTATAAATGATTTGGAAAAATTGAAGAAAAAAGATTCGATTTTTAAAATGCCGTGTAAATGACTTCTTTTTTATTTTAAGAAATGCTGCAGTTTAATGTAGTTAAATAACTATATATTTGAAGTTCCTAATTATGTACTCAATTTCTTATAATATTTTCAATACTGTTTATTTATTTTACATTATTTATTGCAAGTTTTGAGCTCGTTGATTCGAGTGACGTAATTGCTTGTTAAAATTGTCATCGAAATCCTCACACGAAAGCACACACAAGATGTTAATTTTGGTATATTATGTGTAACTTTATCGCTTTTAAACAAAGTTGTATTAATTTTTTTTATTTTATAAAATAAAATTAAATAAGAACTCTTTATAATTCAGATAATTTTAATAAGTATTAAAATATAATTCAAAAATTTATTAAAATCTAGAATAGTTTTTCTATACACCAGTTTGTTTTTACTTAATATAAAATTGAAATAATGTATTATAAATTATTTCATTAATAGGTATTCATTGCATTATTGCGGTGAATATGAATATAAGTTATTAAATATAAATATTATTTATTATATAATTTATAGGCAATTAGCTGAATATCTATCTAGCCCTGAAAGACGTTAAAAAAATAAAAAGGCTGCTGGATGATCACCCAGATTTTGTGCATTTGATGGAACAAAGATGTTTTATTGGACAAAATTGTATTAAAACCAGAGAGAATTTGCATGCAGATGAAGAACCGAGAAGTATTTCCGATTTTATTTATTTTATTTCTTACCTGCTTGAGAGCTTCAGATGGTATGCAGATAATTGCTGAGTTCATTGAACTCAAAAATTCTCTGAACAAAAATTAATATTAAGCAGCGTTCGCAAAAAGAAAAAAAAAGCAAACTGCAACTCAATCAGTATGAGTTATGCACTAAAATCAATATGTTTTAAAATTCATATATCATAACGATTACAACTTAGCAGTCAATTAATTTATTTACTGTTATGTATTAAATTATTAAATATAAATATCTATTAAATGATAACCTAATTTTATTTTTCTTTTATTTTTTTAAATTTATTTTAAAAAATAAAAGAAAACGAAAACTTTTATGATTTTCAAAAATAAACAACAGAAACTAACAAGAAACTGCAAATATTCATTAAACACCTATTATTTTTTAAAATATTTTAAGTATGAATAATTTCTGGTCGCCCTTAAAAAATCAAGAATTATAAAAAATCAAGAATTATATTGGGTGATTGATTCATTCAATCCAATACCTTTGGAAGGTAAGGGATGACAATTCTGTAGCCAATGAAGTTCTAACTGAGGCTCGGTATTGCTGTTACCCTCTTGCCATGTTCAGAGCTTTAATTGCTCAATAACACCTTATCCCTACACTGTCCTCTACAGATACAGATAACGGGGAAGATGAAAAGCATTCTTGCTTCGCCCCTTTAAGCCAGTCCTTATAAGGACTAAAAAATCAACTAAGAAAGGAAAACTGAGGTTGATTCAATCGACCGTGAGATGCGGTGATTGATTCATTCAATCCAATACTCTTGGAGGGTAATGGATGGCAATGCTGTAGCCAATGAAGTTCTAACTGAGGCTCGGCTATTGCTGTTACCTCCTGCCATGATCAGAGCTTTAATTGCTCATAACACCTTATCCCTACAGATAACGGGGAGGATGAAAAGCATTCTTGCTTCGCCCCTTTAAGCCAGTCCTTATAAGGATAAGGATAAAAAATCAACTTTGGTCAGAGTGGTCTATGGACCATTAACATCCCAGACCTTTTTAGGACTTCCAGAGTAACAAATGGCAATGTTGTAGCCAATGAAGTTTTAACTGAGGCTCGGCCGTTACCCAGCCATGATTGGAGCGATTAGTTCAATAACACCCCATTCACACAGATTCTCTTCATTCAGATGACGGGATAAAGAGTCAAGGAGTCGGAGAAAGTCAGAGAGTCAAGCTGTTTTGAGACATTTGCTTTCTCTGTAGCTATTCAACCAGATTTGAAAATTGATCAATCAGGCACGTGTCAGATGATCACATTTCTTACACAAAAGGATAGACAAGATGTTTTAAACAGATGTGCAGTTGGAAGATTTCGCGTACTTCAAACAATAGAATTGAAGCGGTGACACACAAAAAGCTGGAAATACGTTTGGCTTAAAAACTTCCATGAGGGAGAATAAACTAAAGAAAATATTTACTAAAATGAAGAAAAGAAAAGTGCCAGGCTACTGCTTAGAATAGTTATGCGACTGAGTGAATTTTATAACCTCGCTCTCTGTTCACTATTATAAGGTCAATAGTGTAAGGAAAAGGTCAATAAAAGTGAACATAATGGGAGGTTATAAAAATTCACTCAGTCGCTTAAAGACTATTTTCTATCTAAAGATCTTCCCTGAAAGAATTTTCATCTCCCCAACTTGGTTTGGTAGTCACTAGAAGTCCGTAATAACAGCTACTCGCAAAGCACGTGTAGTACTGTAATACCTCTACGTTTATTGTGAAAGTGGATCGACACGCTATCCACATTTCCAGTAAGCCATAAAAGCACACATTTCCAACCCAAGTATGATTAAGTCTCTTTATGGCAGATCAATTCATACAGTCCTCCAGAATACCTCAACATTTCTGTATGGTGCAGAATAACAACACGGTGAATAGTCCATTTTCTGTACTTGAAGAAAGAGTAAACTAAATGATCATTGCTTCACTGCACTTTATATATAAATTAAAAGGTTCTTAAAACCACTTGAACGGCAAGCACTTCTCTTATGGCAAATAAAATAGCATAGTAAAAGCTATCCGTTGTTTAAGTAACGCCTCTTAGAAAATAATATCAATTATTCATTAAATAAAATTATTACAACGTTAGAGGGAAAGAATATTAATACCCTTGGAGGGTAATGGATGGCAATGCCAGTCTCAGGTTTCGAGGTTGGAATCAATCGACCGTGGATGCGGTGATTGATTTTCAATCCAATACCCTTGGAGGGTAATGGATAGCAATGCTGTAGCCAATGAAGTTCTAACTGAGGCTCGGCTATTGCTGTTACCCTCCTGCCATGATCAGAGCTTTAATTAATATCTCAATAACACCTTATCCCTACACTGTCCTCTACAGATAACGGGAAAGATGAAAAGCATTCTTGCTTCGCCCCTTTAAGCCTTATAAGTTATAAGGATGGCAATGCTGTAGCCAGTGAAGCTCTAACTCAGGCTCGGCTATTGCTGTTACCCTCCTGCCATGATCAGAGCTTTAATTGCTCAATAACACCTTATCCCTACACTGTCCTCTACAGATAACGGGAAAGATGAAAAGCGTTCTTGCTTCGCTCCTTTAAGCCAGTCCTTATAAGGACTATAAGGATTGTGTGAGGGGTTGGATTAATACCCTTGGAGGGTAATGGAAGACAATGCTGTACCAATGAAGTTTAACTGAGGCTTTAACTGTTACCCCCTGGGGCGCAGAGATATTGAGAGTTCGAGTTCGCTTTCTTAAGGTTTTTCCCTTAATGGAGCAATTTGAGTCTCTGGAGAAAGTGTTTCCCGGCACGGCCCGGTCAGGGGCTTTGTCAGTAAATGCTTTTCTTCGGAATTTGAGCGGTTCTGCTCAGTGGTGGTGGAGGTGGTGGGTGGAAGGCCAAAGCTGAGATGGACGGTCTTTCGCCCAGAGTTGAGTGGCCTAGGGATCGTCCGAATTTTTACGTTCCGAATGCTGTACCAATGAAATTTAACTGAGGCTTGGCTGTTGCTGTTACCCCTTGGGGTGCAGAGATTCTAGAGTTAGAATTCGCTCTCTTAAGGGTTTTGCCTTAAGGGAGCAATTTGAGTCTCCGGGGAAACTCCGGCACGGCCTGGAGAGGGGCCTTGTCGGTGAATGCTTTTCTTCGGAATATGAGCGGTTCTTCTCGGTGGCAGGGGAGCCGTCACTGAGTGGAACAAACGCTGAGACGTCTTTCGGCCACTATGGAGTGGTCTAGGGATCGTCTTAAATTTGTAGAGTTGTCTTTACTTAAATATCGCCAATGAAGTTCTAACTGAGGCTCTGCTGTTGCTCTTACCCCCTAGGACGCTGAGTTTCGCTCTTTTAGGTTTGCTCCCGGTGAGGGGGGGGGGGTTTGCCTGAGAAAGCATTTTGAGTCTCCGTGGAGGGTGCTCTCCGGCACGGCCCGCTGAGGGGCTTAGTCGGTGGATGCTTTTCTTCGGAATATGAGCGGTTCTGCTCGCTGGTGGGGAAGCCCGTCACTGAGTGGAGCCAACCCTGAGTTGGACGGTCGTTCGGCCACTATTGAGTGGTCTACGGATCGTCCTTATTTTTAGAGATGGCTTTATTTATACAGTAGCCAATGAAGTTCTAACTGAGGTTCGGCTATTGCTGTTACCCTCCTGCCATGATCAGAGCTTTAATAGCTCAATAACACATTATCTCTACACTGTCCTTTACAGATAACGGGGAAGATGAAAAGCATTGCTGCTTCGCCCCTTTAAGCCAGTCATCCTTACAAGGATTGTGTGAGGACTAGGGATATCTCTGATTTTCAATGCAGAGTGAAATTTTAAAGCTAATTAAATTATTACGGAATTTAGAATCAGTTGTTAGAAGGATCTTTTGCAGTCGTTAAACTGCTTCTTGACTATAACTCATCTTCTCCTCATTATTTCAGACACCTTCCAAAGCAGTATGTTCTGCAATTGCTGCATTGATGTATACTAAACTGATGACTTGATTAATTATTAGCCTGATTGACACAATGAATGGCTTTTCGTCTTTCTGTCCATCCAATAGGGATTTGAACCAATGGGTTTGCTCCCACTGAAGTCATGGATGCTTCTAACGTCTCCTTGGGGTAGATGATTTTTACCACTTCGTAGGAGATCACCACCATGCCCGAATGAACCACAAAAAGTTTCAACTTTGGTCTTTACAGCAATGTTTTAATGTTTCAGAATTAGGTAATCCATATTCCACTCATTGTGTTTAATATACACGAAGTTTATCACTTTCATAAGTACAAAAAAGTACGAAATAATTCAATAGCTTTTTAGTAATAAATAATTCAGCTGTGGACTCTTACATTAATAAGGGATGCGGCTGCATTATCTCGTTAGCGATAAGAGCAGAAAGGATCAAAGTGGGACACAAAACTCGCCTTTCGTATTAAACTCTCATGTTATTTCCATATTCAGTTTAAATTACTATAGATACGAACTAGTACACTAACGCCGTCTATGAATTAGCTCTGATGTTTTTATTTTATATTATTTTTCGTTTATTTTTTATTTTTTTACAAAATAACACTCTAGACAGCGTTATGAAACATATATACTTATATTTAGGTTATCTTCGTCAAATAATATATTTAGGTGGAAACTAGTAGTTTCAAGAGTAAGGATGGCCATTTTTGTTTTACTTTCAGAGCCGTATTCCCTTAGAGTTTCTTAATGAGGTAGGAATGACTATATTACGCATTAGATGACAAGAAACAGAAATAAATATAATAAACATTACATTTATATCATCGAAATATAACGTTTCTGCCTTTAAAAGAAACGGATAAATTATTTCTACTTTTTATAACTGCTACAATCCCACATCATCTATTGAACTCATAAAGCACATCAGCATTATTAATTTCTGGGTGGTTATCGTCGAAAAGCATTTACTTTCATATAATAAATCCAATAATATTGTGGAAGATTTAATAAAATATGTGCAAAATTCAAATTTAAAATGAAGATTACAATATGCGTGTCGTGAGTACAACATTTTATTTGTTGCGATATTTTAATTTTTATTTCCACACCATAGTGAATTATCTATGAAATATTTACAATTATTATTTGTTAATATTAATTGCAGCCTTATCGACCGTGAGATGCGATGATTAATACCTTTGGAGGGTAATGGATGGCAATGCTGTATATACTGGAGACGGATGTCTCCAGTATATAAAGGATTATCCATTGCTAGACCATGATTTTGCTTGTGGATGGTGTCCTGAAATCTAAGGTATCCAGACTTGATGCAACGAGTAAGGCTAATATTTATTTGGATACCTTATCTTTGAGTAGTGTGAGGACGTCGTCTGCAGGAACATTTGTGAACAAGGATGCTATGTCAAAGCTACCCATGATTTCATTTTCTTGAAGAGTAATATCCTTAATGTATGATACAAAATCCGCAGAGTTATTAGTAAAAGACGAAGACTTGCCAGAAACATATTTGAGGTATTTTGAAAGGTTGTATGTTGTGAGTCAATGCCTTCAACAATGGGACGAAGTGGATCTTGGGAACTACATATATGTGTGGCATGAGCGGATGGAGAGAGCGAAGAGAAAGGCGAATGTTTCTAGATAGTTCAGAAGTTGATTTTATTAAATTGTAGGTACGATTTTGAAGTACGATTTTAAGCTACACCCTCACAGACTGTCATGCTACTGTGATCAAATACTGCCGCTCACGAGATGCTATACGCATTCACCCAACAATGTGGGTGAATACGTTTACTACAACGTTTTCACGTTAAATATGAATAGTGACTTTCCTGTGCTGTCGCAGTTTTTTTATCTTCAATGTTTAATGTTTTTTTTTTCTTTTGTGAGAACACCTGAAAAAGTCTGTAAAAAGCCGTAACTAGTCGTGTGATACTATTAAACCTTTTTCCTTTGCTCTCGGTTTATATCATTCAATTCTTTTAAAAAAAATATATTTAACAACCGAGTAAATCAACCTCAATGCATCTATAGCCTTCATGAAGAGGCTTCTCTTAATAATAATAAAAGAAACTTCAACAAAACACTGAAGAAGATAGGACTGAACATTAACAAGTTAGTCTTTTTGAAACGCTGTAAATTCCGTGCAATCTTTCCTAAGTTTATATCTTTTAGAGTGAATATTAAAACGGAACGTGCCAAAAGAATCTATCACAAAGCAAAGTTAGACGTTCTTGCTGAAAGAATATTCGACACAAAACGTACTCTCGCTTTATGACCTTTTTTTCTTGACCACTAGTATTAATAAATTAAAGGCTTGATACGGTATGTTAGTCAAGTAAATAACTGTTTAATATCCGACTAGTTTCACTGACTAATATCTGTCAGCATCTTCAGGGATACACTAGTAAGCAATAGAAAGTAACTAAAACTAGGAAACTAACCGACAATTCTAAAATTATATAATTTTATCACTGTGCGTGATACAATACGCGAGTAAAACGTTTTATTTGTTGTGATATGTATTGTAATTTGCGTGAAAGTTCCTTTCTTTTTGGTTAAATTAACTACTTAAGGTTTTCCATATATCTGGTGGGATAAGGCCTTGATTCTTATTTAAGTTACCTGTGGAACGGGCGACTGTAGCAGCTTCTTTGAATGCTCTGGAATGGTAGTTTTCTCTTCTATGTAGGGGATATGACTCATATCCAATTCAATAGTATGGTTGGTAGAGGCGAAGTGGGAAGAAAGGCCTGATATATCTTGTCTGTTATTACATAGGCTATGTTCCTTACATAGCCTATATGTTCTTTCTTTCTTGTTTCAAAACTTCTAGATGTCTGTCCGATGTAATTGATGCCGCATGAACAAGGTATGCTGTAAATTCCAGAGTATTTGTAAAAGGATGGCTATCTTTCGGGGATCTTATAAACTTTTGAATGGTCTCAATAGGTTTGAAGGTTACTCTGATATTGTATGGTTTTAGAAGAAGAGCTATTTGTTTCGATATGGTGCTAACAAATGGAATTATTATGGAGCTGATATTGGGTTTCATCTCGTTGGCTTTGTGGTTAGAGATCTATTAGAGATCTATCCCTAAATCTCTACCCTACAAGACTCATCAACAATGTCCTCATTAAAGAGAACATTGTTGATGAGTCTTGTAGGGTAGAGATTTACTGATAGATCACTGGATATTTTCATTAATTCTTCTTGTAAGTCTCCAGGGTCTGTGGTACACTGTGTAGCTCTTTTTTAAGCATATGGATAATGCTGAGTTTCTGGGATATGTGGTGAAAGTAGTCGAAATGGGGGTACCGTCCAGTGTTGGTAGGTTTTCTATATACAGACAGGTTGATGCTATTGTTAGTTTGTTTCTTTATAAGGACGTCTAGGAATGGAAGTTTATTATCTTTTTCTAGTTCCAATGTGAACTTGATAGTGTTGTGCAAGCAATTAGTTTTGTTTAGATAATCCATTAATTCTTCTTTTTTGCGATTCCAAATGATGAAGATGTCGTCAACATACCTAACCATGTGGTTGGTTTAGGGGTAACTCGGGATAAAATTTGAGTTTCTAAATTTTCTAAGAATAGGCCGGCACAAGGAGGAGAGAGAGAGAGGGCTACCCATGGCTAATCCAGTAAGTTGTTTGTAGTAGGTTTTTTTGCCATGTAAAATATTTCGAAGTTACACAATGCTTGAACAACTTGGTGATGTTTGGTTGGAACAAGTTTTCTAAGATGTCAATGACTTCTCAAACTGGAATATTTGTGAATAGAGATGTGATGTCTCTGCTAGCCATAATATTATTTTCAGAGATACGGGTGTTTTTTAATTTATCAAAGAAATGTTGTGAGTTCTTGATATAAGAATCCGTGTTGTGAATGTGTTGTTGTAACATTTTGGCTAGATATGTGGATAGTTTTTAAGTTGGAGAATGGATACCATCTACTATCGGACGTAGTGGTATACCTTCTTTATGAATTTTGGGACTACCATATAGTCTTGGGGTTAATGTATGCATAGAGTTTAGTTTTTTGATTAAGTCCACAGGCCAGTTGGTCATATCACGTAATAGTTCGTTGGTGGCAAGAAGGTTTTTGTGCGTAGGATCTGTGTTAAGAGCATCATAGACAGATGTGTCAGATAATAGATTATAGATCTTTTCTTCATATTTCTTAGTATTTAGGATGACAGTATAGTTGCCCTTGTCAGCTCTCAGTATAATGATTTCTTTCTTGTTCTTTAATTTGAGTGGTACTTTTCTTTCCATGGTGCTAGAGTTGGTGTCAGAATATCTAGAGCGCGCGGAGAAGATTAAGCTGCTTTTTAATCGTAGGTGATTGGCTATTGTGTGCAGAAGTAATGAGAAGGCTTTCTCTAAGTTGCAGATAAAGTTCGTTTTTGGAATAGAAGTTGGTTTTAAGGAGAAATAGAATCCTATTTTGAGAATTGAAATCTCTGGTTTTGTTAAGATGTGATTAGAGTGGTTCACAGTGACTTTATTATCTGGTAGGGAAGGTTTAGAGTTGATGTAATTATCATATAGTGCGTTGAATGTTTTAATTTGTGTCTTTTTTTTACTTTGATTGAAGGTTTTGTATACCTATTATGAATCATGTTATCCATAATTTGCCAAGTTTCCTCATATAGGATATTAGAAACGTCTGTGATTAAGTCATAGCATTGAGCGTCTATTTGGTTGAGTATGAATCTCGAATGACAAATTCTTTCTCTAAGTAGAATAACAAAACCAGAGATTTCAATTCTCAAAAAAGGATTCTATTTCGCCTTAAAACCAACTGCTGTTCCAAAAATGGACTTTATCTGCAACTTAGAGAAAACGTTCTCATTACTTTCACACACAATCGCCAATGACCTACGATTAAAAAGCAGCTTAATCTTCTCCACTCCCTCTAGATATTCTCACACCAACTCTAGCACTATGGAAAGAAAAAAAAGTACTACTCAAATTAAAGAACAGCAAACAAATCATTATACTGAGAGCAGACAATGGCAACTATGCTGTCATCCTAAATACTAAGGAATATGAAGAAAAGATGTATAATCTATTATCTGACACATCTGTCTATGATGCTCTTAACACAGATCCTACGCACAAAAACCTTCTTGCCACCAACGAACTATTACGTGATATGACCAACTGGCCTGTGGACTTAATCAAAAAACAAAAATCTATGCATACATTAACCCCAAGACTATATGGTAATCCCAAAATTCATAAAGAAGGTATACCACTACGTCCGATAGTAGATGGTATCCATTCTCCAACTTAAAAACTATCCAAATATCTAGCCAAAATGTTACAACAACACATTCACAACACGGATTCTTATATCAAGAACTCACAACATTTCTTTGATAAATTAAAAAACACCCGTATCTCTGAAAATAATATTATGGCTAGCAGGGACGTCACTTCTCTATTCACAAATATTCCAGTTTGAGAAGTCATCGACATCTTAGAGAACTTGTTTCAACCAAACATCACCAAGTTGTTCAAGCATTGTTTAACTTCGAATTATTTTGCATGGCTAAAAACCTACTAAAAACAACTTACTATATTAGCCATGGGTAGCCCTCTCTCTCCTTCTTGTGCCGACCTGTTCTTAGAAAATTTAGAAACTCGAATTTTATCCCAAATTACCCCTAAACCAACCACATGGTTAGGTATGTTGACGACATCTTCATCATTTGGAATCGCAAAAAAGAATTAATGGATTATCTAAACAAAACTAATTGCTTGCACAACACTATCAAGTTCACATTGGAACTAGAAAAAGATAATAAACTTCCATTCCTAGACGTCCTTATAAAGAAACAAACTAACAGTAGCATCAACCTGTCTGTATATAGAAAACCTACCAACACTGGACGCTACCTCCATTTCGACTAGTTTCACTACATATCCCAGAAACTCAGCATTATCCATCTCTTCTTCTTTGGTGCATCAATTCGAAAATTGGTAAATATAGCTGCACTCACAATATCCTGTCTTATGACATCCTTTTTATCTCTTCATAACTCTTAGCGCCAGTTAGCATCATTATGTTATTTATATATGAAATTCTTGGTCTGCCTCGTGGCCTCTTTCCTTTTACAGTCCCCTCCATTATTTCTGTAATCAGTCCCCCATGCCTCAAATGGTGTCCAATTAGGCTTTTTCTCCTCTTATTTATGTGTTTTATTAATGACCGCTCTTCATGAACTATATTCAGAACTTCTTCATTACTTTTCTTTTCTGTCCAACCATTTTTCATCATCTTTCTCCAGCACCAAATTTCAAATGCCTCCAACGTTTTCATATTTTGTTTTGTTAGAGCCCGGGTCTCGCAACCATATAATTTACATGGCAAAAAACCTACTACAAACAACTTACTGGATTACCCATGGGTAGCCTTCTCTGTCTCCTTCTTGTGGCGACCTATTGTTAGAAAATTTAGAAACTCAAATATTCGAAAACTCAAGCATTATCCATATGCTTAGAAAAGAGCTATACAGTGTACCACAGACCCTGGAAACTTACAAGAAGAATTAATGAAAATACCCAGAGAACCATCCCTAAATCGCTACCCTACAAGACTCATCAACAATGTTCTGTTTAGTGATATACCACAAAGACAAAGAGATGAAACCCAATACATCAACTCTATAACAATTCCATTTGTTAGTACCATATCCAAAAAATTAGCTCTTCTTCTAAAACCATATAATATGAGAGTAACCTTCAAACCTATTGAGACCATTCAAAAGTTTATAAGATCCCCAAAAGATAGCCATCCTTTCTACAAATACTCTGGAATTTACAGCATACCCTGTTCATGCGGCATCAATTACATCGGACAGACATCTAGAAGTTTTGAAACAAGAAAGAAAGAACATATAGGCTATGTAAGGAACATAGCCTATGTAATAACAGACAAGATATATCAGACCTTTCTTCCCACTTCGCCTCTACCAACCATACTATTGAATTGGATATGAGTCATATCCCCTACATAGAAGAGAACTACCATTCCAGAACATTCAAAGAAGCTGCTACAGTCGCCCGTTCCACGGGTAACTTAAATAAGAATCAAGGCCTAATCCCACCAGATATATGGAAAACCTTAATTAGAGAATTTAACCAAAAAGAAAAGGACTTTTATGCAAATTGCAATACATACCACAACAGTTAAAACGTTTTACTCGCGACACGCGTATTGTATCACGCACAGTGATAAAATTATATAATTTTAGAATTGTCGGTTAGTTTCCTAGTTTTAGTTACTTTCTATTGCTAATCAGTTTATCCCTGAAGATGCTGACAGATATTAGTCAGTGAAACTAGTCGGATAGGTGACTAACATACCGAATTAAGTCTTTAATTTATTACTACTCTCGCTTTTTTGTTTGCCAAAAAAGTACATTATCTCAAATACTAGAAGAATGTCTAGACAATGAAAGTAGGCATCTCTTTTCTATGCGTAATGAATCTCAAGCAGCCCAATTCCAAGATAACAACAAATTAAAACTTATTAGGAAATTTGAAGCACTAAAAAGAGTACAAAATAACCTGAACTTCTCAAAATCCCACATCAACCCTGATAAGTTGTAATTAATAAATCATCTCACATCCTTTCAGATGCAGAAGAAAGTATCCGCAGCAAGGGTTAAAATTTTATTCCTTTTCCAAAATCTTTCCTAGAAGAATCACTCCTCACCAAGATAGAAAAAGCTGCTTCCTTCCTCCCTTCACAAGATGCAAAACTTCTCCGTATTGAATCCATGTTTATCATTAACAATGCTAAACCATCCACAGATAACACCTATTCTTCGGAACGACAAGCTTTTAAGGGTTTAAAAAATAACAGAAATATAATTATCCTTCCCGCAGATAAAGGCAATGACACAGCTGTGCTTAACCTTGAAGATTATAGAAATAAGATGCTTGAATTACTACAGAGTGACACTTACTCAATTCTTGAGAGAGATCACACTCGTGAACTTCAAAATCGTACCAACAATTTATTAAAAACAATTTCTGAACTGTCTAGAAACATTCGCCTTTCTCTTCGCTCTCTCCATCCCCTCATGCCACGCCTATATGGAGTTCCTAAGATCCACAAGGAAATTAATCCACTTCGTCCAATTGTTGAAGGCATTGACTCACCAACATACACCTTTCAAAATATCTCGCAAAATACTTCAAATGTTTTTCTGGCAAGTCTTCATCTTTGATTAATACCTCTGCGGAGTTTGTATCATACATTAAGGATATTACTCTTCAAGAAAATGAAATAAGGTTAGCTTTGACATAGCATCCTTGTTCACAAATGTTCCTGCAGACCAAGTCCTGACACTTCTCAAAGATAAGGTATCTAAAAAGATGTTAGACTTACTTACTTATTGCATCAAGTCTGGATACTTTAGATTTCAGGACACCATCTACAAGCAAAATCATGGTCTAGCAATGGGGCAATCCTTTATCTCCTGTACTTGCCAACATTTATCTGGAAGATTTTGAAGTTAAAGCTATCTCTTCCTATTCCTTAGCACCTAGAATTTGAAAACGATATGTGGACAACATTTTTCTCATTTGGAGCCATGGACATGATTCCCCCTGGATTTCCTTGAACATCTCAATAGTCAACACCCGAATATCCAATTCACGGCTGAGTTTGAAACTAATGGTTCCCTGCCTTTCCTGGATGTGAAACCGACCCGTTCTTCTGAAAAACGCAAACTTTCGATGTACAGAAAACCTACACACACCAGTAGATTTCTCCACAGTCAGTCTCATCATTTCCCTCCTTAGAAACTTAGAATCATTTCTACTTTGGGACATAGAGCTCGCTTTCTTCTTGACGATCCAGATGAACTTCGTAAACAAATCAATTTTCTTACATCTACTTTCAGACTGAATGGTTATTCTCAAAAAACCACTCAAAATATCTTTTTAATCCTCCTAGTCGCCATACTGAAAAAATGAATAATGTCAAAAAGGCACTATATCTATACCAGACATAAGCTCAGTCTCTCAAAAATTAGCCAAGGTTCTCAAATATACCATTAGAACTTTATTCACTCCGCTCTCTAGTGAGCCATCCAAAGCCTAGCCATCGCAATCTAAAATATCCTGGTGTGTACAAGATATGGTGTGACTGCGACATTGCTCACTTCGGCCAGACGGATAAGTCTATTGAATTGCGTATGGAGGAGCCCAGAAGGGACATCTGTTACAAAAGAACACGTGCCAGTGCTTTATCCAGCCATATCCATTTTTCGGCCGATTCTGATGATGAAAACCATAGTCATACAATCCTTTGGGATAAATCTAACAACATTTTCCGTTGCCATGACGAATTGGAGAGAAAAATTGTAGAATCTAGAGAAATCATCCTCAACCCTGTATATTTAAATAATAATTTAAGCTACAACCTCCCATTCTGCCATTCAGCTGTGATCAAATAGTAGCGCTCACGAGATGCTATACGCACGCACTCACCCAACAATGTGGCCAACGAAGGAACAGCTTTGAATACGTTTACTACAACGTTTTCATGTTAAATATGTACAGTGACTTTCCTGTGCTGTTCGCAGTTTTTATATTCAATGTTTAATGTTTTTTCTTTTCTTTTATGAAAACGCCTGAAGAAGGCTGTAAAAAGCCGAAACTAGTCGTGTGATACTATTAAACCTTTTTCCTTTGCTCTCGGTTTATGTCATTCAATTCTTTTAAAAAATATGTTTAACAACCGAGTAAATCAACCTCAGTGCATATATATAAATGTGTGTGTGTGTGTGTGTGTGTGTGTGTGTGTGTGTGTGTGTGTGTGTGTGTGTGTGTGTGTGTGTGTGTGTGTGTGTGTGTGTGTGTGTGTGTGTGTGTGTGTGTGTGTGTGTGTGTGTGTGTGTGTGTTGCTGGAAGCCAATTAAGACGAAATCATGAATCCATGAAAGAAATCGCAGGGGTGTTCTGATTTACATTATTTTCTAATTATGGTATTAAGATATATGTTAACTGCCATGTTACCTACGCATTACGTCCTAAATAATAGCGACACATAAATGGGCCATAGAAATCACGAGTAATAAAGTAAGCTTGTTTTATTATTGTATTTGTTTATACTTAATGCTAATTTTTACCTATATAATATGAAATAGTGTTATTTCAAATTAATCAATAAAACATATTTTCAGCTATAGTTTGTGATTCACACTATCTCTCCATGTTTGCTGTCAACCTCTTGCTTGCAATAGAGAAATAACTGTTAAGCTGAATTATATTCTGACTCACTTGTTTCCATGTGGAACTTCGCAATTTCTTCGATTTTTCAACGATATATACTGGAGACACCCGTCATCTATAGACTATGAAAGAAAATAAGAACTTCAAAATGCATTTGGATTAAGTAGAGGATAAGAATAGCCCTGATGTAGCTCATGCATGCCCCCCCCCCGGCGCCCAACCTCCCAAGTTCCGGACTGGTAGACCAGTTCTCCTTGAATTCTGATGACTCGACACTCAGGGTTTCAAAACGCTTCAAATAACTTGACAAAAAACGTGACACAAAAACGTTGCATAAAAATGTTTCATAAAAAGGCTTCTTATTTTATATTATAGAGTATATATATATATATATACTCTATAATATATATATATATATATATTTTTTTTTTGTTAGAGATGTTGAGCTTAATACGTTAAGAAATATATAGAGAACAATCAGTGGCACAAAATATTTTAACACCATAGTAGATCTGATATATTATTTTTATTATTAAGAAGAGTGAGTTTGAGAAGGAAGAAGGAGATGTGGCAGAAATCAATCGACCGTGAGATGCGGTCATTGATTCATTCAATGCAATACCCTTGGAAGGTAATGGATGGCAATGCTGTAGCCAGTGAAGTTCTAACTGAGGCTCGGCTATTGCTGTTACCCTCCTGCCACGATCAGAGCTTTAATTGCTCAATAACACCTTATCCCTACACTGTCCTCTACAGATAACGGGGAAGATGAAAAGCATTCTTGCTTCGCCCCTTTAAACCAGTCCTTATAAGGACTAACAAAAATTGCTCTAGAAGAACATGTGAATTTATACTTTAACAAGTTATTGTAGTGTTACAAAATTATTTACGAAAAGGCATTCAAAATGTCTCCAGCCACCGCCGTTTCTCTTTTAATGGCCAGCAAGACTTCTGTGTCTCTCCTTTCGATAATTTCAATCGTTTTCCTTGCGTGAAAACTATTTGGTTGTTTGTAAACATTAACAAAATGTAATTCAAAATAAATTTATTTTTCTATATAAAAATCGAAAGTATATTATATAATAAATTATATTTTGAAGTAAAATAACTGTTATTTAATTTTTTTTTCTTATTTTTTCCGTTGTTAATAAATACCCTTTTTATTTATTACTATAGAATTTTTATATATAAGAAAAAGAAGAGAACACCGATACATTATAAATAATGTATATATTATTGAATCGTCTTGGGTACTTTTTATGTGTGACAATACAATTGATAATGGCGAATGCATGCTATGCTTATTTACCTCGGAACAGAAAGCAATCTATTGAACTGAAAAACATTAAAATAATAATCCTCTAAAATGGTTTCGTTTCTGCTATGCGTTTATTGTAACGATTTCTGGGGACTTTTTCTCTTTTTATAGATTCTATAATGTCGATTATTAACATAATAAAATATCGGATAAAAAAATTCAACATTTACTTAGACTGTGATAATCAAATTTGAGCCACAATATGAGACTTTTTTTTCTTTTGTCGAGAGAGAGAGAGAGGAGAAAGAGATTGGCAGAAAAAATGCACTTTGACATTTTTTCGTACTAAATCACATTTAGCAATCGGGCAGACTTAACTGTAATCTTTGGGGTTCTCCTTTAGACATAATTCGAGTGCTGCAGACATTGAAACAGATAATCTTGCAACAGTGACAATGCTGGAACTAAACATTTTTCATGTTCCGTACATTTGATTTTCTTCGTTATTGCAGTTAGTTCCGTAAGCTGCTCACTTCAACAGTAAGTGTCAATAAATCATTTCAATTCTCTGGAAGGGACTCTTGTAGAATTTTTATCACTCGCCTTTTTTGAACAGATGCTAACAGTTTACAATCAAAAGAAAACTCTTTCCTCACACATGTGCATCGAGATATAAGCACTGATCTTGAACAATTTTTGCAAGCGTGAAGAGAATGATTAATACATGCAAGAGAGGTTAGGAGTGGGTTCGTTTTTATCAGAAATGCAGCACTTATATGTATTATTGTATGTTGCATTCTTGCGATTTATGTTTTACAAGCATTATCGAAATTTCTAGATTTATCACGAAGTATTCCCCATCAGTCCCGAGGACAATTATTGGACATCAGCACTTAATGTCGGATGAAAAGAAATTATATTTTTTAGAACAATATAAGATGCACGATCTGCATCTTATATTGTTCTGAAATCGCGCGGTTAGCCTGGTAGCTATGCGCTTCGCAGTCAAATGCCTAGGGAAGGAGTGTCCTAGGTTCGATTCCCGTCGGTGACATGAGGAACTTAAGGATCTTAAGTTAGACGGTCTTGGCGTGGAGAGCAGGGTTCCCCCCCCCACACACACACCAGTTTATCTGTGGTTTTCTTTCCGCAAGCAGGCAAACCAGCCCCGTGAACACACACACGGATACAGTCACGAATTTCGTCTTTAGCGATGCAGTAGAGGAGTGGCGAACCGGCTGGATCAATACGCCAATAAGGAGGGAACTCAACTCGTCCTAGATGGAGATGAGAGGATAGGATAAGATGCACAATATTAGATCATATAAATTGAAGATGGAGACAACGTAGAAAAAAATCTAAACAGCTTTTAGTTTGTTGTTTTCAGATAAGATTCTTGGAGGAAATTTATCACTGTCTATAAATGGTGTTTTAGTATAAAATAAAATTGGCTATTTCTGTTTACAAATATAAATTCAATTTTCAATATATCAATTTTAATCTCATTTATAACATGACATAATATAACCAATTAATTTCTATTCTATTCCGAAATTAAATATTTGCCCCTAACCTTTCACAAAGACAGATAGCACTACACAAATGATAGAATATTCAAGAATAAATACACGGATATTTATTTTGCAGTTTTTAATCATTGTTGTCTAATAAGAAGTATTTTATTTTATTTAATTTTATTTTGTGAAAAATCATATGAATCTTGTAAAAGTAAAAGAAAATTTTCAGTTAAAAGTATTTACACAAAAGTTTAAAGTATCTTAATTTATTTTCATGGACAACTGAATAGAGAAACAACATCGATTTTTGTTATTAAATCTACCATCAGAAAAATCCTGAAGATGGACCCCGAGCTTCCTGAACTTGTAGGCCCAGTATCTCTGGGATAAGTACAGGAAACCCTAAAACTCACCAAGAATGGCAAGGCTTCAGGAATGGATGGTCTCAAATATCTCGGCGAACGAGATCAAACATGGATGGTCGCTCTTGTCTCAAAAATTATAACAACTGGAGAACTATCAAAGCAAAATAATTGCTGTGCCAAACCAGGGAACAATCTAAATAATGTCAAGAATCTACTACCTATCTCCGTGCTTTGCTCCACCTTTAAACTCTAAGAAAGAATTCTCCTTAAAAGAATTTCACGACTCATCGATAGAGTCCTCCTGATTGAACAAGCTGGCTTCAGGGTGGGAAAAAGTAAGTTGCTGCTACCAGGTTCTGGCCTCACAGATTGAAGCAGGCTTCCAGAAGAAACTTAAATCCGGAGTCACTTTCATTGACCTAACATCAGCTGATGACACAGTCTGGATGAGGGGCCTAAACCTAAAACCAGGCAATATTATAAAGTGCAAAACACTTTTCATCTTTTCGAATCCATTCTCTCCAACAAAAAGATCCGGATCCATATTGGTGAAAAAAAGAGCAGGTCAAGATTCCCACACGACTCTGTGTTAGCTCCTTTACTCTTCACCTTCCACATGTCCGACATACCACATACCAGCTCAAGAAAATACGTGCACTCCGATGACCTACCGATCCTACACCAGTCTTTCTCCTTTGCCAACCCTGGAAACAACGTTGAACACAAACCTGAACATCCTGGAGGTGTACTTCACGCAGTAGTACTTGAAGCCAAATCCAACAAAAGGCTGTGTCTGTCCTCAACATTCCACATTAACAATTCAGAGGCAAATCGATACCTCATCCTCTCTTTCTTTAGCAAAATAGAACATGAGCCTCACCCGAAATATCTTGGGTGAGCCTGGACAGAAGCTTGACCTAAAACAGGCACATCAGTAACCTGTCCAACAAAATTAAAACGAGAAATAATATAATTTCAAGGCTTGCTGGAATGACCTGGGGTTGTGGGTGAAGAAGTCGTAAGGTCTTCACTAGCCCTCGCATTCGCAGTAGCAGAATACGCTTCCCCCATCTGGGAAAGAAGTGCGCACACTAACATCATAGATACCCAGCTGAACTTTACCATGCTTACAATTAGTGGGACATTGAGAAGCACTCTTCTCCCCTGGCTGTCTGTCCTATCCAACATTGTTCCACCAAATATACGGAGAAGAAGACAAGCTTCAATTAAAGAATTTAATAAAGTGAGCAACCCGCTCCTGCCCCTGCACCAGACTCAAAAATTCACCTGGTCTTCTCGTTTTAATAAAATTAAGAAATCCTTTCTGGTTCATTTACGAACTCTCTTCAGCTGTCTTACCATCAACATATAACATGTGTAGAGAACACTGGTCCAAAAATCTCCCAACAAATGGCTTTCTGATTGAAGATCCCCACAGCCTGGTTTTGCACTTCCTAGGAAGATTTGGTCATCTGTCAACAGTATTAAAACTAACCAGGGAAGATGTGGCTACCGACTACATATATGGAAACTGTCAGATCACCCTTATTGTGACTTTTCCCTCCATAGCCTAGACGATCACTCATCTTGTAAACGACTGCCAGGCGTCAATTTCATGGCGTCAATTTCATCGTCAACTTCCAAGACATCCAGGAGGTGGCGGATGAGGCACTGGATTGGCTTTCTGGATTAGACATTGACATAATAATTATATTATGTCAATGTCTAATAAATATTTTCTAATATTTATTAATAAATATTAGAAATATTAATCTAATAATAAATATTTTCAACATAATTAATAAATACATTAAATAAAAATCTATTCAATTCCGAATTTGTGTTCAGTGGTTACGCAATTATTTAATATCGTTTTAATTTAATACGATTTTAATCACCAGGAAGGCACTAAATCATCACGAAACTTAGTGCCAGAAATGCGCCTGGCCAGACGGAATCTAACAAATTAATAAAATTCCTCCTCCTCCTCCTCAAAGGAACCATGCATATTATGGTCATTATAAATGCAATACTGCGATTTATTTGCTTCCCTAAACGCTGGAAACTTGCAGATGTATTTCTAATTTCTAGACCGGAAATCCAATTCTTTAAAACTACTGCCCACCATTAGCATACTTTCTTGTATAAGCAAAGTTGTAAATTGCACAATCCTCTCACAGCTTCAAGAAGCAACTGAAAATGTTCCAAGTATTTATTCCAGATTAACAGTTCGGATTCAGGAAAGGCAACTCTACAATACATCAGATTTACAAAATTGTTGAACACAATGATTCGAATAGCAACAACACTCCAGTGCGATTTTCTTGGACGTAGCTAAAGCATTTTAGAACATCTGGCACTACTGTCTAATTTACAAACTATTCCAAGCAAACTTCCCAACACCTTTCGTCTTACTCATCGAATCCTATCACAACAACCGCAAATTCAGAGTAAAAATCAACGAAATGAAATCTACAATAAGAAGAATCACAGCAGGAGTTCCAAGGCTCCCTACTCTCCTCAAAATGTTTTCTACAATCGCCTGTCTTTATTCAGATGATACAGTTATCATAGCCAGATCAGATTGTCCCGAATTCGTCACCAAGAAACTAAAAAGTGCAGTCGACGAACTCAAAAAGTGGTTCGCCAGGTGTCAATTCTTCATGAGTTCGGTAAACACCTCTGCAGTACTCTTCACCAGAAGACGTGCGAATCAGACAGAAGCTGTACACATATTCGGAAAATTTATACCGTCTGGAAAACCTCCCCCAAAACCTAGAAGTTCAAATGGATAAAGGCTTGCACTTCAGGATGCTCACAAATTATATTGCCACAAAAACCAATGGGACTATTGCCCAGCTCTACTCCCCTCCCCTCTTGAACAGAAATAGTCACTAAATGTGAACAGTAAGATTTGAGTTTACAAAACAGTGATAAGACTCTCCTGATCTACGTCTCACCAGCCTTGGAATACAACACTGAAAGGAATATCAAGAATTGACAAATAATCCAAAATAATGCCTAAGGATGGCACTGAACACTCTCTGGTTCTTCAGGAATAACCAGCTACATCGCAAATCCAGGATACCAAACATACAACTCTTGAGCGCTATTTGGTGGAGTGTAGGTGACCCTATTTACATTAGCATTATTCGATATCGCTTTATTCAATAGAAATACTTTAAAAATAAATTAGTACCTAAAGTTTTTTTTCTAAAATAGTTTGTTTTTAAAATGATTTTTTTTCTCTAAAATGAACGATCTTGCAGAAAGAAGCTGCGAAATGAAATTTCCTTTTTATTTTATCTACAGAATAAAGAAAACAATTTATATACGAATTACCATTGCACATTTATAATGGAAAATACGTGTTGTATGAAATGTGACGTCGGAAATAGTGCATTGGGTAACGTTGTTTTTGCATCGTATGATTTTGCATTTTGTTTTTTTTTTTTGTTAAGAATTAATTTAAAAAGCTGAGAAACTATGAAGCGTGAGGAATAAAATTCTTCAAAAGAGGGAAATTTTTAAAGCTTTTGTTTATCTACAAGGCTTGTAGCTTGTTTTATCATCAAAAGATTTGAGAATAAAAAAATAATCCAGTCAGCATTTATTGAAGGAATTCGCTCAAAATAAAATTTTACATTACTTCTGCATATATAAAGTAATTGCATATCATTTAGAGATTTCTGTTACTGCATATTATATTAAAAATTTAAACAAAGTGTTAGAAATATGTGTGCAAATGAATATTTCTTTTATACACCTATATTATTTTAATATCTTGTTAGTTGATAAAACTCTTCATTGTACATTCAACCATGAGGTTTTAGGTTGTAAGATTAGACCTTTGGAGAGTAATGGATGGCAATGCCGTAGCCAATGAAGTTCTAACTGAGGCTTGGCTATTGCTGTTACCCTCCTGCCATGATCAGAACTTTAATTGCTCAATAACACCTTATCCCTACACTGTCCTCTACAGATAACGGGGAAGATGAAAAGCATTCTTGCTTCGCCCCTTTAAGCCAGTCCTTATAAGGACTAAGGATTCAACCATGATATCTTGTTTTGATGGATCATGTATATGAGTCAATAATTCTGATTTCTTCATACGCAGAGGAGAGAATCACTAAAACCTCATAAAAGTGTTTACATAAGAAATTAAATTAAACTGCATTTCATTCTCTTTATACTGTCAAGTGTTTTCTTAGATTTAATTGTGTATTTTTTAGTATATTATTGTAGTTATTGTACTAAAGCATTTTATAACATAACATAATTTCAGAAATATTATTAGTTTTTACTGCTCTTAAAAATGGCGCCAAAACTCGTCGTAACAAGGCAGCAGTTGCTACTGAGGACAGCGTTTGTCCTGAACAAAAGCACTGCTACATTAATGACAATAATTTATCTAAGGATACGTTGACGTTAAAAATAGCTCGGTTAAAAAAAGTATTAGGAAATCGACTAGGGAATTGGAAAAAGTGGAAAAAAGATTTTGTAAACTTTGACAGGATAAGAAAAAGGATGAGAACAAGAACAGGCAGTAAAATACTGAACTTGGTAATCAAAATATTAATAACGACAAGGTAAGTCAGGTAATATCTAATAAAAAAGAGGTAATATGGTATGGTGATTCAATTTTAAAATTTGCGCTTGCCGAGGAAGTCACCACTTCTAGTTTCCGGGAGCGAAATTTAAAAATATGACAAACGTTATTCAAAAACAAAAAAGAAATGTAAAAGAAATTGTAGTGTTGTTAGGTACAAATAATTTAAGCGGTGAAAAACAGAATGAGAGAAGATACGAAAGATCTGTTGGAAGAAGCGAGAAAGAAATGCGAAAGAGTAAAAATTGTAGGATTACTACTTAGATATGACAGTACTGAGTTAAGAAAGAGGGCGATGATAGGAAATGATTTCACGCGCAGGCTATGTAGAAGATATGGATGTGAGTTTTTAGATGTGTGGGGTGTGTTTGATGGTAGAAAAGATTTGTATAAGAATGATGGCCTGCGCTTGAATTCATTTGGCATCAGAAGTCTGGAGAAATTACTTCTTTGTATGTAGCCCAATGCAGAGAGTCAGGGAAACTAGATCATCAAGGGAGGAATGGGGACAATGTGTGTGAAAGGTTAGCTATGGTATACAAACGTGATAAAGATATGAATGCCTTTGAACATGGTTATGTAAGTTGAGAAGGAGTGGAAAAATGTGCTTTGGGTTCGGAACTTTTAGGTATGTCTGGGAAGGGAAAAGAGAAAATTCTAGAACAAGACCAAATGCATTGCATATCTAATTATAAGAATAGGCTAGGTCGTAATTTATTATGTCTGTATACAAATGCCAGGAGCATTAGAAACAAAGGGGTTGAGTTTGTTGCTTTATTGAATACGATGTGGCCTAAGATTGTTGGCATTAATGAAACCTGGCTATCAGAATCAGATATGGTAAGTGGGATCGAGTGTAACGGATATACTATTTTTAGGAATATGATATCAGATGAATTAGAATTCATCTGATATGAATGATATCAGATGAATTAGGCACAGTTAGGGTAAAAATACAATATAAGAAAACGATGATGGAAACAATGTCCCATGTAGCGGTGAGTTTGAGTCTATCTGGTGTGAAGTGGAGGTTAACAGAATGAAATATATGGTGGGGTGTTGCTACGGACCTGGCAGCTCAGTTTTAGGGTACGAAGAAATGCATCGCCAATTTAGCCCCTTATGGGTACCAAGCGAATGATCATTATGGGTGACTTTAATTTTCCAAACAATGATTGTGTAGAATAGAAATCTCAAATAAGAGGAAGTTATTGAATTGTTGCGAGACAACTTTCCCAAGCAGCATGTGAAAGAAGTAACTCGAAGTCAAAGAGTGTTGGATTTGCTCATAGAGTCATAAGGGATCTCTGTCAAGAATATGGCTATTTTACCACCAATTGGTGACAGTGATCATGTTGTTCTTCTTGGGAATTATCTACTTGTATTGAAGCTCCGCTTAAAACAGGCTACATGCTGAACTACAAAGTTGGAAATTATGATCAACTTAGGAGAATACTATCTTCGATCCCATGGTATAAGTTACTGAATGGGAAAAATGTCAGCATTTCTTCGGAATCTTTGAAAAAGTGCTTAAATATAGTATCCCTAGTGATCTCAGAATAAATGAGTTGGAAGTGAAATGGATGTGCAGCCTTATTAAGCAAGAGAACCACAAGAAGATGATGATGTGGAAAGAATATCGTGAGAATAAGAGTGAGACGAGTTACGAAATATATAAAGTTCAAGTATTGTGAGAAACGCTAAATCAGAGTATGAAAAGAAATTGGCCATGGAAGCTAAAGGCAATCCAAAAGAATTTTATCGTTATGCCGCAAGCAAAAGAAAGAATGAATGTGGAAGAATAACTTTATTGAATGCAGATGGTATACGGGGTGTCGGAAGCTAAGGAGATTGTTTAGTTAATGAGCGCTCACTTTGCTAAGATATATCAACCAGGTGTAGGTAGCATGGTGCTACAGCTACGTTGGATGAAGAGTTAGAGGTTCATTAAAATGAGGTTGAAGAGCTCTTCCATAACCTGGATAAGAATTTTTCCAATAGGGACAGATGAAATATCAGCCGGTTTGCTAAAGGAATGTTCAGCTGAATCGGCTAGGCCTTTCACATGTTTGTATAACTTGAGTCTCAGCTCAGGAATGGAAGGAATGTATGATAGTTCCATTGCACAAGGGTGGTGCAAAAACTGATGTGTCTAACTACCGACATATTAGTATCTCTGGTGTGGTAGTGAAGATTTTAGAGAAGTTAGTAAGAACTCGCATATAGAAATGGGTAGACAAGCATTCTATACTCTGCAGGGAACAGCATGGGTTTACTAAAGGAAGGTCATGTTTTATCAATTTGCTCATATTTTATGACAATGTTACGGCCCAGTTGGATAAAGGGAATGGAAACACTATGATGATGTTGGATTTTTCTTACCACAAACCGGAAAATATGGGATTGGAATATAATCTATTGACTTGGATCAGGGGATGGGTGACAGAGAGATATCAAAAAGTGGTATACAGTGGGTGTGAATCTGCCAGATGTAAGGTAACCAGTGGTGTACCTCATAAATCACTCCTTGGGCTATTATTGTACGATCTATACATTAACGACATCAGACAGGTTCTAACATCAGATGTGCAATTGTTTTCCGATGATGCGAAGATAGGCATGGCAATCAGGGATGCTACTGATATTCAGAAATTTCAAAATGATTTGAATAGGCTGGAAATTTGGGCAAACGGAAATGGCTATCAGTTTAATGTTAGTAAGTGTAAAGTTATGCACTTTGGCTTGATTAGAGTTCCAGCGGCATATTATATTAGAGAGGGTATGCTACAAGAAGCTGAAGAGGCAAGGGATCTTGGCGTATTGGTGGATAAGAATTTAAAGTTCAAAGGTCACATAGCAAAAGTTGCGAATACAACTCAGAGGATAAATGCGATGTTGAAGCCAACCTTGACAGGTAAGGATAAAGAAGTTATTTTGCCTCTTTATAAAGCTTTCATAAGACCACGCCTGAATTATTGTGCGCAGATTTGGTCTCCCGGGTTCCAAGGGGATAAAGAAGCTATGGAAAGGCGCAAAGAAGAGTTACAAAGATTATATCCGGATTACGAGATTTGAATTATGAGGACAGAGTATGTGGATTGCAGACTCTGGTTAACAGGAGAAAGAGGGGTGATATGATAGAGGTCTACAAACGTTTGAATTGGTAGTATAGCAATTCAAATGATGAAATTGTTCGTTATATGGAAGGCGGGGAGAGAACACGGGAGCATCCATTGAAGTTAAGGTTGTTCTCAGTCAAGAAAAGGGTAAGAGCCAGGTTTTTCTCCCAGAGAGCAGTGAGTGAGTGGAATAATTTGCCCTTAGGGGGTAGTGAGTGCATCTAGTGTAAATGAATTTAAAGGAAGGTATGATAGCTGGGTTGGGTTATTTACAGCCTCCCTCTATGTGTCCGTGACTCCCTGGAGGTCTAAGATAATAATAATAATAATAATAATAATAATAATAATAATAATAATAATAATAATAATAATAATAATGACAATAATATTCCCATCTCTTTATCAAGATTGATATGTCCTGGAGTACGAACTTAGGGACGTATTCAAACATACCCTACCAAGAAGTTTAGTAAATACAACCAATGGTGACACTTGTTTTTGTTACAATATGCAGAAAATTTACTGTTTCCCCCAACTATAGATCTCAAGCGGTTTCGAAAAATACAAAAAAAAAAAAAAAAAAAAAAAAAAAATCATGATTTTTGGTTGAGCTAAGTTTCCAGTTTATTGGTGCTAACGTGTGATACGTTCGCAATATTTCGTGCACTGCAGCATTCATAAACATCTTGATCTATCTGAGTTATCATTGCAAATAAAAATTCAACGTACTAAGTTCGAGATAATTTTCGGGAATAATAAATACATATATACAGGGTGTTCGGGATAAATTTGACATATTTATAATTAATTATATTTTTCCGTAAGTTACATGTATTAACACACACTTCTCTTCATTTAAAAGTTTGGACCCTTCTTCATTCATATACAAGATGTCAGAAAGGATGGATAGCTGGAACCCACCTGAATCATGGAAGAGAATAACTTGTATCATGATGATTCGTGCCCGCCATCAAAATAAGGATATTACGACTGCTGCCCAATGCTCCCTGAATACAGTAAAAACAATCAGGCATGAACTAGAGACTTGCAATGATGACTACGAGGATGTAGCAAGAAGAAAGATCCCTAGCAGACGATCTGATTGCGTTCGTACAGCAGAATTCCTCGCAAATCTGCAGGAACAGGTGTTGAAGAACCCTGGCATTGGAATTCGGGCTTTGCTCGTGGAGTTGCTAACTGTAGTCAAGCCCTGGATAACAAGGGTAGGCAATGGTAGGCCGTATGTATGGCAGCAGGATTCGGCCCCTTGCCACACCTCTGGGAAAAGTCAAAAATGGTTGTCTGAAAATTTCTACGACTTCACCAGTCCAAATGTTTGGTCTCCAAACTCCCCAGACCTTAACCCCATGGATTATTTTGTATGGGGCGCAGTTGAAAAAGACACCAATCGCACTTCCAGTAATACAAAAGCCCAGTTAATGGATAAAATTAAAACAGTTTTTGCGGCCCTTCCCAGGGAGACTGTAGCATCAGCTTGTTCGAGGTTCCGAAGCAGAATTGAAGCTGTGATCGATGCTAATGGTGGTTATTTTGAGTAAATCTTGTTGATAGTATTGTAATTAACTCTGCCTGTAATGTTTTTTTGTCAATTCATTAAATTTAATAGATACAAAGAAGATTTTCTTTTTCCTTACGAAACTGTCAAATTTATCCCGAACACCCTGTATATATATATATATATATATATATATATAAATTTCGTAGACTGCAGCATTCATATAAACATCTTGATCTATCTGAGTTATCATTGCAAATAAAAATTGAGCGTACTATATATATATATATATATATATATATATAATATTTCATTCTTGGAATAATTTATAAAATAATTATTATTTAAAATTTTCCATGTGAAAAAGTTTATACAAATAAAGTTTTAAATTTATTATATTCTGAAATTATTTTTCTTATTATAAAATAAAATTAAACTTACTATATAAATGTATAGAAATTGATTTTCTAATTTACTGTTTGATTATCAGTATATACAGAAATTGTATTTTGACAATAATCTTTGGGAGAAATATTTCTGAATTACTGGTCGTTATTATTTGAGCTGTTGAATCAATCGTATATATCGCATATATATATATATATATATATATATATATATATATCGTATCAGACAATAGATTGAAAACTAAGTATGACATTAGATTGCCTTCGTAGTTTAAAAAATAAGAACAGTTGGCAGTAAAACTATTTTTTTTTTTACTTTAACTACTAACTATTTTCATTTTTTTTTTTCAGATTTTAAATGAAATTCCACTTTTCCTTGCGTATTAATTAGGCTCAATAGCCATCCGTAATAAGCAATGCAGCTTCTTTGAAACCTAAGTAATGCTTTGATAGGTGATTAATTCTATCTACATAGTGTAATACGCTAATTCTTTGGGGGAAGGTGGCAGAAAATGTCTGTTTATATTTCACATATGCCAACTAACTTGGCATATTTAAAATACTGCTTATGACAGCGCGTTTAATCTTATTAGCATTGTCTATAAATGCGTGTTGTGGTCGGTTTGTTTATTTGACGGGAAAAAAAAAAGTTCCTGGATGAAGACCTCCTTATGGGACCAGCTAACTTTTAATTAAAAAGCCCAAACATAAGGTTCTTCCTGTCGTAGACGAGATCTGAATCTATGGATTTTCAAATAAAGGGCATGGTCGATATATTGAGCTGTGGAAGGCTCTTGATAATAAATATTCCAAGGGAAAATGCAATAGCGAACTACAAACGCGGACAAAATAGATCACAACTGAATGTCACTTTTCTCTTCCTTCATTGTTATGACCATTTAAACTTTCGATGAAACAAATAAGGAGTTTATGATCTAGGTACACGATGATTGTATATAATATATACGTTTAAGTTTAAGAATGCCATATATGTGCGTAAATGACATAAAGAATTGATTTATGTCGGGTACGCAAAAGAAAAATTTGGAATAATTTCGCGGAAGAAAACGCTATTCAAAATGCCTTGGCTTAAGGGAAAACGCCAACTAGTTTGGTCAGCAATCTACACCCTTCTTTTTTTTTTTTTTTTTTTTTTTTTTTCGGCAATAAGATCTTAACGTTTACGGATAACTATAGCATTAAATTGTTTGATGGAATTATTAACAACAATAAAATAATCGTTATAAATTGTTTATAATTCACGGCAAAATACCAAAACACAAAGAGATGCAGCGACAACGATGTCGTAAACAAAGACTTAGTCCACGAAAACAACACATCGGTTGATTCAGGAGCATCAAGTCGCCAAATGCTTCGCATGAAACCTTCGAGTGAAGGCAACGTCGTATAAAATGAGCATTGGTCATAATCATCGTAAAGCCAAGTGTTGTAATGTGGCCTATTACTGTATTAACAATAATAATAATCTCTATTTAGGCACTACTGAACGATATAACAGAAAAAAAAAAAGAAAGAAAAGGCTGAATAACAATTTTTGATGAGCAAATGGAAATAATGGGAAATGGTTAGACTTCAACTGAAGGAATGTGAAACACGTAAATAATGCTTACATAATCAATTAGGAGAATTTTAACAACACTGATGGTGGTACAATATCAGATTCCGGATAATACACTGAAGGAAGAAAGGAAAATAATGAAAACGCTTTGGAAAAACTATACAGACACTAAAATACATATATGGAAGATTTTATTTAGTGGTAATTAAGGAATATTGGTTCATCCTTTTCTCCCTTTACATGTCGACATAGTCTATTCCATAATTATATGCCAATATCATCATCATCATCATCATCATCATGCATATCAAGGATTTAGGCCTAGCGTGGCCTTAGAAGTCATCGTTGAATCTTTTAAGAGGACGTCCTGGTTTGCTTTTTCCTAATGGCTTGTACTTTAAGGCTTGTTTTGGTAATCTTTCTATTTTCATTCTTTGAACGTGTTCCATCCATTTATGTTTATATTTTTTAATTTTTTCTATTACTGATTTTTGGTTTAATTCTTTCATAATTTCTTCGTTTCTTTTGTGATCAAATAGAATTTGAGATCAAATAGATGACACTATCTTCCTTAACATTTTTCTGTATTTTTGTGTTTATGCCTGTTTAGTTAGAGATAGATGTCAACTTTAATTTTTTCCCGGTGTTATGTGACAAACTGTTGATGGCCTATCCCATTTCGTTAGGAACCGTTCTACTCCTAAGAGGCATCTTTCCTGTTCAAAGAATCGGGGGAGATAAGTATAGAAACAGATACTAATCCAATCCTAAATTCTGAATTCCTCGGTGAGGAGTTTTTTACAAATTTACCAAAAGTGGTATTTTAAGACCTTTATTACGAAAATCAGATACTTTTGATTTTATATTACATAAATTCAAGTCTCATTATTTCACCTTTAACCAGATGAAATAAAGTAATATCTAATTGAACCTATAATACTGAAGAATAAGAGTTTCTTTATAAAAATCAATAATAGGTGTGTTAATAAATTTACTTTATTTTATTAAATATTAAGTTAAACTAAACTAAAAATGAAATATTAACATTTTATTATAAAATATCTAAAAATGATAATGCAATTTTATTTATGTATTTTTTTATTTTCTTCATTGACAATTTAGAACGAAGCCATTTCAATTAGTAAACGGAGTGTTAATTATGAATTTTGTTCGCATGTTCCTGATTTATCAATATTATAATTTATATTTTATTCTAGAATTATGTCATTAAACATAACTGTACATTTGGAAGATGAATGCCTTTGTTACTATTTATACTGCTGAAATTATGCTGTAAAAGTTGCAGATTAATTAATTATTTACATTTTTTAAACAAGAACCACGAATAATGTTGAGGTTACCATACTCATCAATAAACATGACAGTTTATTAAATATAGACTTAAATAAACTGCATAATTTAAACATTTTCGATAAAAAATCTATTATAAACGTCTCACCGTCTTTAGTGATTTATTTTAATTATTTACTTTTTTTTTATTTTTACGTGGCCTGGACACGCCCTGATATTTTTAAGTGATTTCAGGTCTCAATAAGCGGAGCGATGAAATTTATCTCACACCTAAAGGTGATCACAAACATCCAGTCGTGATTCGCATCCGCATCCTGTTGGTTGGAGAGCGTGTATATAACAAGTCGGCCATCCAGGTTGCCAAGAACAAAACAACTATTGCCACTTTAATAGTCGTTAATTTAAGGGTCATTTCCGCTTCCGGATAAATTTAAATTAAAAAAAAAAACTAATTCTCAGGACTACTGCTATTCAAGTAATATTCTTACTTTTTTTTTTTTGGCTGATTTTCTTGTTTGCAGTTAGAGTATTTAAACAACATGCATACTGTTAGCTAATGTAGGAATCATTTTATTAACTAGTTTACACAGAAATACGAGGGTGGCCTGTAATGTTCTCGGCCTAACAATAGAAAACGAATTTATAAATTCGGCTTACGCTTGGATCCGCCGAAATTTTATAGTTTCTATATTCGGCGTGAAACTCTTAGATTTTCTATCTTAGAGTTTCTTATTCGGCTTTAAAATAATGTTGGATTCACTTAATTTGTATAATTTTGCATTGCCGAAGTGAAGCCTTTTTGGCTCTTAATCTCACGAATTTATAATTTCAAAATTATTTTTATTTTTCAACATAATCTCCCATAAGACTAATACATTTATGCCAGCGATGCTCCGGCGCCACTACCCGTTCCTGTAGTGGTTCTCAGTAAGATCTGCAAAATACTCCTCTACAGCTGGAATCACTTCTTGATTCGAAGAAACTCGCTGACCAGCGAGGAAGAGTTTTAGTTTTGGGAAGAGATAGAAGTCAGAGTGAGTCAAATCTGAGAAATGGGGTGGATGTTCCAAACAATTCATAGTGCAGATCCCTTAATTTTCCCATTGCCAAAACACCTTTGTGGGCAGGTGAATTGTCCTGATGAAAGATGATTTTTTTTCTTCTGCAAACCAGGTCTTTTCTCACTAATTCTTTCCTAGTCTGGTTAATAGATCGGAATAATATTCCCCAGTTATTGTTTTACTCTTTTCAAGATAATTAATAAACAAAATGCCTTTAGCATCCCAAAACACCGATGCCATGATCGTTCCTGCTGATGGAACCGACTTTGTCTTGTTTGGCGCTGAACAACCGGCTTCCGTCCACTGTTTTGACAGCTGTTTGGATTCTGGTAGCTAATGGTAAATCCAAGTCTCATCCGTAGTAAGGAATCGATGCACAAAATCAGTTTTATTCTTGTTAAAACGCTCCAAGCACTGTTCAGAGACGTTCATGCGAGTGCGATTTCTGATCTGCTGTGAGCAAGCGCTGCACCCATCTTGCGCAATGCTTTTTTATTTGCAATTCTTCATGCAAAATATATCCCACACGTTCTTTTGAAATGCCTATAGTCGCATCAATTTCACGCACTGGGACTCGCCGGTCATCCAATACCATATCGTGCACTTGATCAATGATTTCTGGTGTTGTTACACTTTTTGAACGTCCTTCACGTTGATCATCTTCGAGGCTGGTACGGCCACGTTTAAAATCGGGAGCCCATTTCTTAATTGTCGAAAACAAAGAAGAGTGCCCATAAACTTTTATGGGCATTTCGAAGAACTTCGAATGAATGTCTTGACGTTAAACCTTCTTTTACAAAGAATTTTATAACGATACTCAATTTTATCCATTTCAAGGGATACAGACAACACTTTTGCTTCAAACAGCTGTATAAAACAAACTACTTGATAGAATGATTTGCAATTTCACATGGATGCTTATGACAGATGCACCAACGTAGAAGAAAAAAACTCTTGCTGATACTGTTCCCATCTATTGTCGAGGCCGAGAATATTTCAGAACACCCTCGTACATAAGGGAACTTGCATTTGCCGGCACAATACTTATTCACTTCCAGATCTGCAGCACACAATGTGTCTGCTTTCGACTGCCTAGGAACAAAGTTATGCAATATATTATGTTGAGGTTACCATACTCATCATTCTTCGTACTGAAAATTTAGATCAACATTATCTACGTAATGATCATACTATTTTTAAATTAATTAATTTAATTCAAATACTAATTAAGCAAAAGCCCACCAGCCCTTATGTTATAACCGAAGCTAGTTCGGAAAGTGATCTCCGCTTACCAGTAAAGGGGATAAACACCAGTTATAAAAATGATAGAAAACTAACGGTTAAATCTATTGGAGTGACGTCATACACTTTAAGATAAAGACGAGATTGTGCTATCTCCGTATTTCCATTATGTTCCTGTGTTTTTCTTATACAGTTGTGAGTAGTAAATTTATTTTCTTTGCAACTCCAAAGGAGGGTAAAATAAATAAGATTTACTGAGGAGACTCTATGTAAAATTGCCGATTTGTGTCTCTGTCTGTCCCATGTTATTGAACAAAGTGAACGAAGAATTTTTGCCGACATATAAATCGAAATTTGAAGTAAAATATGCAATATTCGCATATATTCAGCGTAGTTGATTTATTCTGTGGAATTTACTAAATCACTTCAATATGCATTAAAGGACGCACGTGCACGGTATTTGATTGATGTATTGAAGAAACAGGTTATTCCATTCTTCTGTGCAATCCCCAAAATAATGGATCAACATCGAAATGGAAATTGGGGTTTAATGAGGTCGAATACACTTTTAGGCTTAGAGCGAGATTAAAAAAACAAACAAAACATGTAGAATACATCTGGAAAGACTGAGATTTACTGACAAAAAAAATCTAGAAAAAAAAAAGTAGTTTAAGAGAAAATGAGAGATGTGAGGTATCGTGATATCTGTCATGTTTCAGCAGCTCGTCGGAGAGCAGAGAATTGGAATTTATTTACTAATTCTGTCAAATCTTCTTACCAATCTAACAGCAAAAGTTACCAAAACAAAATGAATATTCATTCACGAATATCGGATATTATTATGTGATTCAGCCAAATCAGGAACTCAGATATTCTTATGTTGTAAAAATTATTGCGTCGTGGGAATTGCCTTGAGATAAGATAAACACGTTCCTCGACCTAAATAATGAGGGGAAAATGATGAATGTTGCTTGTTCTAATAGCACATTAAAGCAATTATGTAACGCACAGCAAATATAAAAGTATTCTTCAACACGTTAGCAGGCATTCCTCTCCAGTGCTTTACGCAACATTTTATGAAGAAACATTTAAAAAAAGAAAAAGAAAAAAAAAAACAGGATAATACAGAAACAGTGTAGATTCCCCAGGTGATTAATCATGTGGATTTACATAGAGATTTATAAGCATAAAAGTCACATAAATCAATTTGAATGAAATAAACAAATCATTCCATTAACTAACGACAAATCCTGAGCATTTCAATTCTTATCCTTATAAGGACTGGCTTAAAGGGCCGAAGCAAGAATGCTTTTCATCTTCCTCGTTATCTGTAGAGGACAGTGTAGGGATAAGGTGTTATTGCGCTATTAAAGCTCTGATCATGGCAGGAGGGTAACAGCAATAGCCAAACCTCAGTTAGAACTTCATTGTCTACAGCATTGCCATCCATTAACCTCCCAGGGTTTACTCCATTTTTGCTACAATATTGTCGAATGCAATATTGGTATCTTATAGTCCTTATAAGGACTGGCTTAAAGGGGCGTAGCAAGAATGCTTTTCACCTTCCCCGTTATCTGTAGAGGACAGTGTAGGGATAACGTGCTATTGAGCTATTAAAGCTCTGATCATGGCAGGAGGGTAACAGCAATTGCCGTGCCTCAGTTAGAACGTCATTGGCTACAGAATTGCATCCATTACCCTCCAAGGGTATTAATCACCGCATCTCACGGTCGATTCCATCCTCAATATTGGTATCAATTCCCCAACATAATTTTTATAACCTAGCTATGCAAAGAATTAAATGGTGTATTAGAATTATATATATATATATATATATATATATTATATTTTTAAATTTTCAAATACTTTAATAAAACTTAATTAAAGTTTGACGTGTTTTAATTATTTATTTCGTATTGTGGTGTCAATTACAAGACGCTAACGATATATGTACTATTTCCACATGTTTGTATATTATGATGTACATTTGTGGACAGCAATTTTAAAAATGAATTAGGAGGTAATCAATCTCTCTCTGTATGACAATAATGATAGGGATAACGCGATTAGTTCGTTAAATAAGTTAAATAAATTATGTCATTAATTATTCATGAAGTTGTTCCTTAATTTCTTTAATTTATAGGTAGTGTACAACAATTATTGGTTCTTAATTTTTTTAATATATTTTTACTTATAAGTGTAATTATTAAATGTGTCTATATACATGCATAGCTACAGTATATGTACAACTATAGTATTAAATGTGTCTATATATGTAGCTAATCGTATGTGTAGGAGAAAGAAAGTGGATGAGAGTGTTACATGAGAATGGAAGTCATCCATCACCTCGAAGATTAGTTCGCATTTCCTCCAAATGGGGAAGAAATGGTGTGCTTCTGCCTATGCAGTTGCCAGAACACTTTTTTTTTGTGGAAAAGGTCACCCCAAAATATCGCACATATCGTCGTGCAACGGGAGAATCCTAGACACGAACTCTTCCAATAATTTACCAACAATAACATTACTCTTTCGAGCCAGTGCTTATTCATCACATCCTCACACGCGAGGTGTCATACGTTTTGTGATTTCTCTTGTGTGGTTATGATTTTAATAAATCGAATGCAACAAATCACGTAGCACAAGATATCCCTGATATTTTTTTATGAAAAAACAAAGTTGGTATTATATGTGAAATGGGCAAAATGCATATTTGACGTATAAAATGACGTAAGTTTTGCTTCACTCTTTTTTATTTTCAGGTAACCTCTCATCAGTTTTTTTTTATTATTATTTACATGGATCAATCCACTATCAAAATTCGTGCTTTTTTTTGCAGGCATTTTTGGACGAGTTCTTCTGTCCATACTGCAAACAAGGTTTCCGAACAATTTATTTATTTTTATTTAGTTCCCATCCATGAAAGGGTCGTTTGTAAACTTATCGTACATTTGTAGCCTGGTGAGCTGAGGAGTTGTTTTCTTTATTTTATTGATTTTAAGTATTTTGTTGTATTTTTATTTATTTTTTGAATGGCCCGGTAACTCTTCTCTAAAGACAAAAAAAAAAAAATGAACTTTTTCAAACACCCTCAGACCTCTGATAAGTGGGGGCAGTGGAGTCATACCGGGCGATAAAATTCATCGCTCACGTGTAGATAATCATTCATAACTACGGCGAGATTTGAACCCGCAGCCTCTTTGCAGAGTGGGCACGCAAATCAATCCGGTAACTAGGCCGGCGAACCACTTAAAGATAAATAAAAAACTATAAAATAATTTCAAAAATATGAATTAAATACAAAACAATCTTTATGTCCTTCACGGTACGGCACTAACATACTGTAGATTCAGAACCTTTCGTAGTTGGAAATTATATAAATTTCCTGTCTAACAACCATAGATATGAATCTGCATGTTTCCAGAAGTACTAATTTTGTAACAAGGCCTGCTGATTCAATTTTTCTTATCTTGTCCATTGCCTAACTTTCGTTTTTATTATTTAAGATCTGATTTCCATTAGTAGTAAAGAACGTTATCTATTTATAATAAGGCTTAGTCTTTATAAGGACTGGCTTAAAGGGGCGAAGCGAGAATGCTTTTCATCTTCCCCGTTATCTGTAGAGGACAGTGTAAGGATAGCGTGTTATTGAGCTATTAAAGCACTGATCATGGCAGGACGATAACAGCAATAGGCGAGCCTCAGTTAGAACTTCATTGGCTACGGCATTGCCATCCATTGCACTCCCAGGGTATCCATTTTAGTCGTCTCGTACGACATGCATGAGCTACATTTGAGCTATTCTTATCCCGGCCAATACACGGGAGTATAATAAGGCTATTATTTGAAAAATTTATAATAATGCTATTATTTAAAAAATATAATGGTGTATGAATGCATTTGAGCTATGATCTGATAATTCCATTTCCATCGTTGTAATGATATTTAAATAAAAATATTGATGAAGAAATATTGATTGAGAAAATGTTTGAACTTTAGTCTTAAAAAATATTCTACGCTCCTGTGATATACCTGGTTTCCCACCGTTTAAATTCAGCCATGAACACATATTACAAAACTAAAATATGAATACCAGTTTTTAAAACTGTTTCGGCGTTGATAAGAATTATAAATGAGATTGGACTTCGTATAATACGCTACCAAGTTCGTAAGCAAATGGAAAGCCCACTTTGACTGTGACGTGCTCTAAAAATGCCGTGAAATATCTGTATATTCCTCACCTAGATTAGAGGTGAGGAATATACAGATATTCCTCACCTCTAATCTAGGTGAGGAATATCTGTATACACTCTAAGTCTCTGTATCTAGTCTCTGCGGTGCAATAAGGTTTTCTCCACTTTTTCTACGCCTCAGCCTATTCCTGCTGAAAGATAACCAAGAGATTGTAAGTTTCCGAATCGTGAATTGACTCAACATTTATAGAATGCGTTCTAGAACCACGATACTCTTAAACACTTAATAAGAGAAGATATATTACAAAAAACTATGCTTCGATGATTTAGAAAACATGGTTTGCATCTATGAAAATCTACATAAAAATATGGCAGAGTCAGTCTGCAGTTATGCGTGAAAATGACCAATAACACGGACATCGGTTATGTATTTAAGTCCCATTGCTAGGAAGGTCGAGCTGTCATCATATAGTCGTGTAATTTGAAATCTTAAGTCCAGTTATCTGGAACTTTCTCTCTATCGATGGTTTTACGGAACTCATGACGATTTAAGCTACTGTACATATATATTTTTAATTGATTGGGGAATATAGCAATTTACGTTCCTAAATCATTAACAATAGTGAACCAGAAGAAGATTAACATCCATAATACATTAATAAAAATGTCAACCTTCTTCCTCATGAAAAAGAAAAAAAAATTAAATGGATTAGAAGAAACACTTTTATTTAATACGCGGATATTAATATTCCAATATACTCATAATATATAATTATTTACAAAAACGAACGTTAGCTTTTATTCTTAATAGTAATTATATTTTAATTTTTATATATCTATTGCGCATATTTAAATTTTGATATAGATTACATTTTGCTTTTAACGATAAGTTAACGCAATTAGGGTTAGGGAGATATCGTATGGTCTGTATTATTTATGTATATCCTAGAGAACAACTGTTATGCAGGAAATATGACACATGAGAATAAAATCTAAAAAAAATTTTTTTAAATAGAAAAAAGAATTCCTAATGCATTTTAATTTTCAATCGATCTGCGTTGACTTCTGTAAATGTCCCACTTTTTTTCTTTTTTTTTCATCTGAAAATTCGAGTTTTCATTCTTCAAATAAATTTTTGCATTCTACACACCCGCACCCACATTTTAAATCATTTTTACGCGACTAATAATATCGCCTGAATAAACTCGTAATACACAACTGTAAGAATATCTATAAAATTGTAAGAAATTCTATAAAATTATGAGGAATTATAATAGTTATTATAAAATAAAGCTAAACAATGGGATCAATCGACCGTGAGATGTGGTGATTGATTCATTCAATCCAATATCCGTGGAGGGTAATGGATGGCAATGCTGTAGCCAATGAAGTTCTAACTGAGGCTCGGCTATTGCTGTTATCCTCCTGCCATGATCAGAGCTTTAATTGCTCAATAACACCTTATCCCTACACTGTCCTCTACAGATAACGGGGAATATGAAAAGCATTCTTGCTTCGCCCCTTTAAGCCAGTCCTTATAAGGACTAATAAAGAACTCCGATGTCCTTGTTAGGACTTCCAGGGTAACAAATGGCAATGCTGTAGCCAATGAAGTTTTAACTGAGGCTCGGCTATTGCCGTTACCCAGCCATGACTAGAGCTTTTTAGCTCAATAACACTCCATCCACACAGATTATCTTCATTCAGATGACGGGATAAAGAGTCAAGGACTCAGTCCATCGCCCAGTTCTTTTATCCACACAGATTTTCTTCATTAAGATGACGGGATAAAGAGTCAAGGACTCAGTCCATCGCCCAGTTCTTTTAAGAATTTAAGAACTCCAATGTTGGAGGAACAGCAATCGACCGTGAGATGCGGTGATTAATACCCTTGGAGGGTGATGGATGGCTATTGCTGTTACCCTCCTGCCATGATCAGAGCTTTTAATAGCTCAATAACACGTTATCCCTACACTGTCCTCTACAGATAACGGGAAAGATGAAAAGCATTCTTGCTTCGCCCCTTTAAGCTAGTCCTTATAAGGACTAAGTTCGATGTTGCTTAATTCAACTTCGCTTGAATGAATTTTACTTTCTTTGTTTTCGTATAACTCTTTCATTTCCATACAAATGGACTTTTACTCACAATGTTCACAATATCAACGTGTTTCTAGACAAATGCAGAAGATTGAATTAGAACTAGCTGCTAATGATGACAATGAAGAGGAAGTATTGTCCGTATGTGGTGAAGATAGCATATCTTGATCTAGTAATTCTTAAGATTGCGTAAACATGCGATGTAAATATTTAGTCGTACAAATCATTGGAAAATTAGGAATTACTTTTCAGTCCACATAAGAATTTTAAAAAAGTAAACTAAAAAAAAATCAAAATATTCGGTAGAATACCTTTTATAGTGTTTAGTGGAAACAAGAGAACATCATATTAGTACCGTACAGGAAATAAAGCCCCAAAGTTTCAAAACATAACGAAGAAGAAATTATTAATGCGATGTCTCTACAGGGCACACGCAGCAATTAATCTTGCTGTTAGATCATGTGAAGCATTCCAAGATTATGATTCATTTTTTTCCTTATTTTACGACGTGTGTGGAGAAGATTCATGACAAAATTAGCCATTTATCTTTAGTTGTTATTTGGAAAAGAAATGGCTGAAACGCAACACCAGAAAGCGTATAATTTGTTCAGTGGATCAGCAGACATTCAAAATAAATAATACGGAGATCGGGCAATTTTCTCAAATAATTTAGAGGTAAAAATGATCAGGGTGCGTTCTCCATTCACATCGAATTAGCAACGGTTCTATCAATAAAATTATGGGTGATCATAGACACGCTTACATTCAATGAAATTTCATCTTTTTTTTTTCTTTTTTTTCAAAGAAATATAGAAATAAATATAACTTAAACAAAAGAATTCAACCTGATACGCAAGAAATATAAAAACAGAGGATAAGAAAGTCAAAATGAATTTGTCTTCTCCAGTTTCATCTCTTACCAAAATAACCTTTTAGCTAGAAGTTTTAACTTTGCTTCATCTTCAGAGAATATACCAAAAGTAACATCTTATAACACGTTGAGAAGGGAATACACCATCTGCCAAAAGATTCAGAAGACCTTATCCGCATTCAAACTTCAGCTGCGATATTTAGAGTTAAATTATCACCGAGAAATATCTCCAACTTTGAGGAAGTCGGAAATGGGATATGCCAGAGAACGTGACAACAACTAGCATTGTTGGACTCACTTCCACATTACTTAATCCAAAGTTTTTATGTATTTATTTTTATTTTTTTTATCATGCTCTTTATACATAATAGCATGCTGAAGTTCTCTTAACATCTGTTATGCATAATTAATATTTTTAGTCTTTTTATACAAGTCTTATACCCCTGATGATGTAAGCCTGACGACTTCGAAACGTGTCGTGTTATATTGTTAATTTTCACAAAATCTATTTCTCTTGATAAATCGATTTCTGTTAATGAGAGCATTCTAAACAACAGATTTTGAAGATGGCGCCACTTCAACAACTAAAATTCGGAATTTTTATATGCAGAATACGATTTCAGTGCTGAATAAACATCATATAATATCGCATTTATGTTGGCAAATTTCTCATGCTAATCCACCTGTTGATAAATGCATCAAGCTATGATAATATAAATTAAATAGAATCGGTAATGTTAAAAAATTTGTAGACCCAAGAATATCTGAAGAAACCATTGTGCGTGTTAGTTAGTTATTATTTTCAGTTTTTATTCTTCTTTTTTTTTTAGATCAAAAAACGTGAACTATTCCTGCAACCTCGTGACTGGACCTTTTTTCATCCACTGCTAACAAGGCTTCAAAAATGTAACATTAGCTTCATAAATTCAGAAGCATATCGCTGAAATAAATACAGATGGAAAAGATCTCTTTGAATTATCTACGACTTCAAAACATTTTTCTACGATCAATGCAAAGGTCGTAGTGAACAATTTATACAACAGGGGTCGCGTTTATATATATATATATATATATATATATATATATATATATATATATATATATATATATATACCCTGAAAAATGTTAGAGTGACTTGGCAAGAGCTGAGCTACATGTATGCAGAGCTGCACATGGAGGCGCACATTGACCACGTTTACGACCATTGATCAAGTTTTCTGTAATATAATTAACATATCGTATGTAAGCATAAATATGCATGTTGCTAGATTAAAAACTGTTAAACCCTTAAACTATAATCTTCAGCCTGTCTATAAACTCATTAACAGGTTATACTTTACTCCGTTGTGGAGTTTCTTATATGAACAAACTATGGATATCCTTGGAATGAAACCCTCATCAAGGCAGTGTAATATATACTTCATGTGCAATATATACTCCACTACAAACTTCGGTTCAAAAATTCCATTTACAGAACCTTTTCCCTAACATTTGTTTAATTTCTTTTTGTCGAAACCTCTCATTCCACGGTGAACATCGTTGCACAGTTGTTTTGACTTGTTTGTAAAGACACACAGAAATAAAAATTTGCAAAGCTACCAACTTCATGAAAGCATTAAAGTGTCTTCATTAGCTGAGGACTATCTGTCTGTTTCTGCCAAAGAAGATCCATAGTTTCAGGAAGAAAATCTATAAACTAAGTAACGTACATAACTTCAGCTGCAAATCCTTGCTCGATCTAAGTCAGTCATCCTACTGATGAGGCCTACGTAGTTTGAAAACAATCCATGTTTGTTTTCTAGAATAGTATATCCGGATTCAACGTATAGTACATTAGTAGTATAGCACTATAAGAGTGGAGAGGATTCAGATAAAAGAATAATAAGATATATTTATGACAAAATTTTAATGCAGCGTGCATGTAAATAACTTTGTATAATCTCGTTAGTCATTATTTCATGGGATAACAGAATAAAGTGAATCAATCTTACGATGAGATCATCAGGGATAATTCATTCTTATTTATCTCCGCTGTTAGACAGCACATGCCACATACAGTCCAAATGGAAATTGACTTTCTATCGTTTCTTGGCGACAGGCAGATTGAGCTGCACGTATACAATTAAGCAATGTAGTAGAGAGATGTGATCTCTTTTTAATGTTCATTCTTCTTCTTCTATGTTTCCTTCACGGTACAGAAAGTTCTTTCAAACATAGCCTTCACTTTATCTGAGAAAAATTGTTGTATGATATTTCACGCAGGGTTTGATTTTGGTTTTTAATTGATTTGATTTTCATTTTTGGATGAGTAGTTTTAATGGATAATAGAAAATAAATAATTTTAAGTTGTCCTTCTATTGAATAGATGCCATCGTTGAATGACTCAAAAAATCAGAACGCAAAGGGTAAAATGAACAACGAATAACTTATTACAAGAATTTTATAGTGATGTAGCTACAGCAGAGACTAATGGGGGAAAATCTACGATGAATTGTAACAGTTCCAAAATACTGTATTCGAGTGAACACTGCGTAGGAACTAGCGCATGCTCTTAATGATCAGAAATTTATACCCGGAATAACAACAAATTGGAGACAAGAAAATATTCAGTTGTATGACGTTTTATTTCGTATTCGCCAGTTCTATTTTTTAAGCTTTTTATTTCCTCTGTTGCAATTTCCTGAAAATAAACAGGATGTGGTAGTAGGTGTTCAGATCGGTTACATTACACTTGTACACAAAATAAACAGGAAATAAAAACAGGAGAAAAATATCTCGAAATTGGTTTAAATTGAATGCTACATCAACATGCTTTGAAAACATCTCAGAAAAGAATGAAGGAATATTTTATTTTCAGTTGCTCCTCCGCGACGCGAAATGATGTTAAGGAAAAGTGACATAAAGCGAATGTCTACAGCTTGACAAAATCTTGATATTTTCCTTTAAAAATGTACAGTAGAGCTTGTAAGTTTTGTTATTGTATGCAGGGATAGAATATGTCGATATTTGAATTATAGGATTAGGAAAAAACTACGAACAAATAATTAAAACTGTTTCTAATGTCGTCTTGCTGATACTAAATATCATGAATGCAGTTCGATCTAAGAAAGTGCGTTTTCTTAAATGTGATTGAAATTTTCAAATTCTCTTGAATATGTCGTATTACGGGGATAACATTAGAAGACAATTTACGGCTTGTTTTCAAGAATGGAAAGAAACCATTACTGTTATTTGAAGACAAAAACATATTTCTAAACGAAATAGTTAAGATAACACCAAAGAAAGTCAATCGTTTTCAGGACATACTTGAATTAAATTGGACCACGGTGATCAGAATACATTAAAATCCCACTACTTCGTATTTATACTTGTTCCATTCTCTGTGTAATTTATTGTCAGATAAATATAGATAAACGCGTAGTTTCTGTAAAATATTAATTCTATTTTAGAGGCAGTTATATGTTTAAAATCCTGTTTTAGACAGTCTGCAGTTTTGTGGGCATGTGCACAGGACTGCTTCGGTTCAGAAAGAACCGAAAAAAATTCGTAAAGACATTAAAAATGTCTTTACAAATAAAGACATTAAAAAGTGTTGCATATGCCTTGCACAAGAAAAATGTTTAAACATGTTCATGTCGAGGTCGAGGTGATAGTAACTCGCTCCCTGGAGTAACAACATGCCCTCGCCAACAGCCATTATACTGCAGATGCAAGAAAAACAAGTAGTTATATATATATATATATATATATATATATATATATATATATATATATATATATATATATATATATATATATATATATATATATATATATATATATATATATATATATCCCTGAAGAAGATACAGAGGCTTTTGCAGTCTGTGTAATATATTTCTCAACAAATAGTGCAATTAGAGACAGCTGGAATAAAAATGTCGCTAACTACTGAATTGCATGTCCCCTCCCACAGAAACTACGCTGTATAGACTCAAGCAAAACCATATGTTGCACCGAAACACAATATCTAACTAAAAACTCTTGTCCAATTTTTCAATTACATGAAATAAGTGTTTGTTTTATTGCATTTGAAATTCTCGATGTGATTATGACAGATTACAAAGGCTAATTTCAAATAAAATTCTACCAAGAATTGAAACATGCCATATAATGAGTGTGTGGGTTCGCCTTCCAGATCACACGCAAACAAGCAGCCATAAAATTCAACCAAGGGTTGAAACGTTGTGTGGGTTGAGCTCGCCGGTAATAAGATGTTCTGTCAGAACAATAAGCGGGAAAACACCACCCTTTTTTGAACGTGCTGAAACTAAGAAATATATAGTGAATGTTGTTATGGCAGTTTCAGATATTTTGGAATTCGGTTCACAGCTGCTCTCTTGTGTAAAACAAATTTTAACTTGTAGACCGGTGCGTCCATTAAGCATAATGCTTCCCCACACCACAATCCCAGCACTGCCATATATTTCCCTTTCATGGACATTCTCGCGATGGTAATAAGTACCACTTTCACGCCAGATGAAGTGTCTTTTAGAATCGAAGGAAAGATTAAAACGACTCTCATCTGTAAAGTGTACATTAGCACATTGGGATCTTGTCCAATTTTTATGTTACAACATTACGACAGGCATATACGCCTACTTGTCGGTGATGTCTTGCCACAGTTTGTCGAGATATCCGCGTATCTGTGATTGAATGGAGACGAATTGCAAGCTGACCTGCCGTGGTCAGTCGATTATATTTCGTTGTTATAACCAAAAATCTGTCTTCATGCTCCGTGGTAGAGCTAAGGAGACCTCTTAGGAAACGTTTGGAACATATTCTATTGGTTTGAAATGCTGCCCAGAACCTGGATACAACGCTATGTGAGATTCCAAACTCTCTGGCAATATCAGTAATTCTGCGACCTTCTTCAAGCTTTACAATAATTCTTCCCTGCGTGAAATCATCTATATCAGCATTTCCCAAACTTTTCCTACGGAACACCTCACAAATCCTGAAATTTTCACGGAACACCTTGGTTATTTTTAATGTATTAATTAATAATTAATTGTTAATTGAGCTGATTTTTTATTACTAATTAATAATTGATCATTAATTCAATTAATTGATTAATTTAATTAATTGATCAATTAATTAAAGATTAATTAAACATAAACATCATTAAATTAATTTGGGCTGATTTTCATTGACATATCCCATTCTGATCACCAAACATTTATAATATTATTATAAGTACTCACGAGTGAATGCAGACTTTTTCTCGTGTGTGCTGGTAGTTTTCGCCTCCTTTTGTACATCCTGGAGATCTTTGTAGGCTCGAAGTGGATGAATTACTATTTGTTCCGTCACAAACACCTTCAATAAGAGATATCTTAACACCAAATTAAACAAAGTCTCTTTATTCATATTCAAATTTAAATACATAGGCCAAATACTTTTAAAATCACAGCACTTCGATTTCGAAACAAGCACATACACATTACAATACGAACTTGCGAAGAAAGTACTGAAATCCTTATAAGGACTGGCTTAAAGGAGCGAAGCAAGAATGCTTTTCATATTCCCCGTTATCTGTAGAGGACAGTGTAGGGATAAGGTGTTATTGAGCTATTAAAGCTCTGATCATGGCAGGAGGGTAACAGCAATAACCGAGCCTCAGTTAGAACTTCATTGGCTACATCATTGCCATCCATTACCCTCCAAGGGTATTGGATTAAATGAATCAATCACCGCATCTCACGGTCGATTGTTCACACTGAAACCATACTCAAGTACTGAAATAGTCCTTATAAGGACTGGCTTAAAGGGGCGAAGCAAGAATGCTTTTCATATTCCCCGTTATCTGTAGCGGACAGAGTAGGGATAATGTTATTGAGCTATTATTAAAGCTCTGATCATGGCAGGAGGGTAACAGCAATAGCCGAGCCTCAGTTAGAGCTTCATTGGCTACAGCATTGCTGTCCATTACCCTCCAAGGGTATTGGATTGAATGAATCAATCACCGACTATGTAAGTAAAGGTGAAATCTCAAAAATACGGACGATCTCTAGGCCACTCCATAGTGGGCGAAAGACCGTCCTAATCTCAGCGTTGGTTCCACTCCGTGACGGGCTCCCCGACCACTGAGCAGAACCGCTCAAATTCCGAGGAAAATAATTCACCGACAAAGCCCCTCAGCGGGCCGTGCCGGAGAACACCTTCCCCGGAGACTCAAAGTTCTCCCTTAAGGCAAAAACCTTAAGAGAGCCAACTCAAAAACTCATCGCCCAAGGGGGTAAGAGCAACAGCCGAACCTCAGTCAAACTTCATTGGTACAGCTTTGCGTTGCTATCCATCACCCCCAAGGGCATTAATGAATCAATCACCGACTATGTAAGTAAAGGTGAAATCTCAAAAATACGGACGATCTCTAGGCCACTCCATAGTGGGCGAAAGACCGTCCTAATCTCAGCGTTGGTTCCACTCAGTGACGGGCTCCCCGACCACTGAGCAGAACCGCTCATATTCCGAGGAAAATAATTCACCGGCAAGTACCCCTCAGCGGGCCGTGCCGGAGAACACTTTCCCCGGAGACTCAAAGTGCTCCCTTAGGGCAAAACCTAAGAGAGCGAACTCATTTACCCAGGATAACAGCAACAGCCGAACCTCAGTTAAACTTCATTGGTTCAGCATTGCCATCCGTTACCCTATATGGGCATCTCATATAAAATCAATCACCGACTATGTAAGTAAAGGTGAAATCTCAAAAATACGGACGATCTCTAGGCCACTCCATAGTGGGCGAAAGACCGTCCTAATCTCAGCGTTGGTTCCACTCCGTGACGGGCTCCCCGACCACTGAGCAGAACCGCTCAAATTCCGAGGAAAATAATTCACCGACAAAGCCCCTCAGCGGGCCGTGCCGGAGAACACCTTCCCCGGAGACTCAAAGTGCTCCCTTAAGGCAAAAACCCCAAGAGAGCGAACTCAAAAACTCATCGCCCAAGTGGGTAAGAGCAACAGCCGAACCTCAGTTAAACTTCATTGGTACAGCTTTGCGTTGCTATCCATCACCCCCAAGGGCATTAATGAATCAATCACCGCATCTCACGGTCGATTGATTCGTTCACATCCGTACTGAAATAAAAAAAATAATGAATATATGTTATTTCCTTTTCGTGATTATAAAAAGGTGTATGAAAATTTAATAAATAACTTTAAGAATATTTTAATAAAATGCTTAATATATTATTAATTTTAAGTAAAATAATGTATGCTATGCTTTTTTAAGAGAATATTACAACATTCTCTTAAAATAAAGTGTTAAAAAGTGTTGAGTAGTGACACATTTACAAGAAATCATTCATAAAATACGGACCCCGTTATTAAAGATTTACGAACTGGGTACGCATAATTTTTTGCTGTGTTGTTTATGGTACAACTCGAACCAAAATTGATACGACTTGACAAAGTTTAATAGAGATCCTAAATAGCAATATCCATCCATAATATTCAGTGATTAATGTTAGAATATGATCCAATGGAAACCAAAACTGAACATGCACCACAGATTATTAATTATATTTCAAATTCTAAATTTCATTAAATTCCCTCAAGCCAGAAAGGCATTATTGTAATGTAAAATTTCGACTTGTTTTGCTCTTTAACGGTCTTCAAATATTCCTACTGAAACAAAAAATGAAGATGTCTATATAATGTTCAGTAAAGGATGATTCTAAATTTTCTAACAGAAATTATCAGAGCCAGTTTTCCTTATCAACATCAAAACGATGTGAGTGGAGTGTCGTGTAAGACGTAAACAACCTTTTATGAAAACCTTTTTCAGCTGGGTAAGTGAAATAAGAGAATGATCAAAGCAGAGAGAGAGAGAGAGAGAGAGAGAGAGTAATTATAGGCTTGGGTTCCATATAAGTAAATATATATGAGGTGGGAAGACGAGTCTTTCGTGTTGTTTTTATTGGTTTTTCCCCCCCTTCCTAACCAATACACGTAACACGAGTTGTCTTGTTACATACTGAAAGTCTGTATTGGCTTATTGGCTCACCTGCTGCAGATCCTTTTTTTTTTCTTTCTTTTTTTTTATCTCCACGAGATTATTATTGTTACTATTGTTCCAATTTTCCCTTAGAAATATAACACCAGCCTGTACTACGAAATATATATAAATATAGAAGCGTAAGAAGAAGACAAGATTATTACCAAATAAATTATGGAATTTACTTACATTGGAAATAAAACTCAGATAAAACTCATTAAGAAAATAAAATAAAATAATAGCGCCTGTGTGATATTTAGCCTGCATATTGTAATCGCTAATGAAGGCCTCTTCCCAATCCATCTTGGGAAATGAATATATCTGTGGGAATAACAGACATCACAAACATCGGTGTCCAATGCGAGATTCGAATCCGCATTCTTTTAGCTTCAGAGCGAATACGCTAACCTTTCTGATATGTTTATTTACATGATATTAATGATAAGAAATGAAACATTTAGAACCGCATGTAAATAACACTTTGTTCAACCCCCCCCCCCCCCTAGGATATTTGGGTTTCTTCCATATGTCGACATTTTCGTAGTCTAAAAGGCTTGCGTTTATGTGAACTCCATGCTTTCTTCACAAAATTAATTCAGTTCTTCTTAGAAATGTATTCCAAATGCATTTGGAAGAACATCAAGGTTATATTCAATTTCATGATTCCGATAAGTCAAGTTTTACTGTTCACGCAATGTCTACTAGTCACGATATTCATCGAAATAAGGCTAATGTTTCACATAAAAGGCGAGTTTTATTAGATACTCGTATTATCTATTCTCTTGGAGTTTTTTCAGGCGTTGTTGGCCCAATTGAACTCATGTTTTTAGACATCGTCTTATAAGAAAACATCTAACGATTCAGAATGCTACCTCCATATAATATCCCTTCATCACTCTTCACAGTTCTGCTTTATTCATACCCTTAAGAAGAAAGAATTTACCATAATAAAGGATGAGAATAAAGGGGAAAAACTCTGTCTACAAACTTCTATTCAAGGAAAAACCACCTATCCAAATATAACATCCATTATAGAGAGTACGTATCTATTTCATATACATTTGCGATCGTAGCATTACTAAAAGTATAAATATCAGAGTTGCCCTCAAGCCTCTTCAGAACATCCAAAAATCGGAGATTTCCCTGGTTCTCTGAATACGAAGATTAGATTAATAGCCATTGTAAAAATTAACGACATAATAAAAAAACTGTTTTTATTTTTTTAAATGTGATTGTTACTGTATGTAGGTAGTGTTCCAATTTCTCAATGAAAAACCCTATTAATGAAAATCTCACCTGGGTTCCGATCCTATCCGTAAAGCTTGAACTTTTATCAGAGTTTTTGAATGTGAAAATAAATTAGTTGTTCTCCGATGGAGATGGCAAGTATCGTTGTTGATAAAATATAAAAAAAATCCGATTTTTAAAGCAATCATAAAAGCTAAAATTATTGGTTTATTATTTCATCATATTGAGTTTCAACATCACTGAGCAAGAAATATCAAAGACATTAGAACTAAAATAATTCATGAACAAGTACACGTGCTCTGGCGAGTTAATTTATATTCTACTATATTAAAAAATAATAGAGTGCATGCATATTAATCTAACTAAACTGAAACATGAGAAGAAATTAAACTAATTAAACTATTCTGGAAGTAGTAATAATATTTACAAATATATTGATTAGGAAATTAATAATTTCTTTTAGAAATTAATTAGGAATATGCAGAAAATATCTTCTAAATTCTATAAAACCGAGTTTCGTTATCATTTTGTCTGAACGTATCATAAAATGTAAAATTACAAATTATGTCTGCTTCTTGTGTTTTAATTGTTCTATATATGTCAAAATTTTCTACATTTAGGACATTTTATCGTTAGTGATGCAATGGGAATTTGAACCAATCGGAACAACGCTAGACGCTTGGGCCTTTATACGAGTATGCATACTGAAATAGTTTTAGATGTTATTTGAATACTTCTTTGATAAAAATAATGAAGTGTGCTTTTTATTATTATTATTATTATTATCTGATGAGGCCTCAAAAAAGGCTGAAACCGGTCTGGGTGGTGACCTCCCTCCATAATGTAATAACAGCATACTTTTCCTAGGAAATGTGTTTTTACATTATGGATAATACCTAAGAATAACGATCTGAACTTTACTCACCTTTGCAACGCGTTGCCCGAGATTGTACTACGTACTAGGATCACTTGCATTTGCTAACGCTAGTGTCCGCCGATACTTTATAGTTTACTATATTCGGCAAGAAACTCTCTGATTCCTATCTTTGAGTTTCTTATTCGGTTTTAAAAATATGTGGGATTTAATATCCCCTTAATTTTAGTAATGTTTTCATTGCCGAAATGAAGCTTATTAGCTCTTTATACTTAAGTAACTTAATGGTTGCACCTACTTGGAAAACTCGTTCGCAGAGTATATAAGTTCTTTTCGCTATACACTTCGGTATCGGTATATACACTTCGGTATTAGGTCTAGCCACTCACTGATGAGGCCTCAAAAAAGGCTGAAACCGGTCTGGGTGGTGACCTCCCTCCATAATGTAATAGCAGCATACTTTTCCTAGGAAATGTGTTTTTACATTATGGATAATACCTAAGAATAGCGATCTGAACTTTACTCACCTTTGCAACGTGTTGCCCGAGATTGTACTACGTACTAGGATCACTTGCATTTGCTAACGCTAGTGTCCGCCGATACTTTATAGTTTACTATATTCGGCAAGAAACTCTCTGATTCCTATCTTTGAGTTTCTTATTCGGTTTTAAAACTATGTGGGATTTAATATCCCCTTAATTTTAGTAATTATTATTATTATTATTATTATTATTATTAAGTGATATCTTTAGGAAATCAAAGGACTCATTGTGGAAAGACAATCTACCAAACATAACCAACCATCTACATTACTTAATCCTTCATCTACACACTACGCCATCTACCGCTCTCTAAGTGTATGCTCGGCTGTTAATTGCGTGAGTTCTTTGGACGATCTGCCCGGATTTAAAAAAATAAGAAATCAGAATAAAGTGAAAATTGAACTTTTACTAAATTACTAATCACTTTTGCAAATAAATTAAATTACTAATTAATATTTAATTTTTTTGTATAGAAATGAAATAGGATACAGAGAAACGGGGATGCAAAAATCTATGAAATAGAGTTTTGTTCGACATATTGTGTAAGGATTTCATTCCAGCACCGTTGTCGCTTGGACATTTATTTTATCTCTTCCTTCACTCCTGAATTATGCCCAAAGCAACATACGAAGTTCTGAATGGGCGCACTTTATCCAGCAAGCAAAAAATTACTTCTCTCTCTTTCTCTGTTCCTTCCACTTCTAACTTCATTTTGTAACCTAAGCTAACATGCGCGCGCGCACGCACACACACACACACACAAAGATCAAAATTTATATGATATACGATAGATATCAGATTTTTTTTTCTTTCGGTATGTTATCAATAACTCACTACAATATTACCTGCTTGTTTCCGTTTGCTACGATAAATAACACCGGATGTTATAAACTGCTGGGCATTATTCACCTAAGGAGCAATTTTCCAAGATGTCCTGTAGAGAGTCGACTATCTCTTTCTTTATGTAAACAAAATATTCTGCGTTTTCCCTTCATCGGACTCGAGGTTATATGGGATAATACATTCACTTATGAAGTTTATTGAGATGATTATAGAGAATTCTTCCAAAATTATCTATTATGATGAAATAACCTAGTTTGTGAATAACATATGAAAGAAATACGAGTTTGTTTTTCAATAACATTTAAGAATTTGGGAAATAGTTATCGAAAAGGTTGGATAATATCAATATTAAGACCTAAATCTATTGTAATTCATCGCTATTCGATATCAGTGAATTACAATTATTACCATAATTGCAGTTGAAAGAACTTCATCGGTGTAATCCATTCCAGAATATTGCTTCAATTACAGAAAAAAATGTTTAGGTTAAAAAAATTAAAACTTTGAATTGAATGAAATGGTACTTTTTTTGCTTTCAACTTCTTGGTAAGCAGTTGTGCATTCAGATTCTCCGCAGTTCAGTCAGTATAGGCTAAGCCCCTTTGGTCGGAAAGACCCGGGTTCGATACCCGTCTAAGACGTGAAGAACCTTTATCTGGAGGTAGGGTTTTTTCCACCGAGAAACTCAGGTTTTTCATTCCCCAGAACAGGCAAACCTGCCCCATGAATACACACGAATTTACAGTTAGAAATACTACCCTTATGGGGTAGTATTTCTAACTGCATATACAGTTAGAAATACTACCCTTATGGGGTAGTATTTCTAACTGTATATGCAGTTAGAAATACAGGGAGTGCAGCAAGGAGTGGCAACCTCATTGTATTAATTAGCTGTAAGTCCCTCGGTAAGGGGGGGGGGATAACCCGTCCTAGAATGGATTGACGAGTAGATATGATGATGAAATGGATATTCGGAAATATGAAATTTATTCGGATTTTACAATTATCTGATTACGTGTTCTGAAGTTTATTTAATATTGTGTTTTTATTTAATGTCAATGGTGATCACCATGACAATTATGTTTTTATTTACGGCAGTGTTCATTAGATCTATAAATTGATCCAAGAGAGTTCTTGTTCCTTTGCTCTTCTGAAAACAACACTGTAATTTAGAAATTATATCAAAATCTTCTGCAAGTTTCTTAAGAAAAATCCTCTCCATAATTTCGTTACTAACTGGGCGAGTTAACGGTGAGCTTATAGTTGATGACTGAATTTTTTTTTTCTCTTGTTTGTATACGGGTGTGATTAGTGATGTCTTTATTGTGTAGGGTTCAAGTCCAGTTTCAAAGATTTTATTTTATTTTTAATGATCGGTAGGCTAAAGGCTTAATATCTTCACACCTTTTGCCATCGATTCGTGGCCCTTTACATGGATTGATTTGTTTCATTGTAGAAAACAGTTCTGTTTTTCTTATGGTAGGAAACAACTATGCGGTTTTCAACCATAATTAAATAGAACAAGAACTTTAATTTATTTATCTATTTATTTATTTTTAATCTGTCTTGAATATGCTGCTAATAATATGTTACCGTATCATTGCACACTGCTGCTTTTGGATTTCATACTCTATCTTAATATATACTTTTGTATTACTCCATATAATTTAAATAATAAAATGTCCTTGAAAGTAAAACTGAAATACTCTCACTTGTTTTACTGTAGATCCCAACTACTAAATTTCATCAAAATCTACCGGGATAGGAAGACACTTCTATGGGATAAATGTAGTCATGAACATCAACCAGCTGACTCAGAAAAAGTTTCATTTTCAAGTGTGATATACTTCAGCTATTCTGCATTAATCATTGTTTTTCAATTTGTATAACCGATTTAAGTAATGATTTTCTCCGTTTATCCCTCTTTCTTTTCTATAGATTTTCTCCGTTTATCCCTCTTTCTTTTCTATAGATTTTAAATCCAAGATTCTTTTATTTTCTTCTCTTCAAAAAATAAACTTTATCTCTCGAATATACCTATAAACAATCATATCCACGACAGTAAATAAGCAACTGCATAGAAAAAGTATCCAAATGAATATATCAAGAATAAATTGCTGTGATTATGAATGGTGTGAAAATGAAAGAATATTTTAACAAAATGTACTTTCCTAACTTTAAAATTAACTAAGCTTTTTCTTAATTTTATATTATATTTAATTTATTTTGATATAGAGAAATTTATAATTACATTAATTTTATTCTTAAGAATTACATTAATTTTATTCTTAAGAATTACATTAATTTTATTCTAAAGAATTACATTAATTTTTATTCGTTCAGAATAAAAATTGATCGAACTAAAGCGATATCCTGTATAACATCGACAATGGCTTTAATATGCTTATTTTTTAATTAGTAGTTGTCCGTTCCACATTTCACTTTGATTATATGCCTTTTTTTTTAAATTTTGATACATTTCTTATTTAATTATTCCACCTTTATTTATTATTCGGTTATTTTTGTTTAATTTGTTATTCGTATAATTTTACACTTTCTTCCTTAGTGTCCTCTGCTAATATACTGCATGAAAACTGAAGCAGATTGTTATTTAGTTTTCTTCATATCTAAAACCCGGCTTTAGGTTTATTGTCACTTAATTAATTTTTCCATAATCTTCCTCCCCCCCTTTTTTTGTGGTTTTCGCATGTTTTACTTCAAAATTTGTAATCATAAAGGTCTCTCTTAATAATAACAAAGTGATTTTTTTAAAAAATTCAATTTTCTAGGTTAAAAGTTTGAAAATTTTGAAATCATCAAAATATAATACAATATTATTTTATATTATATAACTATGGAATTATAAAACTTTAATCTATTTTTTATAAGAAATTTAAAAAAAAAATCAAATTTAAGTATAATTTTTCATCTTATTTGAAACACCATCATAAATTATTCATATGCAATAAATTTAAGAGAAAGTTAAGTTTGTTTTTACGAGAAGTAAAAAAAAAAAAAAAAAAAAAAAAAAAAAAAAAATGAAAAAAAAAAAAAAGAGTGAGGCGGTAATAGATCAGAGCTAAGTTTTGTTTTTAAGAGTGAAGTTAAGTTTTGTTTTGTGATTATATTTGATGCATCAACAGCGTGCTCGATCATCAGAGCAGGTAAGACTTTTATTTTATTTTATCTTCAAAAACATTTTCCAGACCCTCTACTGTTCCCAGCCCTGTGCAGCACTAGGTGTTGAAGGGACAAGGCAGGTCCTTCCCCCACATCAAGTCTAGATTATGGATTCACCATATGAAGATCTCTCCTTCAAAGAACTTCTAGCTATCTTTCGGCAAATTGGTAACATCCTACACACCAAATGGCCAGGAAAGATAGAAGTTCATCAGATTATGGAGGTCGAGACAGAAGACCCTCAAACCTCCGAAATTTCTCCTAGCCTCACACATGACAGCGTCAATTCCTCCGCTGCAGAAACTGTCACAGATTCTAAGGATTACCAAGAAGTCAGCAGAAAGAAGAGAAAGAAAGGGTCTCTTGCTGCAGAACCTGAATCTGCACCTGAAATGGACACATCAGCACAATCTAGTGCAAGCACTGAGACAAATATACCAACACAGTCCAAAGAGCGGATTCCACCAGTAGTCCTGCGATCGAAGGAAAAATGGTCGTTACTCGCAGAGACGATGAAGAAAAGCAACATAAAGTTCTCGTCAGCCAAAAACACAGATGACGGAGTACGCATACAGCCCGAAGGAACAACGGACTACCGCCAGCTCACCAGACTTATGGACGATCATAAAATCCCGTACCATACTTACCAACTTAAAAGTGAAAAGAACCTCAAGGTTGTGATCAGAGGATTAGTAGAAAATATAACAACAGAAGAAATAGCTACTGACCTCAGATTACAAGGCTTGGAGTCAGTCAAGATTTCGCGAATGTATCGCGCAGACAAGCGCCCCATGCCTCTGGTCTTAGTAGAGATCAGTAAAGACCAGAGGGAAATTTATGATCTTAAAATAGTCTGCAACTTGGTCATCAAGACCGAGCCACTACGAAGAAAGGCATCGGCTGGTCAATGCCATCGCTGCCAAAAATTTGGGCATGCACAAATGTTATGCAGAGCAGACTACAAGTGTGTGAAGTGCGGTGGCAAACATCCCTCGCACACTTGCGTCAAGCCAAAGACCACACCTGCTAAATGTGCGAACTGCAGTGGCCCACATCCTGCGAACTACAAGGGTTGCTCTCTCCACCCATCAAACCTTCAAAAGCCTAGACAGGAATTAACCCAGCCCACTCAGAAAAATATTGTGAGATCTGTGCCTGAAATCCAAATGCAAAAAGTCACACCAGATAAATCATATGCTTCTGTGGTTTCCTCGAGTAACATTAAGGTACTCCCTGCAACTAGCTGTCAAAATTCCTCAGCAATACTAGCTGCCTCACTTGGGGAGATGCTAATGGCCTTCAGCAAAACAAATCCAAGCCAGGCCGACACCAGCAAATTCCTTAGGAATACTCAAGCCATCTTCTCCATGATTAATGACTAACCCGGCTTTAACATCAAATTCTATGCCGATAATATTCTGGAATGCAAACGGTCTAAACAGCAAAATTTTGGAATTACAGGAGCTTACAGATCATTTGCAAATTGATATTCTCCTCATTAACGAGACACACCTACGTCCCTGCGATAATCCCAAACTCAGAAACTACTCGTTACTTAGAAATGACAGACTAAATGCCAGAGGTGGTGGCACTGCCATCTTTGTCAGAAGAAACATTCGCTATAATGAGACTAAGAAGATTACTACATCTAACCTCGAGGTGACAGGCATAGAAATTCTTACCAACAATGCAGGCAGCTTAAAGATGTATTCTGTATACAACCCCCCTGGCAAACCTCTACTCCCCTCTGATCTCTCTCAGCTACTGGATACAAATGAAGCAGTAATAGTAGCAGGAGACCTCAATTCCAAGCATCCTTTATGGAACAGCAAAAGCTGTAACAACAACGGAATGATCCTCTACAACTTTGCCTTGCAGAGAAATATCGTTATTGCAGGCCCGATTGAGCCAACACATTACGGAGCGACCGGCAGACCTGATGTTTTGGATATTGCTATTTTTAACAATATTTCTCATCAATTCCGACTTCAAGTAGTTGACGAGCTAAGCTCAGATCACAATCCAGTACTCTTAAGTCTAGGGGAGGAACCTGAGCTCATTCCCAGCCAATCCCACACAAACTTTGCAAAATTCAAGACTAAAATGAACACTATTATAGACTCAGTACCGACTATTTCCACCCGTGAAGAAATCGACGCGGCAGTCAACAATCTGGAATGCAAAATACAGGCTGGCTTATCTGCAGCTTGCTCTACTTCTACCCCAGCTCAAGTAAACTTACTTCCTGCAGAAATCCTTGCTCTGATAAGGAACAAAAATAGGCTCAGACGCCGCTATCACAACACGCTATCTCCGCAAGACCGTCAAGAACTAAACAGAGCGTCCAACCTCGTCCGTTACGCTCTAAAAGATCACAGAAACCAGCAATGGAAAAGAAAACTCTGTTCTCTCAAAACCGAAGATAATTCTCTGTGGAAGTTGACTAAAGCTCTCCGTACAGATCGCTCTAACATCCAGCCCATTCACGGAGAAAGTGGTCTTGTTTACAGAGATGACGAAAAAGCAGAAGCACTCGTTCAATCCCTCCAACTTCAGTGCCGTCCTAATTATGCACAAGCGGATCTAGTCTTCATAGAAAAAATACACCGTAAGGTACGCTCTGTGCTTCGGAGACCCTGTAGCTGTGAAAATATCTGCCCCACCTCACCTAAAGAGGTCTATTCAATCATCAAGAAGCTCAAAAACAAAAAAGCCCCTGGTCCAGACGAAATTACCAACAAAACAATCAAGGCCCTCCCACACAAAGCTGTCATGCATTTAGTAGCGATTATCAATGCAATTCTGAGAATTAATTATTTCCCCTCAAGATGGAAACAAGCCGATATTTTCCTTATTCTCAAGCCTGGTAAAGCGCCTCAGATGCCACAGAGCTATAGACCCATCAGTCTACTATCATGCCTAGGAAAAATAGCAGAAAGAGTCATTCTCAACCGACTTAATGAGGAGGTGATTAAAAATAACATCATTCCGAAAGAACAATTTGGTTTCCGTACTGGACATAGCACTACACATCAAATTCACAGACTGACTGAGTTCATCACTACAGGCTTTAACTGGAAACAGCACACAGGAGCTATCTTTTTAGATGTTGCAAAAGCTTTCGATACAGTCTGGCACAAAGGTCTCATCTACAAATTAATTGCAGCCAACATCCCTCTTTATCTTACCAAAATTATTAACTCCTTCCTACAGGACCGTAAAATTCAGGTTAAGTTGCGTGGAATTAGATCCTCACTGAAAAAAATCACTGCTGGTGTCCCTCAAGGCTCGCTGCTCTCACCGCTGCTTTTTAACATCTTTGTTTCTGATGTTCCTAGCACATCACTAACCACTATAGCTAGTTATGCGGATGATATGGCTATTCTTAGCAGATCTCTCAGGCCTAATATAGCTACTCAGCGATTACAAACTGCAGCAACAAATTTAGAAGAATGGTTCAAAAAATGGAGAATATCTGTAAATGCCGATAAAAGCACTGCCATTCTTTTCACAAGAAGACAAGCATCTCATGTTGGAGAAGTTAAACTTTTTAACACAGCCATCCCATGGAGATCTAGCACCAAATATCTGGGCATTCAACTAGATAACCGTTTAAACTTTAACTCCCACATAGTTTATGCATGCAAAAAAGCAAACTCTGCAATTGCACAACTCTATTCTCTCCTCAATAGAAGAAGTCAAGTCAGCACTGATAACAAACTACGGATCTACAAAACAATTATCAGACCATCGTTAACTTACGGATCACCAGCCTGGGGGCACACTTCCCCCACAAACATCAACAAGCTACAAGTTATACAAAACAAGTGCCTCCGTATGATCTTCAACGCTCCGTGGTTTGTCCGAAATACTCTCTTACATCGAGATGCCGATATTCTAGATATTCCCACTTTCCTCCATAACAGTGCTACTGCTTATTTTGCCAAAGCAGCTGTTCATCCAAATCAACTCATTCAAGAGTCATCAAATTATGACGAACACGATAGGTGGAAACACAAGCGCCCGAAAGCTGCTTTGCTTATCGATTCTGGTACCTCCATACAACCCTAAATAGGGTGAGCCAGGTGCTCGCTAACACTTAATTCATGACTACTCATACAGATTAAGGGATCGAAGTCCACGGGACTGTAATCCATCTAGCCAAATCAGGTTATCAGGTTATTTTTACGAGAAGAGGGGATGAATCGACCGTGAGATGCGGTGATTAATACCCTTGGAGGGGAATGGATGGCAATGCTGTAGCCAATGAAGTTTTACTGAGGCTTGGCTATTGCTGTTACCCTCCTGCCATGATCAGAGCTTTAATTGCTCAATACCACTTTATCCCTACACTGTCCTCTACAGATACAGATAACGGGGAAGATGAAAAGCATTCTTGCTTCACCCCTTTAAGCCAGTCCTTTTAAGGACTTTTACGGTCAATTGTCTGTTGCTTCCGTATGTTGTTCAACAAATACTTATTATTATATACTTATATTTATTATATTCTGATTATCTTCGGTCAACTCTTTATTGCTTCTTCATATCGTTCAATAAATATTTCTTATTTCATTGTAATTATATGTGATTTTATTATATTTATATTATATTTATTTTATTATTATAAAATAAATATATATTTTATTATGATTACGTAAGTATTTTTCAACAGTCCAGAAATTCTGTTTGTTGGAATGATTTCAGGCCTCGAACAAACGTTACGATTGTTGCAACCGGGAGACGATGAAATTCATTACCACCTAACAGTCACGTGGCATGACGGGATTCAAATCTCTAGTCTGGATAGCAGGTACGTTAACTATTCGGCGAAACAGGCCTTCAATATGAGATTAATATTCATCACCTTTTGCTCTGTAAGATTATTTGCTGAGTCGGCTGCCTAGTTTCATTCCACAGCGCTCTCTCTCTCTCTCTCTCTCTCTCTATATATATATATATATATATATATATATATATATATATATATACACATACATAATAAAAGAATGATTCAGCTCAAATATGTGAACTAAAATGGGTATTCAATAGTCGGAAATGGACCTGAATAAAAGCAGCAAACAAATAATCGCCATCAGGTGATAATTATGAGGATGGTTCACACGCACCGGCCAGCAGATCGTCTTGTTCTTGGTGCTGAAGTTTTTAGCCTTGTTTTAATTCGTAATTTAATTCTATAAACTATTTTTAATTTTCAAAACGCTAATTATCAATGATTCAAAATTATAGTCCATTTGAATCACAATAGTCTTTGTTTACCGATTAATATTTTGTCATCCCCTACCCCTCTGTTACAACCAAGTAGGGGAACGGCGTGTAACACGAAATGTAATAGTTTTTGCAAGATAAAATGCAGAGCGCTAAAGGAAAACGAAATCTGTTTCCGCTGAGATATAACCCAGAATGTTTTTCCTAAGTTGAGGAGGGAAATTTCCTTTATCTGGAATACATTTCTTTTTATTCAAAGGTTTTCAAATATACATGGTACGAACGAAATATGGAATACAGTACTTTTTTTTACATCCGAAATTATGAGCTATCTATGTTTTTAATACGAAATACCAACTACTCTATGATCTTCAACATGCCCATTTTCAAATAATACAATTAAATCCTGTATTATTGAGCGACAAAAGATATGTAAAATGCAGTCATGAGAATGAAAGTAAAAAACTTATCTGTAAAAAGTTTCAAAATACGGAAAACGAGAAAAGAATATTTATACAAAATAGAAGTTACAACAAGAATAATTCATCACAGGCATGGATGAGATACAGGATTTAATAGTTCCACTGTAGTCCACTAGGCTGCGACAATTTATAGGCGAGAAATCATTGTATTCCTTATTATTATTATTATTCTTACTTTATTCTCATAATTGCTACGCAGTCAAAACAAGATCTCATTTAAACAAGAATTTGACCCGTGATGCAGTTATGGACTGTTCCAAGTAATGCTGTTGTTTGTAGGTCATATGGGGTCACTTCGTTGATGTTTAATTGCTGTAAATAGTTGGATAGCTAGTTTTGACATTGTACCAAGTGCACCGATAACTATTGGGATGGCTTTGGTTTGTTTAAGCCACAGTCGGCCAACTTCGATTGCCAGATCTCGATATTTAGTCATTTTTTCCAGTTCTTTGTTGTTAATGTTGCTATCACTGGGTACTGCGATATGAATAATCCAAACCTGTCGATGTTCGATAATTGTGATGTCAGGTCTATTGTGTTAGAAATGCCGATCAGTTTGTATTCGAAAGTCCCAGAGAATTTTTGCTGTTTCGTGTTCCAATACTGTCGCTATTTTATGTTGCCACCAGTTATCAGAAGTGGGAAAGCCATATTTTTTGCATACATGCCAATGAAATATTGTGGCCACTTGATCATGACGCTATTTATAATCAGTTCGCGCTATTTTGCTGCATCCACTGATTAGATGTTCTACAGTCTCATCTTTCTGATCGCATAATCTGCATTTGCTGTTATTATCGATGTTCAAAATTTTTCCTTTGTTTGCATTAGTTTGCAGCGCCTGGTCTTGAGCTGCTAGAATAAATCCTTCTCTTTCTTTTTTAATATATCGGTACTGTAGCCATTGCCACGTCTTGTTCACGTCAGTTTTGTCCTCAGTACCTCTAAGAAATTGGCCATGCAAAAAAGGTTTATTTTTCCAGCGCACATATTGGTTATTTTGCTGTTCTTTTTTGTAAACGGATTTATTTCCTATTGCTTTTAGGAAAGAAGGCTATCTTGTGTAATTGCTTGAAGCATTTGCTCAGAGCTATTGTCGATGTAACTTTTTAAGCTAATTTCTTCTTCTTCCAGAGGCCTGTCTCACTTGCAGCAGACCCCGTCCATGTATTCTCCTTGGTAGGTACAACCGGTCAACATCACTTTGTGGATGTAATGCATGATTTATGGTCATTGATGTTCTAGTTTTGCGGTCCAATTTGTCCAGGTCTTCTTATGTCCATCTATTATGCCAGCTGTGGATCGGATCACTGGTATAGCGCAAGAATTCATTGCTCTATTTGTGTTTAATCCATTTAGTGTTGTTTTCAGAATACTTCTAACTCGTTTGGTATATTCTGCTGCTGCCTGTTGTTTAACTTTCGAGTGAAGAAGGTCATTGGCTTCTAATATTCCTAGGTATTTCTAGTGTTCGTCAGTTGAAAGTGCTTTTATATATTTCTGTTGATCAAAATTAAAATTGCTAGCGTCATTAATTTTTCCTCGTTTAATAGATAAAATTTCGCATTTATCTAAACCAAATTCCATTTTGATGTCCTAACGAACTGTGTTCAGTAAAGAGTCTATTTTCTGGGCTGATTTTCCATATAACTTCAAGCCATCCATATACAACAGATGGGAAATTTTAATATTATCATTAGGAATTTCATATCCAAGTATTGTTTTCTTCAAAATCATAGACAAAGGTATCAATGAAATGTTAAAGAGCAAGTGTGACAAGGATTCACCTTGCAAAATTCTACGTTTAATGCTAACATCTTCGAATCGTTCATTATTGACTATTAAAGTAAAGTTGTTTTCCATGATTTCATAGCAGCAGCCAAACACGAACTTATGTTTTTTCTAATTCCAAATATTTGTAGTGATTTTAGGATGCAGGAGTGTGGGAGAGAATCCATGGCGTTCTTGTAGTCTATCCATGCCATGTTTAAGTTAGTTTTTCTTCGTTTTGAATTTCTGAGAATCATTTTATTAATAAGGATCTGGTCTTTTGATCCTCTAGATTTTTGAAAATTGCCTTCTTGTTCAATTAAATAAATCTGATAAGTAGTGTTATATGGAATTTGCTATGATTGCAGTGATCAGCTTAAGCTAGGTGGTTGGCATGTTATTGGAAGAAAGTTACTTGGGTCCGCACCTTTATCATAATCTTTTATGAATAGAAAAGTACGACCAGATATCATGCAGTCTTCCACCGAGCCTGACTACAACAAATAATTAGATTGTTCTGAAATTTTTTCATGTAGGCTGATTAGATGCTTTAACCAAATTTCATGTAGTTCGTCTTTGCCAGGTGCACTCCAGTTTTATAATTTTCTAGCTTGTGCCATTTCTGGCCATTTCGTTAGTGATAATGACATTTTGCATTTGTTCTTGTTATATTTCTGATTGTATTTACTTAAGCCAGGATGTATCTTTATTGTGTCAATAGGATTATCCCAGATTGACTTCTAAAATTTGAGTTTTTCTTCTTTTTCTGGTGAATGATTGTTTGCATTTGTATTTCTCTGAAAAGACTGAAAGAATTGCTCTTGGTTCTGTCGAAATTGTATATTTTGTATACGTTGGTTTTTTTTATGCTTCATAACTTTTAATTTTCTGTGCAGTCGCTATAATTCTTTGTTTTAGCTCCTCGATAACTTCACCAATTCTTTTGTTAGCCAAATTATATGTGATAATCAGTTTGTTGTTGATGTTATAATTTTTCAGCCGTCCTTCTTTAAGACTCTTGAAGTTGCTCAGATTATTATTATTATTATTATTGTTATTATTTATTCACATAATTGATACACAGTCAAAACAAGATATAAACAATATTATTTAAAAAAAAACATATTATTTAAATAGCAATTTGACTGGTGATAAAGAACAATTCAGATTCTACTCAAGAATCAAAGAATAGTATGCAGGTAGCTTCGTAAAATATGGACTCTTTCAAGTAATGCTGTTTTTTGTAGGTCACATGGGGTCACTTTGTTGATGTTTAACTGCTGTAAATAGTTGAATAGCTTCTTGAAAATTGCGCCAGGTGCGCCGATAACTATTGGAATAACTTTAGTGTGTTTAAGCCACCGCCTGCCAACTTCGATTGCCAGATCTCGATATTTAGTAATTTTTTCCAGTTCGTTGTTGTTAATGTTGTTATCATGGGTAATGCGATATTGATAATCCAAACCTGTCGATGTTCGATAATTCTGATGTCAGGTCTGTTGTGTTCCAAATGCCGATCAGTTTGTATACTAAAGTCCCAGAGAATTTTTGCTGTTTAGTTTTCCACTACTGTCTCTTTTATGCTGCCACCAGTTATCAGATGTAGAAAAGCCATAATTTTTGCATACATGCCAATGAATTATTTTTGCCACTTTATCATGGCGGCATTTATAGTCAGTTTGAGCTATCTTGCTGCATGCACTGATTAGATGTTCTACAGTCTCATCTTTCTGATCGCATAATCTGCATTTGCTGTTATTGATGTTCAAAATTTTTGATTCCATTGCATCAGTTTGTAATGCCTGTTCTTGAGCTGATAGAATAAATCTTTGTTTCTTTTTTAATATATCCATATTGTAGCCATTATCACGTCTTGTTCATGTCAATTTTGTCCTCAGTATCTCTAAGAAATTGGCCATGCAAAGGTTTATTTTTCCAGTGCGCATATTGGTTATTTTGCTGTTCCTTTTTTTTAATCGCATTTGTTTCGTTTAGCACTCAGAAGATCCTCTTGTGTAACTGCTTGAAGCATTTGCTCAGACCTATTGTGTTCTCCTCGGTAGGTACAACCGATCAACATCATTTCGTAGATGTAATGCATGATGCATGGTCATTATTTTTCTAGTTTTGCGGTCCAATTTTTTCAGGTCTTCTTTTGTCCACTCTACTATGCCAGTTGTTTATCGGATCACTGGTGTAGCCCAAGAATTCATTGCTCTAATTGTGTTTAATCCATTTAGTTTTGTTTTCAGAATATTTCTAACTTGTTTGGTGTGTTCTGCTGCTGCCTTTTATTTACCTTTCGAGTGGAGAATATCATTGGCTTCTAAAATTCAGTATTTACAATTTTCGTCAGCTGAAATTGCTTTTATATATTTCCCTTGATCAAAATATGCAACTCTTGCTGCTCAAGTTCAGTAAATATTTTGTTACGGAAAATGAAATTCTTTGGTCCATAAGATTTTTTCGGTTATTACAGATTCTGGGAATTTTTGTTTCCAAATTAAATGCATACGCTTTCTAAAACCTTGGTTTTCTGGTGTTGATGTGCAAAAACATTTCATAATTTCTCTGTTTTCTTCTGCACTCCATATTTTACGTTTGTTGTCTTAAAATCGCTTTTCAGCTGCCAGCCCTGATTGCCATCAAGGAGAGCTGGTTCCTGTAGCCCACTTGTCGCCTGATTCCCAGGATCCCCAACATCTGACGCAGTCCTTGATGACCCGGGCATCGACTGATCTGGTATGGATCTCTTCTTACTTTTCTCCATTAAGATGGGGAATGAAACACTGTTAGTCTGGCAATTCAGTTGAGACCTGTCTGACAAGGATGGCCCTGCTGACAGCTATGCTACCGCCAGAATAGCTCTCAACATCACAGAAGCACGCAAGCCCCACTCCCACGACAAGGCTCTGTTCCTTCAGGGCCTTGTCGTGGGATTATTATTATTATTATTAAAATCCTTCATGAAATCCAGACTCATTGCCAGAGGTCACACACACACACACACACACACACACACACACACACACACACACACACACACACACACACACACACACACACACACACACACACACACACACACACACACACACACACACACACACACACACACACACACACACACACACTCATCCTTCTATCCACCAATTTCTGCAAATAGCATTTTCTTAATCCGTCTTTATACTGGACATTCCAGAGACCAGAAACCACATTAGTCAATCGTCTCTGGACCTTTTTCAATACATCTTCATTGAAACCCAGGTGACCAAATCTGCGCAAAATCCATCCATATGTGGACTGATCAAAGCCTTGTAAGGGAACCATAACATCCTTACTTCTAAACGTAAGTGCCCTCTGCATCATTTCCATTATCCGCTGTGATTCCTCACAATTTTAGCAATATTCCCCCAAATTTTAGGTCCTTGTCTACAATCACTCCCAGATTATTCATCTCCTCTACCGCTTTCAAGATATTTCACTGATTGTGTACTCTATATCCCATTTTTGCTTCCCAAATTTCAAAACATTGCACTTCGCAACATTGAACGGTGTATTCAAGTCCTCTTGAAAAGCTAAATCATCCGTTTTACTCCTGATAGCTCTTCCCCCCAACTTTGCATCATCTACAAACAATTGCATATCACCATTCAGACCTCTTCCAATATCATTTACATACAAATTAAACAGCAAAACAGACTCCTGGGATACACCATTAGTAACTTTCCTCTTCTGAGATATCGCTCCTCCATGGATAACTAGATGATACCTATCAGACAGCCAATCTACAATCCAGCGAACTAATCTACTCTTCATCTAATTCGTTCCACTTTAATTACCAGATTGTCATTTGACAATTTATCGAAAGGCTTTTACAAAATCTAAATATACCACTGTATATTTAGATTTATTATTATGTGCTCGCATCACCCTTATCCAATGCATTTTTCACCCTTATCGTAATAAGTAAGCATCTTGATAAAACACGATCTTCCTTTAACAAACCATGCTGGCCACCAAAGAGCATTTTTCTGTTGTTAACCGAATTCTGAATCTTGGTCCTAACTAACCTCTTTAACACTTTAACCATAACTCCAGGTTGACCAATAATTCAAAGTCCTAGTCTTATGACCTCCCTTATGAATTGGAACAATTTACCCACTTTACATTCCTCGGAACTTGCCACAGTGCAGGACTCATGTTGAAGAGATATGTAAAAGTTGTTAACTCTCTTGAATTCCCTCAAAAAGTGGTGAAATAGCATCAAGACCGACAGCCTTATTTGCATCAAGTCTATTCGATTCCTCATATACCTGTTACTCACTTAATAACATTTCCTCCTCCTACTTCTCCTCCTTTCCCACTGCATTCAAGTTCTGCATGATGCCTCATTCATAAGAAGGATATACCTTTATAAATTGCTCATTAAATACCTAAACTGCATCGTCTACAGGGGTTATCATTGCTCCATTTTCACTACTCAGTGTCATCCGTACATAATTATTCTTTCTTCTGCTGGCCATATATCGAAACAATTTAATAGGATTTTTTTTTTGTTTTGTTTTGTTTAGCATCATGAGCTAACTGCTGCTTATACTGCACTTTGGCTAGCCTTATCAAGCGGGTTACTTTCCTTGCCTGCTCTTTATACTTCTCATGCAACTGGTTGTTATAACCACTCATCTTGTGCTTCTTCCATAATGCATTCTTCTTCCAGATTGCATACCTTATCTCTATATTACCAGAAGTTCTTCGTTTTTTAATTACTTAATTAAAAAACGTCTTTTAATTACTCTTGTAATATTTATATAAACTGTACATGTTTAATTTATCCTTTTAGTATGAAGACAAAGTAAAATAGCCTTGCTAATTTTACTTTGGCTTCAGAATTTCTTTTTATTTATTTCTCCCAAATATCTTATTTTACGGCTAACATGAAATATCAGAATTACTGCAACGATATCAGAACTGCTTCTTGAACATTTCTCGAACATTTATTTCCTTATCCTTATAAGGACTGGCTTAAAGGGGCGAAGCAAGAATGTTTTCATCTTCCCCGTTATCTGAAGAGGAGACAGTGTAGAGATAAGGTGTTATTGAGCTATTAAAGCTCTGATCATGGCATCAGGGTAACAGCAATAGCCGAACCTCAATTAGAACTGCATTGGCTACAGCATTGCCATCCATTACCCTCCAAGGGTATTCACCGAACATTTATTTCCTAGTCCTTATAAGGACTGGCTTAAAGGGGCGAAGCAAGAATACTTTTCATCTTCCCCGTTATCTGTAGAGGACAATGTAGGGATAAGGTGTTATTGAGCTATTAAAGCTCTGAGCATGGCAGGAGGGTAACAGCAATAGCCGACCCTCAGTTAGAACTTCATTGGCTACAGCTTTGCTATACATTACTTTCCAAGGGTATTAATCAAGAAAACCAATTCACCGTTGGGAACATTTTTTTTCCTTATAAGGACTGGCTTAAAGGCGAAGCAAGAATGCTTTTCATCTTCCCCGTTATCTGTAGAGGATAGTGTATGGATAAGGTGTTATTGAGCAATTAAAGATCTGATCATGGCAGGAGGGTAACAGCAATAGCCGAGCCTCAGTTAGAACTTCATTGGCTACAGCATTGCCATCCATTACCCTCCAAGGGTATTGCATTGAATGAATCAATCAATCGGAACATTTATTTATCCTTATAAGGACTGGCTTAAAGGGGCGAAGCAAGAATGCTTTTCATCTTCCCCGTTATCTGTAGAGGACAGTGTATGGATAAGGTGTTATTGAGCAATTAAAGCTCTGATCATGGCAGGAGGATAACAGCAATAGCCGAGCCTCAGTTAGAACTTCATTGGCTACAGCATTACCCTCCACGGATATTGGATTGAATGAATCAATCACCGCATCTCACGGTCGATTGATCCATCCTTATATAGTCCTTATAAGGACTGGCTTAAAGGGGCGAAGCAAGAATGCTTTTCATATTCCCCGTTATCTGTAGAGGACAGTGTAGGGATAAGGTGTTATTCAGCTATTAATTAAAGCTCTGATCATGGCAGGAAGGTAACAGCAATAGCCGAGCCTCGGTTAGAACTTCATTGGCTACAGCATTGCTATCCATTACCCTCCAAGGGTATTAATCACCGCATCTCAAACTATATTTACGCGGGGAAAAAAAAACCAGATCTAGAATGAATTTCTTTGATTATAAATAGCGTCGGTGTGTGAAAATATTGATAAAACAAAATATATCTCTTTATAATAAAGTAAATCATTTTACTACATTATATATTATAATTCATTTCTTGTTTTATATATAGAAATTATGTTTCCTATGATCTTTGTATTCTTCTGGAACTAAACATAGTACAGTGAGATAAATCGGATGGATTCCTACAGCGGCACCTGCAGAGATAAATCTGTTTAATGTCAATTAATTTCAAGTTGCCCGTTCCATATTTCTCTTATATTATTTGTAATTTATTTATTTTTATTTTGTCACATTTTATATAGCCGACACACTTGCAGAAGTTCCATTATTCGGAGTCTTCTTAATTATGTAATAAAATATGGAAATCCCTGATTTACAATACTTGTGCATATTTTCCAATTGGAAAACACAGCGTTTACAAAATAAATTAAATAACACTACCTGTTGATCATAAATTAATTCTAATTAAAATGTGTCATGAGATGGCAGTCATTAAAAATAATCAAACGCCGATAATCCAAGCTATAAATGTCAAATTTTTATTCAGTTCCTCCCATCTAGTCCTTATATCCTTATAAGGACTGGCTTAAAGGGCGAAGTAAGTACGCTTTTCATCTTTCCCGTTATCTGTAGAGGACAGTGTAGGAATTAGGTGTTATTGAGCTATTAAAGCTCTGATCATGGCAGGAGGGGTAACAGCAATAGCCGAGTCTCAGTTAGAACTTCATTGGCTACAGCATTGCCATCCATTACCCTCCTTGGGTACCCATTTTAGTCGCCTCGTACGACATGCATGAGCTACATTGGGGCTATTCTTATCATCTGAAATTGCTTAATGATTTATATTAATTTTATATAGTAATAAATAAAAGGTGCACTTAATATTTTTTTGAAATATGATATTTCAAAAACATAACATTGAAAATGGTAAGTTTTAAAATTTTTTTTTTTTAAATATTTGTAATTATCTATCAAATTAAACTGTTTTTTTTTTATTAAGAATAAAACAAAGCGATTAAAAAAATACTCTCCCGTAATTTCAATTTAAATTACTAGAGCAATTTTTACAAACGAACATTCAATGGCCACTTGCGAAATAGAAATGAGTTTAAAAATGGATGCCAGAGGATGATTTTTTATTTTTATATAAAACAGTTTTAGTTATAATCTAAGCAAGAAATGATACTTAAATTCAAATTGACATAAATATGGAGAAATGAGATTTGGTTAATGAATTCTTATTGGATTAAATGCTATTCGAAGTAAAACAGCCAAATAAATGTAAAAGAAGGATGATAATTATTATATACAAAAAAGTAATAATATAAAGATGATCGTAAACATTATCAAAGTGTTTTAAATTTCTGTTACAATATATATATATATATATATATATATATATATATATATATATATATATATATACATATATATAACAAACGGCACTTTTGTTATTAGTTACACAAACATGTGAAAGGCTAGGCCTTTCACACATGTTTGTGTAACCTGAATCTCAGCTCAGGAAGGGAAGGAATGTATGATAGTTCCATATGTAAACATCGCTATAAGTTGACGAATAAAGGGAAAAGACAAATAGCAGGCGAACGAAGGAAAGAAACTACAAATAGGTTCTGACATAAAAATGGGACAACCAAAGGCTTCGCGAAGATGTCAATGCTTTCTCTGGAACTTCACCTCAGTATTCAGAAACCCTCAATCGGAAGAGGAGGAGAAAAAGGCGTTGTGTGAATAGAAATACTCTCGTAGTATTTCTATTCACACAACGCTTGTGAACAGGAAAGGGGTGCGTCCCTTGAAAACTGTGCTTGTCGACAAAAAGGGACGTTCTCTTTCTCGATGCAACTGACAACTCTTGGAGGAAGTTTAAGAGTTGCTTCGTTTGCGCTGGTTCTCTTTATTTATGGAGTCAGAGAAGATTGGTAACCCAGCCTGAGCTGTCACTTCCGATTTTACTTTATGTGACCCAGAAGGGATACAATAAACGCTCTTTCGCGTGTTTTATTGATATAAACCCCGCTCGGGTGGGAAAGGGAATTTCGTCCGAATGACAAGGGAATAAAACGACCCATAAGAAAGGTGATTTTTCAATTTTCTTTGTTCACATTCCGAAAAAACAACAAAAGTACCCCGTTGGAGAAAACATACAATCGCTAAAGAGCGCGCAGGTGCGAATTCTTTATTTCCGATTCTTAGCAAAATGGCAAGTTTCTGATGAAATAAGCTTCCTACTGCAGATTCTCTTACTTACTGAGATCTATTATGAATCAGATGTCTCAACCGAGAACAAACTCTCACTTATATACGAGAGTGGACTATAAGCAGAACACTAATTTCACTCAAGTACACTCTCAAAAGACATTAAGACATTTTGATGTATATGAGCTGATCTAAAGACTCGCAATATGAAGAATGAGATAAGGACAACTTTCTCCCTAATCCCACAGTTAGAAACATTGAACAGTGATTGTGTTGACGGAGATGAAATAAGTGATGTGTTAAATTCTAGTCAGTGTAAAGTTCAAATATTTATACCAAATAGCACGAAATTGCACATAAATATGGAATAGTTTTTGGCCCATTAGTCGGCATCATTTATCTCTGGAAATATAACAAGCTGTGTATTATCTCTTATTATCTCGCACACTTGATATAAAGGATAATTCGGCTATTGCCACACGTTGCATCACGACACAGCTAAAGATAACTATTATCCCATAAAATACTATCATCGAAAAGCATGAAAGAAAAACAAGTATTAACTTAGGATAGTGAAAGAGAAGCGATGTACTTTAATTACGTGAATAACTTTCATTCACGTGAATAACTAGAATTACGTGGATTCTCATTTTGATCAGTTTGCATTGGTTACTTAACATGATATCGTACTTTACTTTGCAGAGAGCATACAATTATATACACTGCAATTTCAATATATAATTATTTTTATACTAATAATAAATAAACATAACTTTAATTTTCACAACATAATAGCATACTTTTCAATTTATCTTTATATTATATGTAATCTTTTATCTGTTAATTCAAAACACCTTTTTATTATTTCTATATCAATTTATTAAGTAAGAATGAGACGTCTTATTCACTTATTGGCTCTCATCACCCACAATCTAAAATCCAGATGAAGGGATAAAGAGTCAAGGACTCAGTCCATCAACCAATTAAGTTCATTCACTTATTGGAAATGAGATGCGGTGATTGGTTCATTCAATCCAATACCCTTGGAGGGTAATGGATGGCAATGCTGTAGCTAATGAAGTTCTAATTGAGGCTCGGATATTGCTTTTACCCTCCTGCCATGATCAGAGCCTTAATAGCTCAATAACACCTTATCCCTACACTGTCCTCTACAGATAACGGGGAATATGAAAAGCATTCTTGCTTCGCCCGTTTAAGCCAGTCCTTATAAGGACTATAAGGATTCACTTATTCGGATGATGATCTCGAGAGAGGAGATCGACCGTGAGATGCGGTTATTAATATCTTTATATTATAGGTAATGTTTTATCTATTAATTCAAAACACCTTTTTATTATTTCTATATCAATTTATTAAGTAGGAATGAGACGTCTTATTCACTTATTCGAATGATGATCTCCAGAGAGGAGATTGACCGTGAGATGCGGTGATTAATACCCTTGGAGGGTAATGGATGGCAATGCTGTAGCCAATGAGGTTCTAACTGAGGCTCGGCTATTGCTGTTACCCTCCTGCCATGATAAGAGCTTTATATTATATATATAGCTCAATAACACCTTATCCTTGCACTGTCCTCTACAGATAACGGGGGAGATGAAAAGCATTCTTGCTTCGCCTCTTTAAGGCAGTCCTTATAAGGATTCACTTATTCGGACAATGAGATGCGGTGATTAATAGCCTTGGAGGGTAATGGATGACAATGCTGTAGCCAATGAAGTCCTCACTGAAGCTCGGCTATTGCTCTTACTCTACTGCCATGATCAGAGCTTTAATAGCTCAATAACACCTTATCCCTACACTGTCCTCTACAGATAACGGGGAAGATGAAAAGCATTCTTGCTTCGCCCCTTTAAGCCAGTCCTTATAAGGACTATTCACTAATTCGAGGGTGAGTATGGATTAATATCCTTGGAGGGTAATGGATGGCAATGCTGTAGCCAATGAAGTTCTAACTGAGGATCGGCTATTGCTGTTACCCTCTTGCCATGATCAGAGCTTTAATAGCTCAATAAGACCTTATCCCTACACTGTCCTCTACAGATAACGGGGAAGATGAAAAGAATACATGCTTCGCCCCTTTAAGCCAGCCCTTATAAGGACTATTCACTTATTCGGATTAACGGAGATGAAGTAGGCAGTCGTTTTTAGGACTTCTAGAGTAGCGGTTAACAATACTGTAGCCAATGAAGTTTTAACTGAGGCTCGGTTAATGCCGTTATTCAGCCATGACTAGAGCTTTTAGCTCAATAACACCCCATCCACACAGATTCTCTTCATTCAGATGACGAGATAAATAGTCAAGCACTCCGTACATCTTTTTAATACTATTTTAGAACTATTCACTCATTCATAATGAGATTTTTCAATTAATGAGTGCTCACTGTGCTAAAATACAGTATATCTATCAGGTGTATGTAACATGGTGCACAGTGCTACTGCTACATGGGATGAAGGGTTAGAGTGCAAGAAAATGAGTTTGAATTGCTGTTATAATAATTTGTGTATAGGGACGGATGGAATATCAGCACGTTTTCTAAAGGAATGTTCAGTCGAATTGGCTGGGCCTTTCACATGTTTGTATAACTTGAATCTCAGCTTAGGAATGGAAGGAATGTATGATAGTTCCATTGTACAAGGGTGGTGCAAAAACTGATGTGTGTTTAACTACCGACCTATCAGTATCTCTAGGGTGGCAGTGGAGATTTTAGAAAAGTTGGTAAGAACAGAAATGGGTAGACAAAATGCTATCTCCTACAAGGAGCATAATGGGTTTGCTAAAGATAGGTCATGTTTTAGCAATTTGTTCATATTGTATAGCGATGTTATGGCGGAGTTGGATAAAGGGAATGCATGCATTATGATAATGTTTGATTTTTCTAAGATATTCGATAGGATAGCACACGAAAGACTTGCATAAACTAGAGAACATGGGATTGGAATATAAACTCTTGACTTGGATCAGGGGATTGTTGACAGACGGATATCAAAACGGTTCAGTCATTGGGCATTTGTTGTTCAATCTATATATTAATGACAATTATAATGGGTCTAACAGGAGATGTGTAACTGTTTGGCAGGCAATTCAGCACTTACAAAACGATTTCAGTAGGCTGTAAATTGGGGCAAACGATAATGGTTATCAGGTTAACGTTAATATGTGTAAACCTATGCACTTTCGCTTGCGTAACTTTACACTTACTAACATTAGAAGTTTGTTCAAAGTCAAGACAAGGGTAAAGGCTAGATTTTTCTGTCACAGAGTAGTGAGTGAGTAGAATAGCTTGCCTTTAGAGGTAGTGAATTCATCTGACAACTGGTTTGGGAGATGTATAGCCTACCTCAATGAGTACTTGATTCCCTAGAGGTCACAGATAATAATAATAATATTTTTTCATTAACTTTATTCCTACTTACTTATTTACATTATATACAAATGTACATATCAGTATACAAGTACTTTCACATAAGTTATACGCATCTGCATTATAATCTTATGAACAATGAAACAACGAATACTATAATTTATTACGTTATACATTTGGCTCTTTATGTCTTTATAAATTTCATAATGCGGAATTCATATAATAGAATATAATACAAGACTCATGCAGACTTGTAGATGTATTTAAGAGAACAACATTATCTGCATAAAGGCAAGAGCTGATTTGAATATCCGCCATTGTGATATGATGTCTAATGTCACTTTTCTTCATAATGTGAACTATAGAGATAATGAATAACTGCGATGATAATATACGCCCTTGCCTCACCCGATTTTACATCAAACCACATTCCTCTTAAATTCTAATTACCGAACGTACTTCGATAATATAAGATGTATACTACTCAGTATAACGTCATATTCACCGCATATAACTGCAATGTTTTAAACTGAATTTCTTTTACTACTTTTTATAAGAATTTTTCAGCTCTACTGAGCTTACATATAGGCTGTTTATCACATTGCAACTATTTGGAATAAAGCGAGTAAAAGACATGTCCTAACAACTATAGTTTAGCCTGAATCCAGTATGTTATTTTTCTTCTAAATTTATCTTGGCATATTCTCCATTATGTTTGCATAAAATTTACCTGAAATACTTAGCAGGAAAAGTTTTCAATATTTCTTACCTTGTTCTATTTGGATGTTTATAGATGGCTGTTCAGGAGGGTTAGTCATAATTCTGACTAGGGCATCTGAACTATGCTGTGTAACTACTTGTACACACACTGCTCAGAACAATTAAGGGATATTTTAGTTTCTGTCGGATAATTATAAATTTCTGCAAATAATTATAACTATTGGGTACTTGATACATGAATAAATATTTCTTACTTATGGATAGGGTGTAATTGATGAGATATTGTTTAAATAATCGATATTTATTACAAGTTTAACAAACTATACATTTTAGCCTGAAATACTATTAACAAGAATAGCCCAAAACGCTTTTGTTAATTTTTAATAGGGCGTATATAGTTTCCATTAACAGCCAAAACAGCGGTACATCTTGATTGCATGGACCGGATAAGATGATCAAACAGTTCTTGTGGGATATTTCTCCACTCTTCTGTGAGAACAATTTTGAGCTCTTGAAGCGATCGTGGTGGCACCAGTCGAGCGGAAACACGCCTACCTATAATATCCCAGGCATGTTCGATTGGATTAAAATCCGGTGAACAGGCAGGCCATTCGTTCAATACCTTCTTCCTCAAACCACTCTTGTACCAAATTTGCACGGTGTGTGTGAGCATAGACATCCATAAAAATGAATTCTTGGTCAATTGCAGCAGCATATGTACGAGCTATAGGTTCAAAAATCTCAACGCGATACCTTTGAGCTGTTAAGGAACCGTTTCTGATAAAATAGAAATCAGTATGGCCACCTATACTTATTCCGGCCCATACCATCAAACTCCCACCTTGATGTTGGAGTCTTTCATGAAGAAACTGTGTATTATTTCTTGTTCTACTTTCACGTCATATCAAGATACCTTGGTTATCTGGTTGCAGACTGAACTTAACTAAAAAGTACACGATCCCAGTCCTCATTAGTCCAATTGCGATGTTCCTGTGCCCAATTCTTCGGGATCTTTTGTGATTTGCAGTAAGTGGAATGCAAACCGTTGGTCGTAGAGCATAAACCTATGGCATGAAGACAATTTCGAACATTTCCCGTCTCCAGAAAGCGATTCCAAAATCGAAAATTACGCTTTGAGATTCACGACACGCTTGAGTGACAACTTGCTGTGTTTGTCTAGCTTCTAATCGACCAATCACTCTCCAAGCCGTGGATTCCGGGATATCATGTTGCTCTGCCATTTTTGACAAAATAATGGGTGGTAGGTGACACAATTTTACAATTGAAGTGATAATTATGCACTATGGAAGTGAGCGCAACAAGCAACGCTTTTATACCCCCCCCCCAACATGCTCATATAGCTAATACACGTTTCGACAAGTCTTAACATGATTTTGTACGCAGTTGCGTGTTCTATATTGTTGTATTTTAAGAATATTTCAAAATAAATGTGTTACATTGGTAAATTATTTTTATAACTTTATAGTTTACAAGAAAACCAAAATATCCTCTCATTGTTTTGAGTAGTTATATTCTTCAGTTTTAGTAGTATATTATTTGAGTAGTATATTATCTTCAGATGTCTATCTTCCACATTTGGTTTTTAAGGATTTTTAACTCCATTTTTATTAATATATAGATACTTCTGATTGAATTTTCTCTTCAATATTCCTACTACAGCTGTGTCAGTGCATGTGTTATTTAACAATGTTTCAGGTTTTTTCTTATGTTGGGCACATACAGGAGAGGTTAATTGGCCAACATCTAGTACGTTAGTATTATCGTGTATGGAAATTAATCCAGATATATCTTCATCCTCAGTTTTATGTACCATTTCATCTTTTATTACCTCCATTATAATCTTTTTCAATAGTCCCCCCCCCTCAAAAAAAAAACATTTTGTGGTCTTTGTAATATTGATTTCTATATTCTCTCAACAATATATCCGAATTTTGTTTAGATACATTTACACATAGCTGTTTTACAGTTTAGTTTTCTTTACCTCTGTAGTCGCTTTTCAAGAACTTTCTATATGATTTGCGTTTCCTTTTCCAGAAATTCATCTCGAACTACTTTTGTCCGTCATGAAGTATTGACTACTCTCTTCTTTCAGACAATCGTCCTTTTTTTAGCTGAATCAATCAATCCATCTCTTGCCACTGGGTCTAATGTTGGGTTAGTGCTTTGAAGCAACTGTTTCATTTTATATTTTCTCCGATAACAATAATATTTTTATATTTACGTCTATAATCACAATCAGTCTATAAAACACAGCGGAAATCTGATTGTGAAATGCTGGGATTAATAGCAGCAGGATCATCTTTTTATCGCTTACTCACGTACGCACTTATTATAATAATAGATCAGTATTAAATCAGATAAATAATAAATCAGTGACGATCAGATACGTTAGGATGAACAATTTTAAGCAATCCTTTGGCATTTTCCGGCACTGCTGGATGAACTCTCTCCGTCATTTTTATTCGACTTCGATATTACCATTTATGGCAATTTGCTTTACAGAATATTTGAATTAAGTCTAACGCGATGCGTTTAATGTTAATAAAAAGGTGCATTTCGTAATGTATGTGTGATGTGCACACTTAATTTACTCATCCTTGCACATCGACTACCCTTTCTAAAAAGCAAGGCAAACATTGTGAACTAAACAAACAGAAAAATATAGTGAATCAGGAAAGTATATGATCCTTTTAAATTTATTAAAATAATTTGTTATTTTAATAAATAACTATAAAATTAAATATATTTAATTAAGTTGACTTTTTTTCTTAAAATTTTTAAAAATATTAAAATGGTAACTGATAATTCATATATACATATATAAATCACTTTAATTAATTTATAAGATATTTCTATTTAGAGGGTATTGGAAATAATTTGAATGTGGTATGAGAAGGATAAAAACTTCAAACCCTGGGAGGGTAATGGATGGCAATGCTTTAGCATGAAGTTCTAACTGAGGCTCGGCTATTGCTGTTACCCTCCTGCCATGATCAGAGCGTTATTAGTCCAATAACACGTTATCCCTACACTGTTCTCTACAGATAACGGAGAAGATGAAAAGCATTCTTGCTTCGTCCCTTTATGGACTATAAGGATTTTTTAATTTGAATGTACTCCCCGTGTGGTTGCCGGGATAAGAATAGCACCAATGTAGCTCATGCATGTTGTACGAGACGACTAAAATGGGTGCCCAGGGAGGGTAATGGATGGCAATACTGTAGCCAAAGAAGTTCTAACTGAGGCTCGGCTATTGCTGTTACCATCCTGCCATGATCAGAGCTTTAATAGCTTAATAACACCTTATCCTTACACTGTCCTCTACAGACAACATGGAAGATGAAAAGCATTCTTGCTTCGCCCCTTTAAGCTAGTCCTTATAAGGACTTTGAATGTGGATAGGTGTCAGTGGGGAGGTTCCTACCCAGGGTAACAGATGGCATTGCTGTAGCCAATGACATTTTTAATTTAAATGTAGGATGGATGCAGATACTTCAGAGGATAACAGATGGCAATGCTATAGCCAATGAAGTTTTAACTGAGGCTCGGATATTGACATCACTCCCCCATGACCAGAGCTTATAGCTCAATAACAGCCTATCCATACATTTCCTTCTACAGATAACGGGGAATATGAAAAGCGTTCTTGCTTCACCCATTTAGCCAAAATAAAAAGTTTAATGTAGGATGTTTGGGAGATTCGTATTTTGTATGAATTAATTTGCGAAAAACTAATTGGTAGTTTTTGGCAGTGGTATCATTTTAAGGATAAAATTCCACTAATTATTAACTTAGGTTCAAATTTGAATACTGTTAATCTGTTCAACGGAGCATTCGGCAGGAAAGCGACATTAAGTCTAATTGTAATAGTACAACTGTGACAATTCAATTTGAGAACAGCGAAAAACGCTCCCAAAAAGAATTTTTTTTTCTTCTTCTTCTTTTTTTTTTTTTTTTTTGCCTTAGACACTCTTACTGGCATCTTTAATTCCATTTCGAGCAAATGTGCAGTATGATTATTCCTTGCGTTGTTTATGCACTACAGAGAATTTCAGCCCAATCAAGAAATGAAGGTGTTACAAGGGAATGGGTTATCCCGTCATTCGTATACAATTCTACAGATGCCATTGTTCATTGGAGGGAGGGGTCAAGGATCTCATCCTCTACTCCAGCAGTGGTATTATTACACCGATTTCAACCAAATTTGAAAAATGCATTTTTATTACGTTGTTTATTTCTCCACTAGGAATTTCAGTACTGTGAGTGAATAAAGGAAGAAGAGGTTGTAAAGGAAATAGAAGGATAATGGCGCAGATAACGCTATAGAATACATGGTTCAACTGTTTTCGATCAATAATTGGTTGAATCTACTTCTCTTAAAAATTAGTAATATATCATAGATGGATCAAGTGGTTAGAAGGTAGAAGTGGGCTGTACTCACATTATTGTTTTAATTGTTGGAATGTAAACTGCCCTCTGAAATTGAAGTATTACTTGAATTTCAGAGGGCAGTTTACATTTAAGTGTTTTTTTTTTTAAATCACAGACACCTTCTTGCTTTGTAATACTTTTGGCATGATTAGCTTTCCGCATATATATGATACTGGTTTAGCCCACTTTATATAAGTTGGTAGCAGGATCGACTTGATTTCTCGATAAAGACAATTGGCTTGTAAAGTGTGAACATTCCATAACCCTATGCTTAATATTTGATACGTTTGTATTTGTTTACTAAAACATTCCAAAGAAAGCGCAGTGATGTGTGGTTTAAAAAGAGCATAGTTGCATTGTATTTTTTCTGAGATTAAGTAAATAACTAGTTTTTTATTTATTTTTAGTTACTTTATTTTATTTTTTAAAAGAAATGTAACTTTTCAATGCTTTAGTCACTCCCTGAAACCTCCACAGATAATACGTGTGATACCATTATAGTAGACATATTTCAACAAAGAGATATCAACTCAGATAAGATTTAAAAAGTATTGCAAAAAATGATCACCGAGCTTAAAAAACTAGTACACTACGAACATTCAAATATTAATAAACTCCAGTACAACATTATTTACAAATTAACTGCCAAAACAAGATGGCAGGTGGTCCTTTCAAAAAAAAAAAAAAAAAGAAGTAAAATTGTAAATTTTGAAATTTAATTTTATTTATTCTATAGGATCAAAGACAAACTTCTATCGTTTCTCTTTCCTTTCACTGCACGCGCCCAGTTGATAAAATTTAATAATTTAAACCTAAATATTATATTATTACTCTGAAAAGACAAAAATATCAAATATACCACATTCAAACTTATATATCATTTGACTTCTTATGAATGGTGAGTAGTGTTTTTTTTGAATAGTTTTAGTCTAGAAGTAATCATATTTTGATTAGCAACGAAGCAAGACACATACATATAGTTTTCCAGATAACTATGATGCGATTACCGTACCCAATTTTCAAAACTTCATTTAACAGTATATTATAATATTAAAGGTGTATTGAATATCTATGAATATTGAATATTTATGATTATTTTGAAATAAATATTATCAATATTTTTTAATTAAATATTTATATTAAACATGATTATATATAATAAATATTATATATTATTAATTTTGGAATTTTCTATTTCATTTTATTATAGTAATATATTGGCTTTAAATATAAACCGATATTTTTGCAATAGCAGTAAAATGTTTTTTGACACGTGGTTGATTTGAAAACCGAGGTATTCTCATTACAAGGGATTGAGTAATTCAATGAGAACCAAAAAGTCCTTTTCGTGCTGCATGGGAAGGTTTAAATGTTGATATCACATGTAGGTTTGATTAAATGATCTGAGACATAGAAATATTGCTTTAATCTTGAATGTTTTGCATTCTTAAATTGGTATTCATTATTGCCCTAAATTCCTCGACGCATTAGTTTTGGGGGAGTCACCGTTATGCTAATTAACTAATGTAACATTATAAAATACACTTTCCCACATAAGTAAAGTAAAAGTTCCTATTTTTAAGCAGCCATTCGTTTGTTAAGCTACACGTAACTGTAGACAGGCCCAACTATAAATTAAATTCACGCGTGGGGAAACATCGTCGACCTGTAATGCTTTGCATTTAGTTGCTGCTATTACAATACCAGGACTTCTCTTTGCTTCAATGATTTGACGTCGTGTGACATATTCCGTATATATTCTGTTGGAACAGTTGTGTTTTATATTAATAACTTCAAGGACAAATATAAATCATCTACATTGAACCATCCTGCACAATTTAGATAGTCATTTAAGAGATTTGTTGCTAATTCGACCAGAATGCGCTACTTAATCAGAATATAACGCAATGCATGCATAATAATTAATCTCTAGTTATGTGTCGACATTGGCCCATTATATGCGTTATTTCATATTTATTATGTCGTTTGAATTTCCGAAAATTATATTACTTTAAGTTAAATGCTAATCATCTTTGAACAGATTCATCAACGCAATAAAATGAAACCATGTTGATATAAAAAGAAACGTAATATCTATAAATAATTATTTATTTCTTCTTCTTCTTCTTCTTCTTCTCTCTTCCGTCATCTATGTGGATGATGATGATGAGGCCTAATGAACTCTTTCCACTTCTGTCTGTCCCGGAAGAATCCGAACAATTCTGTCCAGTTTGGTGTCGCTTGTTGTGATTTGGTTTTCAGGTCCTCTTTTATTTTGTCTATCCATCTAATTATGGACCGTCCTTTGGATCTTTTACCTTCCATCGTTGTATTCAGGGATTTAGATGGTAATCTTTCTGTTCCCATTCTGGTCCCATGGCCAAATCATCGCAGTCTTCTTTCTTGGATTTTGTCTATTATTGTTATTTCTTGTTTTAGTCGTTTCCTTATGTCTTTGTTTCTTAGTCGATCCAGCAAAGATACTCGAAGTAATCTTCTTAGCCAACCCATTTCAGTAACTAATAATTTTCTCTCTTCAGCCTTTTTGAGATTCCAGCATTCACTTCCATAGAGGAGTATTGGGAGGTTGTTTCATAGATTCTTACTTTTGTTACTTGTTTTATGTTTCTTGACTTCCATATTTTATTAAGTCGTCCAAAAGTTTGATGCTTGACTGATTCGTCTGTTTATATCTTTTATAATTTCACCATTGTACTCAATAACTCCTCCAAGGTAGGTGAAGTTTTCTACCTGCTCTAGATTCTTACTATCGATTTCAATTTTCAGATTGGTGCTTCTTTTTCCTATTTGCATAATTTTTGTTTTGTCTATATTTATGTTTAGTCTAAATTTTATACAATCAGAAATTCGCTGTAGATTTTCTTCTGTGCTTGCAACTAATGCAATGTCGTCTGCAAATTTTAAATTTGTCACATTTTCCCCATATATTTTGATTCCAGAGTCTTCATTGTTTAAGGCTTTATTGGTTGCTTCTTCCAGTGTAAGATTGAACAGGTCTAGTGACAGATTGCATCCCTGTCCTACTCCACTCTCTGTGTGGAACCAGTTGGTTAAGGTGTCCTCCATTCGTACTGCACTTTCAGATTTCTCATATAGATTCTTTATTATTCTTATGGTTTTGTTGGGAATTCCAAATTCTTTCATAGTTTTCCATAGTTATCTTCTACGGATTGAGATCAAATGCCTGACGAAAGTCTATGAAATTTATGTATCAACTTTGGTTGTACTCTAGTGTCTTTTCTATTAGCTGTCTTAAGGTGAATAGTTGGTCAATTGTGCTTTGCCATGGTCTGAAACCGGCTTTTTCTGCTCCTAGTGCCAGTTCTATATATGGCTTAATTTGTTTTTGGAGTACTTTCGTAAAAACCTTACTTGGAATACTGAGGTGGCTAATGCCTCTGCAATTATTGCATTCTGTTTTATCATCTTTTTTGTATATAGGAGTAATGACTGATTTGGTCCAATCAGTAGGCACTGCTTCGTTTTTGTAGATCCTTTCAAATAATGTTTTTAATGGTTCCAAAAGTTGTTCCTTTCCTTCTTTTAAGAATTCAGCGTGTATTTGATGAATGCCAGGTGATTTCCTAGTTTTGAGTTTTTCTATGCTATGTGCTATTATTTCTTTGGTAAAAATATTTGTTTCCTCTTCCATTTCAGTGGCTAGAATAATATTGTGTTGAGAGCTATTTTTATTATATAAGTCTTAAGGTATTCTTCCTATCTGGCCACTCTTTGTTTTACTTTCAATTAGTTGTCCCTCTTTGTTTTTGATCATTATATTGATAGCTTTTCTGCCATTTTGCATTTTTCTTATAACCAGATATTCTTGTCTCTTTTAACTAGTTTCCTAATTTCTCTGGTTAATCTATTATATTCATGTCTGTTATAGTTCTGTTTTTTAGTTTCATGCTTTTCCTTTAATCGCTTAACCTTTTTACTTCATTCGAGATCCAATCCTTTTTACTTTCTCTTTCTGTGTAACCTATTGTTTTTTCTACTGAATTTAATATTATTTTCTTTAATTTGTACCAATGTTCTTCGATGTTTATATTCTGTTTTGGTAATTCCTTTAGGTTTTTATGTAGTTCTAGTTGATATTTTCTTAGAATGTTGTTGTCTTGTAGTTTTTTTTTTTTACATTCAGTCTCCTTTTGACTCTCAAAGTTCCTCCAGATATTAACTTCATTCTTAGGATTGCTAATACCAGTTTATGGTCTGATCCACAATCTGCAGAAAAGGATCTGAAATTTAGGATACTTGATTTCCATCTTTGATTTACATTAATATAGTCTATGATATTCTTGGTTTGTCTGTCTGGTGATATCCATGTCCATTTTCTTTGAGGTTTGGATGTTTAAAGAGAGTGTTGGTTATTGTTAGTCTAGTATTTCAGTAGAAGTTTAGCAGTCTTTCGCCACGTTCATTGCTTTCTCCATACACTAACTTTCCGATTACTCTTGGCCAAGCGTCTCAGTCTTTGCCTACTTTTGCGTTTAAGTTCCCCATTACAATTAGGAGATCTTGACTTGATGACTGCTGCACTGCGTTTTGCAAATCTATATAGAACCTCAATGTCTTCTTCTAATGATGTCGAAGTTGGTGAGCATGCTTGAATAATAGTTAGTGATCCGATTGATGTTTTAAATCTTGCTTTAATTATCTTAGGTGAGATAGGATTATAGGACAATAGAGCGTTTTGAGCATTTGGTTTTAATATAAGTGCTACTCCTTCTTGGTGTTTGTTGTCTTCCCTGTCTGAAGTTAAGATTTTGTACTGTCCATGGTGGAATTCTCCTTTTCCAGTCCATCTGGTTTCGCAGAGTCCAATCACTTCCCATCGGTATTTGTCTAATTCACGCAGTAGTATATCCAATGCTCCTTCCTGGTGAAGAGTTCTTACATTCCATGTTCCTATGCTTGTTATGTATTTCCTGTCTATTAGGTAATGTTTTGCTCCAATAGCATGATTTTCGCCTTCACTATCTTGGTATGTGAGCCAGCATGTATCTTTAAGTTGGTTAGAGTTCATTCGGTTTCAATGGTTAAGTTTTCGTCAAGTGTCAATCATTACTCCTTGACCTGAATTCAGCCAGTTTTTTAGTAGATAGTGGAAACTACAGATTGCGAGGAAAGAGTCACCCCCTTACCCTCGAGTTGCTCTAATAGCACTGGGGG